>NC_068951.1:13270846-13645574 GCF_026419915.1 Harpia harpyja | reverse complement strand
ATGTTGCGTCTCTGGGAAAGCACAGATCCCCAGTGCTGTGGTGCGTGTAGATAGGGCACCAAGGTTAGGTGAAGAGCAGCAACAGCTTTCAGGGCTGGGCCCTTCCCTGTGGGAGAAGGAGCCGGAAGATTGCCTTTTCGGCAAGAGGCTCTGCCGCGGTTGAGCTCCATGAGATGTTGCGTCTCTTGGAAATCCCATATCTCCAGTGCTGATGTGTCTGTAGATAGAGCGCCAAGACACCTTAAAGAGCAGCAACAGCTTTCAGGGCTGGGCCCTTCCCTGTGGGAGAAGGAACCGGACGTTTGCCTTTTCGGCAAGAAGCTCTGCCAAGGCCGAGCGCCATGTGAAGTTGTGTCTCTGGGAAAGGCCCATATCCCCAGTGCTGTTGTGCCTCTAGTTAGGTCACCAAGTTTAGGTGAAAAGCAGCAACAGCTTTCAGCGCTGGGCCCTTCCCTGTGGGAGAAGGATCCGGACGCTTGCCTTTTCGGCTAGAGGATCTGCAGCGGCCGAGCTCCATGAGATGTTGCGTCTCTTGGAAATCCCATATCTCCAGTGCTCTTTTGTCTGTAGGTAGAGCGCCAAGGTACCGTAAGAGCAGCAAGAGCTTTCAGGGCTGGGCCCTTCCCTGTGGGAGAAGGAGCCGGACGTTTGCCTTTTCGGTAAGAGGCTCTGCCGCGGCCGAGCGCGATGAGATGTTGCGTCTCTTGGAAATCCCATATCTCCAGTGCTCTTGTGTCTGTAGGTAGAGCGCCAAGGCACCGTAAGAGCAGCAAGAGCTTTCAGGGCTGGGCCCTTCCCTGTGGGAGAAGGAGCCGGACGTTTGCCTTTTCGACAAGAGGCTCTGCCGCGTCCGAGCGCCATGAGATGTTGCGTCTCTGCGAAAGCAGAGATCCCCAGTGCTGTTGTGCCTGTAGATAGGGCACCAAGGCACCGTGAAAAGCAGCAACAGCTTTCAGGGCTGGGCCCTTCCCTGTGGGAGAAGGAGCCGGACGTTTGCCTTTTCGGCTAGAGGCTCTGCTGCGGCCCGAGCGCCATGAGATGTTGTGTCTCTGGGAAAGCCCATATCCCCAGTGCTGTTGTGCCTGTAGATAGGGCACCAAGGTTAGGTGAAGAGCAGCAAGAGCTTTCAGGGCTGGGCCCTTCCCTGTGGGAGAAGGAGCCGGACGTTTGCCTTTTCGGCTAGAGGCTCTGCAGCGGCCGAGCGCCATGAGATGTTGCATGTCTTGGAAAACCCATATCTGCAGTGCTGTTGTGTCTGTAGATAGAGCGCCAAGGCACCGTGAAGAGCAGCAACAGCTTTCAGGGCTGGGCCCTTCCTTGTTGGAGAACGAGCCGGATATTTGCCTTTTCGGCAAGAGGCTCTGCCGCGGCCGAGCGCCGTGACATGTTGCGTCTCTGGGAAAGCAGAGATCCCCAGTGCTGTTGTGCCTGTAGATATGGCACCATGGCCCAGTGAAGAGCAGCAACAGCTTTCAGGGCTGGGCCCTTCCCTGTGGGAGAAGGAGCTGGACGTTTGCCTTTTCGGCAAGAGGCTCTGCCGCGGCCGAGCACCATGAGATGTTGCGTCTCTGGGAAAGCAGAGATCCCCAGTGCTGTTGTGCCTATACATAGGGCGCCAAGGCACAGTGAAGAGCAGCAAGAGCTTTCAGGGCTGGGCCCTTCCTTGTGGGAGAAGGAGCCGGACGTTTGCCTTTTCGGCAAGAGGCTCTGCCGATGCCGAGCACCATGTGAAGTTTCGTCTCTGGGAAAGCAGAGATCCCCAGTGCTGTTGTGCCTCTAGATAGGGCGCCAAGGTTAGGTGAAGAGCAGCAACAGCTTTCAGCGCTGGACCCTTCCCTGTGGGAGAAGGAGCCGGACGTTTGCCTTTTCGGCAAGAGATTCTGCTGCGGCCGAGCGCCATGAGATGTTGCGTCTCTGGGAAAGCACAGATCCCCAGTGCTGTTGTGCCTATACGTAGGGCGCCAAGGCACAGTGAAGAGCAGCAAGAGCTTTCAGGGCTGGGCCCTTCCCTGTGGGAGAAGGAGCCGGACGTTTGCCTTTTCGGCAAGAGGCTCTGCCTCGGCCGAGCGCCATGAGATTTTGCGTCTCTGGGAAAGCTCCGATCCCCAGTGCTGTTGTGCCTGTAGATAGGGCGCCAAGGCACCGTGAAGAGCAGCAACAGCTTTCAGGGCTGGGCCCTTCCCTGTGGGAGAAGGAGTCGGACGTTTGCCTTTTCGGCAAGAGGTTCTGCCGCGGCCGAGCGCCATGAGATGTTGCGTCTCTGGGAAAGCATAGATCCCCAGTGCTGTGGTGCGTGTAGATAGGGCACCAAGGTTAGGTGAAGAGCAGCAACAGCTTTCAGGGCTGGGCCCTTCCCTGTGGGAGAAGGAGCCGGAAGATTGCCTTTTCGGCAAGAGGCTCTGCCGCGGTTGAGCTCCATGAGATGTTGCGTCTCTTGGAAATCCCATATCTCCAGTGCTGATGTGTCTGTAGATAGAGCGCCAAGACACCTTAAAGAGCAGCAACAGCTTTCAGGGCTGGGCCCTTCCCTGTGGGAGAAGGAGCCGGACGTTTGCCTTTTCGGCTAGAAGCTCTGCCAAGGCCGAGCGCCATGTGAAGTTGTGTCTCTGGGAAAGCCCATATCCCCAGTGCTGTTGTGCCTCTAGATAGGGCACCAAGTTTAGGTGAAGAGCAGCAACAGCTTTCAGCGCTGGGCCCTTCCCTGTGGGAGAAGGAGCCGGACGTTTGCCTTTTCGGCTAGAGGCTCTGCAGCGGCCGAGCGCCATGAGATGTTGCATGTCTTGGAAATCCCATATCTCCAGTGCTCTTGTGTCTGTAGGTAGAGCGCCAAGGCACCGTAAGAGCAGCAAGAGCTTTCAGGGCTGGGCCCTTCCCTGTGGGAGAAGGAGCCGGACGTTTGCCTTTTCGGTAAGAGGCTCTGCCGCGGCCGAGCGCGATGAGATGTTGCGTCTCTTGGAAATCCCATATCTCCAGTGCTCTTGTGTCTGTAGGTAGAGCGCCAAGGCACCGTAAGAGCAGCAAGAGCTTTCAGGGCTGGGCCCTTCCCTGTGGGAGAAGGAGCCGGATGTTTGCCTTTTCGGCAAGAAGCTCTGCCGAGGCCGAGCGCCATGTGAAGTTGTGTCTCTGGGAAAGCCCATATCCCCAGTGCTGTTGTGCCTCTAGATAGGGCACCAAGTTTAGGTGAAGAGCAGCAACAGCTTTCAGCGCTGGGCCCTTCCCTGTGGGAGAAGGAGCCGGACGTTTGCCATTTCGGCTAGAGGATGTGCCGTGGCCGAGCGCCATGAGATGTTGCGTCTCTGGGAAAGCACAGATCCCCAGTGCTGTTGTGCCTGTAGATAGGGCACCAAGGGACCGTGAAGAGCAGCAACAGCTTTCAGGGCTGGGCCCTTCCCTGTGGGAGAAGGAACCGGACGTTTGCCTTTTCGGCAAGAGGCTCTGCCGCGGCCGAGCGCCATGAGATATTGCGTCTCTGGGAAAGCAGAGATCCCCAGTGCTGTTGTGCCTATACATAGGGCGCCAAGGCACCGTGAAGAGCAGCAACAGCTTTCAGGGCTGGGCCCTTCCCTGTGGGAGAAGGAGCCGGACGTTTGCCTTTTCGGCAAGAGGCTCTGCCGCGGCCGAGCGCCATGAGATGTTGCGTCTCTTGGAAAGCCCATATCTCCAGTGCTCTTGTGTCTGTAGGTAGAGCGCCAAGGCACCGTAAGAGCAGCAAGAGCTTTCAGGGCTGGGCCCTTCCCTGTGGGAGAAGGAGCCGGACGTTTGACTTTTCGGCAAGAGGCTCTGCCGCGTCCGAGCGCCATGAGATGTTGCGTCTCTGGGAACGCCCATATCCCCAGTGCTGTTGTGCGTGTAGATAGGGCGCCAAGGCACCATGAAGAGCAGCAAGAGCTTTCAGGGCTGGGCCCTTCCCTGTGGGAGAAGGAGACGGACGTTTGCCTTTTCGGCAAGAGGCTCTGCCGCGGCCGAGCGCCATGAGATGTTGCGTCTCTGGGAAAGCACAGATCCCCAGTGCTGTGGTGCGTGTACATAGGGCGCCAAGGCACCGTGAAGAGCAGCAACAGCTTTCAGGGCTGGGCCCTTCCCTGTGGGCGAAGGATCCGGACATTTGCCTTTTCGGCAAGAGGCTCTGCCGCGACCGAGCGCCATGAGATGTTGCCTCTCTTGGAAATCCCATATCTCCAGTGCTGTTGTGCCTGTAGATAGAGCGCCAAGGCACTGTGAAGAGCAGCAAGAGCTTTCACGGCTGGGCCCTTCACTGTGGGAGAAGGAGCCGGACGTTTGCCTTTTTGGCAAGAGGCTCTGCCGCGGCCGAGCGCCATGAGATGTTGCGTCTCTGGGAAAGCACCGATCCCCAGTGCTGTTGTGCCTGTAGATAGGGCGCCAAGGTTAGGTGAAGAGCAGCAACAGCTTTCAGGGCTGGGCCCCTCCCTGTGGGAGAAGGAGCCGGACGTTTGCCTTTTTGGCAAGACGCTCTGCCGCGGCCGAGCGCCATGAGATGTTGCGCCTCTTGGAAATCCCATATCTCCAGTGCTGATGTGTCTGTAGATAGAGCACCAAGACACCTTAAAGAGCAGCAACAGCTTTCAGGGCTGGGCCCTTCCCTGTGGGAGAAGGAGCCGGACGTTTGCCTTTTCGGCAAGAGGCTCTGCCGCGGCCGAGCTCCATGAGATGTTGCGTCTCTGGGAAAGCACCGATCCCCAGTGCTGCTGTGCCTGTAGATAGGGCACCAAGGGACCGTGAAGAGCAGCAACAGCTTTCAGGGCTGCACCCTTCTCTGTGGGAGAAGGAACCGGACGTTTGCCTTCTCGGCTAGTGGCTCTGCCGCGGCCAAGCGCCATCAGATATTGCGTCTCTGGGAAAGCACCGATCCCCAGTGCTCTTGTGCCTGTAGATAGGTTGCCAAGGCACCGTGTAGAGCAGCAAGAGCTTTCAGGGATGGGCCCTTCCCTGTGGGAGAAGGAGCCGGACGTTTGCCTTTTCGGCAAGAGTCTATGCCGCGGCCGAGCGCCATGAGATGTTGCGTCTCTGGGAAAGCACAGATCCCCAGTGCTGTTGTGCCTATACATAGGGCGCCAAGGCACAGTGAAGAGCAGCAACAGCTTTCAGGGCTGGGCCCTTCCCTGTGGGAGAAGGAGACGGACGTTTGACTTTTCGGCAAGAGGCTCTGCCGCGGCCGAGCGCCATGAGATGTTGCGTCTCTGGGAAAGCACAGATCCCCAGTGCTGTGGTGCGTGTAGATAGGGCGCCAAGGCACCGTGAAGAGCAGCAACAGCTTTCAGGGCTGGGCCCTTCCCTGTGGGAGAAGGAGCCGGACGTTTGCCTTTTCGGCAAGAGGCTCTGCCGCGGCCGAGCGCCATGAGATGTTGCGTCTCTGGGAAAGCACAGATCCCCAGTGCTGTGGTGCTTGTAGATAGGGCACCAAGGTTAGGTGAAGAGCAGCAACAGCTTTCAGGGCTGGGCCCTTCCCTGTGGGAGAAGGAGCCGGACATTTGCCTTTTCGGCATGAGTTTATGCCGCGGCCGAGCGCCATGAGATGTTGCGTCTCTGGGAAAGCAGATATCCCCAGTGCTGTTGTGCCTATACATAGGGCGCCAAGGCACCGTGAAGAGCAGCAACAGCTCTCAGGTCTGGACCCTTCTCTGTGGGAGAAGGAACCGGCCATTTGCCTTTTCGGCTAGTGCCTCTTCCGCGGCCGAGCGCCATGAGATGTTGCGTCTCTGGGAAAGCACAGACCCCCAGTGCTTTTGTGCCTATACATAGGGCGCCAAGGCACAGTGAAGAGCAGCAACAGCTTTCAGGGCTGGGCCCTTCCTTGTTGGAGAACGAGCCGGACATTTGCCTTTTCGGCAAGAGGCTCTGCCGTGGCCGAGCGCCGTGAGATGTTGCGTCTCTGGGAAAGCACCTATCCCCAGTGCTGTTGTGCCTGTAGATAGGGCACCAAGGGACTGTCAAGAGCAACAACAGCTTTCAGGGCTGCACCCTTCTCTGTGGGAGAAGGAACCGGACGTTTGACTTTTCTGCTAGTGGCTCTGCCATGCTCAAGCGCCATGAGATGTTGCGTCTCTGGGAACGCCCATATCCCCAGTGCTGTTGTGCGTGTAGATAGGGCGCCAAGGCACCATAAAGAGCAGCAAGAGCTTTCAGGGCTGGGCCCTTCCCTGTGGGAGAAGGAGCCGGCCGTTGGCCTTTTCGGCAAGAGGCTCTGCCGCGGCCGAGCGCCATGAGATGTTGCGTCTCTGGGAAAGCACAGATCCCCAGTGCTGTGCTGCGTGTACATAGGGCGCCAAGGCACCGTGAAGAGCAGCAACAGCTTTCAGGGCTGGGCCCTTCCCTGTGGGCGAAGGATCCGGACATTTGCCTTTTCGGCAAGAGGCTCTGCCGCGACCGAGCGCCATGAGATGTTGCCTCTCTTGGAAATCCCATATCTCCAGTGCTGTTGTGCCTGTAGATAGAGCGCCAAGGCACTGTGAAGAGCAGCAAGAGCTTTCAGGGCTGGGCCCTTCCCTGTGGGAGAAGGAGCCGGACTTTTACCTTTTCGGCAAGAGGCTCTGCCGCGGCCGAGCGCCATGAGATGTTGCGTCTCTGGGAAAGCACCGATCCCAGTGCTGTTGTGCCTGTAGATAGGGCGCCAAGGTTAGGTGAAGAGCAGCAACAGCTTTCAGGGCTGGGCCCCTCCCTGTGGGAGAAGGAGCCGGACGTTTGCCTTTTCGGCAAGAGGCTCTGCCGCGGCCGAGCGCCATGAGATGTTGCGTCTCTTGGAAATCCCATATCTCCAGTGCTGATGTGTCTGTAGATAGAGCGCCAAGACACCTTAAAAAGCAGCAAGAGCTTTCAGGGCTGGGCCCTTCCCTGTGGGAGAAGGAGCCGGACGTTTGCCTTTTCGGCAAGAGGCTCTGCCGCGGCCGAGCGCCATGAGATGTTGCGTCTCTTGGAAATCCCATATCTCCAGTGCTGATGTGTCTGTAGATAGAGCGCCAAGACACCTTAAAGAGCAGCAACAGCTTTCAGGGCTGGGCTTTTCCCTGTGGGAGAAGGAGCCGGACGTTTGCCTTTTCGGCAAGACGCTCTGCCGCGGCCGAGCGCCATGAGATGTTGCGTCTCTGGGAAAGCACAGATCCCCAGTGCTGTTGTGCCTGTAGATAGGGCACCAAGGTTTGGTGAAGAGCAGCAACAGCTTTCAGGGCTGGGCCGTTCCCTGTGTGAGAAGGAGCCGGAAGTTTGCCTTTTCGGCAAGAGGCTCTGCCGCGGTTGAGCACCATGAGATGTTGCGTCTCTTGGAAATCCCATATCTCCAGTGCTGTTGTGCCTGTAGATAGAGCGCCAAGGCACTGTGAAGAGCAGCAAGAGCTTTCAGGGATGGGCCACTCCCTGTGGGAGAAGGAGCCGGACGTTTGCCTTTTCGGCAAGAGGTTCTGCCGCGGCCGAGCGCCATGAGATGCTGCGTCTCTGGAAAGCACCGATCCCCAGTGCTGTTGTGATTGTAGATAGGGCACCAAGGCACTGTGAAGAGCAGCAACAGCTTTCAGGGCTGGGCCCTTCCCTGTGGGAAAAGAAGCCAGAGTTTTGCCTTTTCGGCAAGAGGCTCTGCAGCGGCCGATCGCCATGCGATGTTGCGTCTCTGGGAAAGCCCATTTCCCAAGTGCTGTTGTGCCTGTAGATAGGGCGCCAAGGCACCGTGAACAGCAGCAACAGCTTTCAGGGCTGGGCCCTTCCCTGTGGGAGAAGGAGCCGGACGTTTGCTTTTTCGGCAAGAGGCTCTGCCGCGGCCGAGCACCATGAGATGTTGCGTCTCTGGGAAAGCACAGATCCCTAGTGCTGTTGTGCCTGTAGATAGGGTGCCAAGGCACCATGAAGAGCAGCAACAGCTTTCAGTCTGGGCCCTTCCCTGTGGGAGAAGGAGCCGGACGTTTGACTTTTCGGCAAGAGGCTCTGCCGTGGCAGAGCGCCATGAGATGTTGCGTCTCTGGGAAAGCCCATTTCCCAAGTGCTGTTGTGCCTGTAGATAGGGCGCCAAGGCACCGTGAAGAGCAGCAACAGCTTTCAGCGCTGGGCCCTTCCCTGTGGGAGAAGGAGCCGGACGTTTGCCTTTTCGGCAAGAGGCTCTGCCGCGGCCGGGCGCCATGAGATGTTGCATCTCTGGGAAAGCCCAGATCCCCAGTGCTCTTGTGCCTGTATATAGGGGACCAAGGTTAGGTGAAGAGCAGCAACAGCTTTAAGGGCTGGGCCCTTCCCGGTGGGAAAAGAAGCCGGACGTTTGCCTTTTCGGCAAGAGGCTCTGCCGCGGCCGAGCGCCGTGAGATGTTGCGTCTCTGGAAAAGCACCTATCCCCAGTGCTGTTGTGCCTGTAGATAGGGCACCAAGGCACCGTGAAGAGCAGCAACAGCTTTCAGGGCTGGGCCCTTCCCTGTGGGAGAAGGAGCCGGACTTTTGCCTTTTCGGCAAGAGGCTCTGCCGCGGCCGAGCACCATGAGATGTTGCGTCTCTGGGAAAGCACAGATCCCCAGTGCTGTTGTGCCTGTAGATAGTGCGCCAAGGCACTGTGAAGAGCAGCAACTGCTTTCAGGGCTGGGCCCTTCCCTGTGGGAGAAGAAGCCAGACTTTTGCCTTTTCGGCAAGAGGCTGTGCAGCGGCCGAGCGCCATGAGATGTTGCGTCTCTGGGAAAGCCCATTTCCCAAGTGCTGTTGTGCCTGTAGATAGGGCGCCAAGGCACCGTGAACAGCAGCAACAGCTTTCAGGGCTGGGCCCTTCCCTGTGGGAGAAGGAGCCGGACGTTTGCCTTTTCGGCAAGAGGCTCTGCAGCGGCCGAGCTCCTTGAGATGTTGCGTCTCTGGGAAAGCACAGATCCCCAGTGCTGTGGTGCGTGTAGATAGGGCGCCAAGGCACCGTGAAGAGCAGCAACAGCTTTCAGGGCTGGGCCCTTCCCTGTGGGAGAAGGAGCTGGACGTTTGCCTTTTCGGCAAGAGGCTCTGCAGCAGCCGAGCTCCTTGAGATGTTGCGTCTCTTGGAAATCCCATATCTCCAGTGCTGTTGTGTCTGTAGATAGAGCGCCAAGGCACCGTGAAGAGCAGCAACAGCTTTCAGGGCTGGGCCCTTCCCTGTGGGAGAAGGAGCCGGACGTTTGACTTCTCGGCAAGAGGCTCTGCCGCGGCCGAGCGCCTTGAGATGTTGCGTCTCTGGGAAAGCCCATATCCCCAGTGCTGTTGAGCCTGTAGATAGGGCGCCAAGGCACCGTGAAGAGCAGCAACAGCTTTCAGGGCTGGGCCCTTCTCTGTGGGAGAAGGAGCCGGACGTTTGCCTTTTCGGCAAGAGGCTCTTCCGCGGCCGAACGCCATGAGATGTTGTGTCTCTGGGAAATCCCATATGCCCAGTGCTGTTGTGCCTGTAGATAGGGCGCCAAGGTTAGGTGAAGAGCAGCAAGAGCTTTCAGGGCTGGGGCCTTCTCTGTGGGAGAAGGAACCGGACGTTTGCCTTTTCGGCAAGAGGCTCTGCCGCGGCCGAACGCCATGAGATGTTGCGTCTCTGGGAAAGCACAGATCCCCAGTGCTTTTGTGCCTGTAGATAGGGCACCAAGGTTAGGTGAAGAGCAGCAGCAGCTTTCAGGGCTGGGCCCTTCCCTGTGGGAGAAGGAGCCGGACGTTTGCCTTTTCGGCAAGAGGCTCTGCCGCGGCCGAGCGCCATGAGATGTTGCGTCTCTGGGAAAGCACCGATCCCCAGTGCTGTTGTGCCTGTAGATAGGGCACCAAGGCACCGTGAAGAGCAGCAACAGCTTTCAGGGCTGGGCCCTTCCCTGTGGGAGAAGGAGCCGGACGTTTGCCTTTTCGGCAAGAGGCGCTGCCGCGGCCGGGCGCCATGAGATGTTGCATCTCTGGGAAAGCCCAGATCCCCAGTGCTCTTGTGCCTGTAGATAGGGGACCAAGGTTAGGTGAAGAGCAGCAACAGCTTTAAGGGCTGGGCCCTTCCCGGTGGGAAAAGAAGCCGGACGTTTGCCTTTTCGGCAAGAGGCTCTGCCGCGGCCGAGCGCCGTGAGATGTTGCGTCTCTGGAAAAGCACCGATCCCCAGTGCTGTTGTGCCTGTAGATAGGGCACCAAGGCACCGTGAAGAGCAGCAACAGCTTTCAGGGCTGGGCCCTTCCCTGTGGGAGAAGGAGCCGGACTTTTGCCTTTTCGGCAAGAGGCTCTGCCGCGGCCGAGCACCATGAGATGTTGCGTCTCTGGGAAAGCACCGATCCCCAGTGCTGTTGTGCCTGTAGATAGTGCGCCAAGGCACTGTGAAGAGCAGCAACTGCTTTCAGGGCTGGGCCCTTCCCTGTGGGAGAAGAAGCCAGACTTTTGCCTTTTCGGCAAGAGGCTGTGCAGCGGCCGAGCGCCATGAGATGTTGCGTCTCTGGGAAAGCCCATTTCCCAAGTGCTGTTGTGCCTGTAGATATGGCGCCAAGGCACCGTGAAGAGCAGCAACAGCTTTCAGGGCTGGGCCCTTCCCTGTGGGAGAAGGAGCCAGACGTTTGCCTTTTCGGCAAGAGGCTCTGCAGCGGCCGAGCTCCATGAGATGTTGCGTCTCTTGGAAATCCCATATCTCCAGTGCTGTTGTGTCTGTAGATAGAGCGCCAAGGCACCGTGAAGAGCAGCAACAGCTTTCAGGGCTGGGCCCTTCCCTGTGGGAGAAGGAGCCGCACGTTTGACTTCTCGGCAAGAGGCTCTGCCGCGGCCGAGCGCCTTGAGATGTTGCGTCTCTGGGAAAGCCCATATCCCCAGTGCTGTTGAGTCTGTAGATAGGGCGCCAAGGCACCGTGAAGAGCAGCAACAGCTTTCAGATCTGCGCCCTTCTCTGTGGGAGAAGGAGCCGGACGTTTGCCTTTTCGGCAAGAGGCTCTTCCGCGGCCGAACGCCATGAGATGTTGTGTCTCTGGGAAATCCCATATGCCCAGTGCTGTTGTGCCTGTAGATAGGGCGCCAAGGTTAGGTGAAGAGCAGCAAGAGCTTTCAGGGCTGGGGCCTTCTCTGTGGGAGAAGGAACCGGACCTTTGCCTTTTCGGCAAGAGGCTCTGCCGCGGCCGAGCGCCATGAGATGTTGCGTCTCTGGGAAAGCACAGATCCCCAGTGCTTTTTTGCCTGTAGATAGGGCACCAAGGTTAGGTGAAGAGCAGCAGCAGCTTTCAGGGCTGGGCCCTTCCCTGTGGGAGAAGGAGCCGGACATTTGCCTTTTCGGCAAGAGGCTCTGCCGCGGCCGAGCGCCATGAGATGTTGCGTCTCTGGGAAAGCACCGATCCCCAGTGCTGTTGTGCCTGTAGATAGGGCACCAAGGCACCGTGAAGAGCAGCAACAGCTTTCAGGGCTGGGCCCTTCCCTGTGGTAGAAGGAGCCGGACGTTTGCCTTTTCGGCAAGAGGCTCTGCTGCGGCCGGGCGCCATGAGATGTTGCATCTCTGGGAAAGCCCAGATCCCCAGTGCTCTTGTGCCTGTAGATTGGGGACCAAGGTTAGGTGAAGAGCAGCAACAGCTTTAAGGGCTGGGCCCTTCCCGGTGGGAGAAGAAGCCGGACCTTTGACTTTTCGGCAAGAGGCTCTGCCGCGGCCGAGCGCCGTGAGATGTTGCGTCTCTGGGAAAGCACCGATCCCCAGTGCTGTTGTGCCTGTAGATAGGGCACCAAGGCACCGTGAAGAGCAGCAACAGCTTTCAGGGCTGGGCCCTTCCCTGTGGGAGAAGGAGCCGGACTTTTGCCTTTTCGGCAAGAGGCTCTGCCGTGGCCGAGCACCATGACATGTTGCGTCTCTGGGAAAGCACAGATCCCCACTGCTGTTGTGCCTGTAGATAGTGCGCCAAGGCACTGTGAAGAGCAGCAACAGCTTTCAGGGCTGGGCACTTCCCTGTGGGAGAAGGAGCCGGACGTTTGACTTTTCGGCAAGAGGCTCTGCCGTGGCAGAGCGCCATGAGATGTTGCGTCTCTGGGAAAGCCCATTTCCCAAGTGCTGTTGTGCCTGTAGATAGGGCGCCAAGGCACCGTGAAGAGCAGCAACAGCTTTCAGGGCTGGGCCCTTCCCTGTGGGAGAAGGAGCCGGACGTTTGCCTTTTCGGCAAGAGGCTCTGCCGCGGCCGGGCGCCATGAGATGTTGCATCTCTGGGAAAGCCCAGATCCCCAGTGCTCTTGTGCCTGTAGATAGGGGGCCAAGGTTAGGTGAAGAGCAGCAAGAGCTTTCAGGGCTGGGCCCTTCCCTGTGGGAGAAGGAGCCGGAAGTTTGCCTTTTCGGCAAGAGGCTCTGCCGCGGCCGAGCGCCGTGAGATGTTGCGTCTCTGGAAAAGCACCGATCCCCAGTGCTGTTGTGCCTGTAGATAGGGCACCAAGGCACCGTGAAGAGCAGCAACAGCTTTCAGGGCTGGGCCCTTCCCTGTGGGAGAAGGAGCCGGACTTTTGCCTTTTCGGCAAGAGGCTCTGCCGCGGCCGAGCACCATGAGATGTTGCGTCTCTGGGAAAGCACAGATCCCCAGTGCTGTTGTGCCTGTAGATAGTGCACCAAGGCACTGTGAAGAGCAGCAACAGCTTTCAGGGCTGGGCCCTTCCCTGTGGGAGAAGAAGCCAGACTTTTGCCTTTTCGGCAAGAGGCTGTGCAGCGGCCGAGCGCCATGAGATGTTGCGTCTCTGGGAAAGCCCATTTCCCAAGTGCTGTTGTGCCTGTAGATAGGGCGCCAAGGCACCGTGAAGAGCAGCAAGAGCTTTCAGGGCTGGGCCCTTCCCTGTGGGAGAAGGAGCCGGACGTTTGCCTTTTCGGCAAGAGGCTCTGCCGCGGCCAAGCGCCATGAGATGTTGCGTCTCTGGGAAAGCACAGATCCCCAGTGCTGTGGTGCGTGTAGATAGGGCGCCAAGGCACCGTGAAGAGCAGCAACAGCTTTCAGGGCTGGGCCCTTCCCTGTGGGAGAAGGAGCTGGACGTTTGCCTTTTCGGCTAGAGGCTCTGCAGCGGCCGAGCTCCATGAGATGTTGCGTCTCTTGGAAATCCCATATCTCCAGTGCTGTTGTGTCTGTAGATAGAGCGCCAAGGCACCGTGAAGAGCAGCAACAGCTTTCAGGGCTGGGCCCTTCCCTGTGGGAGAAGGAGCCGGACTTTTGACTTCTCGGCAAGAGGCTCTGCCGCGGCCGAGCGCCTTGAGATGTTGCGTCTCTGGGAAAGCCCATATCCCCAGTGCTGTTGAGCCTGTAGATAGGGCGCCAAGGCACCGTGAAGAGCAGCAACAGCTTTCAGATCTGCGCCCTTCTCTGTGGGAGAAGGAGCCGGACGTTTGCCTTTTCGGCAAGAGGCTCTTCCGCGGCCGAACGCCATGAGATGTTGTGTCTCTGGGAAATCCCATATGCCCAGTGCTGTTGTGCCTGTAGATAGGGCGCCAAGGCACCGTGAAGAGGAGCAACAGCTTTCAGGGCTGGGGCCTTCTCTGTGGGAGAAGGAACCGGACGTTTGCCTTTTCGGCAAGAGGCTCTGCCGCGGCCGAGCGCCATGATATGTTGCGTCTCTGGGAAAGCACAGATCCCCAGTGCTTTTGTGCCTGTAGATAGGGTACCAAGGTTAGGTGAAGAGCAGCAGCAGCTTTCAGGGCTGGGCCCTTCCCTGTGGGAGAAGGAGCCAGACGTTTGCCTTTTCGGCAAGAGGCTCTGCCGCGGCCGAGCGCCATGAGATGTTGCGTCTCTGGGAAAGCACCGATCCCCAGTGCTGTTGTGCCTCTAGATAGGGCACCAAGGCACCGTGAAGAGCAGCAACAGCTTTCAGGGCTGGGCCCTTCCCTGTGGCAGAAGGAGCCGGACGTTTGCCTTTTCGGCAAGAGCCTCTGCCGCGGCCGAGCGCCATGAGATGTTGCGTCTCTGGGAAAGCACCGATCCCCAGTGCTGTTGTGCCTGTAGATAGGGCACCAAGGTTAGGTGAAGAGCAGCAACAGCTTTCAGGGCTGGGCCCTTCCCTGTGGGAGAAGGAGCCAGACGTTTGCCTTTTCGGCATGAGGGTCTGACGCGGCCGAGCGCCATGAGATGTTGCGTCTCTGGGAAAGCACCGATCCCCACTGCTGTTGTGCCTGTAGATAGGGTGCCAAGGCACCGTGAAGAGCAGCAACAGCTTTCAGGGCTGGGTCCTTCCCGGTGGGAGAAGGAGCCGGACGTTTGCCTTTTCGGCAAGAGGCTCTGCCGCGGCCGGGCGCCATGAGATGTTGCATCTCTGGGAAAGCCCAGATCCCCAGTGCTCTTCTGCCTGTAGATAGGGCACCAAGGTTAGGTGAAGAGCAGCAACAGCTTTCAGGGCTGGGCCCTTCCCTGTGGGAGAAGGAGCCAGACGTTTGCCTTTTCGGCTAGAGGCTCTGCAGCGGCCGAGCGCCATGAGATGTTGCATGTCTTGGAAAACCCATATCTCCAGTGCTGTTGTGTCTGTAGATAGAGCGCCAAGGCACCGTGAAGAGCAGCAACAGCTTTCAGTGCTGGGCCCTTCCCTGTGGGCAAAGGAGCCGGACGTTTGCCTTTTCTGCAAGAGGCTCTGCCGCGGCCGAGCGCCATGAGATGTGGTGTCTCTGGGAAAGCACCGATCCCCAGTGCTGTTGTGCCTGTAAATAGGGCACCAAGGCACCGTGAAGAGCAGCAACAGCTTTCAGTGCTGGGCCCTTCCCTGTGGGCAAAGGAGCCGGACGTTTGACTTTTCGGCAAGAGGCTCTGCCGCGGCAGAGCGCCATGAGACGTTGCGTCTCTGGGAAAGCACCAAACCCCAGTGCTCTTGTGCTTGTAGATAGGGCACCCAGGTTAGGTGTAGAGCAGCAACAGCTTTCAGGGCTGGGCCGTTCCCTGTGGGAGAAGGAGCCGGACGTTTGCCTTTTCGGCAAGAGGCTCTGCTGCGGCCGAGCGCCATGAGATGTTGCGTCTCTGGGAAAGCACAGATCCCCAGTGCTGTGGTGCGTGTAGATAGGGCGCCAAGGCACCGTGAAGAGCAGCAACAGCTTTCAGGGCTGGGCCATTCCCTCTGGGAGAAGGAGCCGGACGTTTGCCTTTTCGGCAAGAGGCTCTGCCGCGACCGAGCGCCATGAGATGTTGCGTCTCTGGGAAAGCACCGATCCCCAGTGCTGCTGTGCCTGTAGATAGGGCACCAAGGTTAGGTGAAGAGAAGCAACAGCTTTCAGGGCTGGGCCCTTCCGTGTGGGAGAAGGAGCCGGAAGATTGCCTTTTCGGCAAGAGGCTCTGCCGCGGTTGAGCTCCATGAGATGTTGCGTCTCTTGGAAATCCCATATCTCCAGTGCTGATGTGTCTGTAGATAGAGAGCCAAGACACCTTAAAGAGCAGCAACAGCTTTCAGGGCTGGGCCCTTCCCTGTGGTAGAAGGAGCCGGACGTTTGCCTTTTCGGCAAGAAGCTCTGCCGAGGCCGAGCGCCATGTGAAGTTGTGTCTCTGGGAAAGCCCATATCCCCAGTGCTGTTGTGCCTCTAGATAGGGCACCAAGTTTAGGTGAAGAGTAGCAACAGCTTTCAGCGCTGGGCCCTTCCCTGTGGGAGAAGGAGCCGGACGTTTGCCTTTTCGGCAAGAGGCTCTGCCGCGGCCGAGCGCCATGAGATATTGCGTCTCTGGGAAAGCAGAGATCCCCAGTGCTGTTGTGCCTATACATAGGGCGCCAAGGCACCGTGAAGAGCAGCAACAGCTTTCAGGGCTGGGCCCTTCCCTGTGGGAGAAGGAGCCGGACGTTTGCCTTTTCGGCAAGAGGCTCTGCCGCGGCCGAGCGCCATGAGATGTTGCGTCTCTGGGAAATCCCATATCTCCAGTGCTCTTGTGTCTGTAGGTAGAGCGCCAAGGCACCGTAAGAGCAGCAAGAGCTTTCAGGGCTGGGCCCTTCCCTGTGGGAGAAGGAGCCGGACGTTTGACTTTTCGGCAAGAGGCTCTGCCGCGTACGAGCGCCATGAGATGTTGCGTCTCTGGGAACGCCCATATCCCCAGTGCTGTTGTGCGTGTAGATAGGGCGCCAAGGCACCATGAAGAGCAGCAAGAGCTTTCAGGGCTGGGCCCTTCCCTGTGGGAGAAGGAGCCGGACGTTTGCCTTTTCGGCAAGAGGCTCTGCCGCGGCCGAGCGCCATGAGATGTTGCGTCTCTGGGAAAGCACAGATCCCCAGTGCTGTGGTGCGTGTACATAGGGCGCCAAGGCACCGTGAAGAGCAGCAACAGCTTTCAGGGCTGGGCCCTTCCCTGTGGGCGAAGGATCCGGACATTTGCCTTTTCGGCAAGAGGCTCTGCCGCGACCGAGCGCCATGAGATGTTGCCTCTCTTGGAAATCCCATATCTCCAGTGCTGTTGTGCCTGTAGACAGAGCGCCAAGGCACTGTGAAGAGCAGCAAGAGCTTTCACGGCTGGGCCCTTCACTGTGGGAGAAGGAGCCGGACGTTTGCCTTTTCGGCAAGAGGCTCTGCCGCGGCCGAGCGCCATGAGATGTTGCGTCTCTGGGAAAGCAGCGATCCCCAGTGCTGTTGTGCCTGTAGATAGGGCGCCAAGGTTAGGTGAAGAGCAGCAACAGCTTTCAGGGCTGGGCCCCTCCCTGTGGGAGAAGGAGCCGGACGTTTGCCTTTTCGGCAAGACGCTCTGCCGCGGCCGAGCGCCATGAGATGTTGCGTCTCTTGGAAATCCCATATCTCCAGTGCTGATGTGTCTGTAGATAGAGCACCAAGACACCTTAAAGAGCAGCAACAGCTTTCAGGGCTGGGCCCTTCCCTGTGGGAGAAGGAGCCGGACGTTTGCCTTTTCGGCAAGAGGCTCTGCCGCGGCCGAGCGCCATGAGATTTTGCGTCTCTGGGAAAGCACCGATCCGCAGTTCTGTTGTGCCTGTAGATAGGGCACCAAGGTTAGGTGAAGAGCAGCAACAGCTTTCAGGGCTGGGCCCTTCCCTGTGGGAGAAGGAGCCGGAAGTTTGCCTTTTCGGCAAGAGGCTCTGCCGCGGTTGAGCTCCATGAGATGTTGCGTCTCTTGGAATCCCATATCTCCAGTGCTGTTGTGCCTGTAGATAGGGCACCAAAGGACCGTGAAGAGCAGCAAGAGCTTTCAGGGCTGGGCCCTTCCCTGTGGGAGAAGGAGCCGGACGTTTGCCTTTTCGGCAAGAGGCTCTGCCGCGGCCGAGCTCCATGAGATGTTGCGTCTCTGGGAAAGCACCGATCCCCAGTGCTGCTGTGCCTGTAGATAGGGCACCAAGGGACCGTGAAGAGCAGCAACAGCTTTCAGGGCTGCACCCTTCTCTGTGGGAGAAGGAACCGGACGATTGCCTTCTCGGCTAGTGGCTCTGCCGCGGCCGAGCGCCATCAGATATTGCGTCTCTGGGAAAGCACCGATCCCCAGTGCTCTTGTGCCTGTAGATAGGTTGCCAAGGCACCGTGTAGAGCAGCAAGAGCTTTCAGGGCTGGGCCCTTCCCTGTGGGAGAAGGAGCCGGACGTTTGCCTTTTCGGCAAGAGTCTATGCCGCGGCCGAGCGCCATGAGATGTTGCGTCTCTGGGAAAGCACAGATCCCCAGTGCTGTTGTGCCTATACATAGGGCGCCAAGGCACAGTGAAGAGCAGCAACAGCTTTCAGGGCTGGGCCCTTCCCTGTGGCAGAAGGAGCCGGACGTTTGCCTTTTCGGCAAGAGGCTCTGCCGCGGCCGAGCGCCATGAGATGTTGCGTCTCTGGGAAAGCACAGATCCCCAGTGCTGTGGTGCTTGTAGATAGGGCACCAAGGCACCGTGAAGAGCAGCAACAGCTTTCAGGGCTGGGCCCTTCCCTGTGGGAGAAGGAGCCGGACATTTGCCTTTTCGGCATGAGTTTATGCCGCGGCCGAGCGCCATGAGATGTTGCGTCTCTGGGAAAGCAGATATCCCCAGTGCTGTTGTGCCTATACATAGGGCGCCAAGGCACCGTGAAGAGCAGCAACAGCTCTCAGGTCTGGACCCTTCTCTGTGGGAGAAGGAACCGGCCATTTGCCTTTTCGGCTAGTGGCTCTTCCGCGGCCAAGCGCCATGAGATGTTGCGTCTCTGGGAAAGCACAGACCCCCAGTGCTTTTGTGCCTATACATAGGGCTCCAAGGCACAGTGAAGAGCAGCAACAGCTTTCAGGGCTGGGCACTTCCTTGTTGGAGAACGAGCCGGACATTTGCCTTTTCGGCAAGAGGCTCTGCCGTGGCCGAGCGCCGTGAGATGTTGCGTCTCTGGGAAAGCACCTATCCCCAGTGCTGTTGTGCCTGTAGATAGGGCACCAAGGGACCGTGAAGAGCAGCAACAGCTTTCAGGGCTGCACCCTTCTCTGTGGGAGAAGGAACCGGACGTTTGACTTTTCTGCTAGTGGCTCTGCCATGCTCAAGCGCCATGAGATGTTGCGTCTCTGGGAACGCCCATATCCCCAGTGCTGTTGTGCGTGTAGATAGGGCGCCAAGGCACCATGAAGAGCAGCAAGAGCTTTCAGGGCTGGGCCCTTCCCTGTGGGAGAAGGAGCCGGCCGTTTGCCTTTTCGGCAAGAGGCTCTGCCGCGGCCGAGCGCCATGAGATGTTGCGTCTCTGCGAAAGCACAGATCCCCAGTGCTGTGGTGCGTGTACATAGGGCGCCAAGGCACCGTGAAGAGCAGCAACAGCTTTCAGGGCTGGGCCCCTCCCTGTGGGAGAAGGAGCCGGACGTTTGCCTTTTCGGCAAGCGGCTCTGCCGCGGCCGAGCGCCATGAGATGTTGCGTCTCTTGGAAATCCCATATCTCCAGTGCTGATGTGTCTGTAGATAGAGCGCCAAGACACCTTAAAAAGCAGCAACAGCTTTCAGGGCTGGGCCCTTCCCTGTGGGAGAAGGAGCCGGACGTTTGCCTTTTCGGCAAGAGGCTCTGCCGCGGCCGAGCGCCATGAGATGTTGCGTCTCTTGGAAATCCCATATCTCCAGTGCTGATGTGTCTGTAGATAGAGCGCCAAGACACCTTAAAGAGCAGCAACAGCTTTCAGGGCTGGGCTCTTCCCTGTGGGAGAAGGAGCCGGACGTTTGCCTTTTCGGCAAGACGCTCTGCCGCGGCCGAGCGCCATGAGATGTTGCGTCTCTGGGAAAGCACAGATCCCCAGTACTGTTGTGCCTGTAGATAGGGCACCAAGGTTTGGTGAAGAGCAGCAACAGATTTCAGGGCTGGGCCGTTCCCTGTGTGAGAAGGAGCCGGAAGTTTGCCTTTTCGGCAAGAGGCTCTGCCGCGGTTGAGCACCATGAGATGTTGCGTCTCTTGGAAATCCCATATCTCCAGTGCTGTTGTGCCTGTAGATAGAGCGCCAAGGCACTGTGAAGAGCAGCAAGAGCTTTCAGGGATGGGCCACTCCCTGTGGGAGAAGGAGCCGGACGTTTGCCTTTTCGGCAAGAGGTTCTGCCGCGGCCGAGCGCCATGAGATGTTGCGTCTCTGGGAAAGCACCGATCCCCACTGCTGTTGTGCCTGTAGATAGGGTGCCAAGGGACCGTGAAAAGCAGCAACAGCTTTCAGGGCTGGGTCCTTCCCTGTGGGAGAAGGAGCCGGACGTTTGCCTTTTCGGCAAGAGGCTCTGCCGCGGCCGGGCGCCATGAGATGTTGCATCTCTGGGAAAGCCCAGATCCCCAGTGCTCTTGTGCCTGTAGATAGGGGACCAAGGTTAGGTGAAGAGCAGCAACAGCTTTAAGGGCTGGGCCCTTCCCGGTGGGAGAAGAAGCCGGACGTTTGACTTTTCGGCAAGAGGCTCTGCCGCGGCCGAGCGCCGTGAGATGTTGCGTCTCTGGAAAAGCACCGATCCCCAGTGCTGTTGTGCCTGTAGATAGGGCACCAAGGCACCGTGAAGAGCAGCAACAGCTTTCAGGGCTGGGCCCTTCCCTGTGGGAGAAGGAGCCGGACTTTTGCCTTTTCGGCAAGAGGCTCTGCCGCGGTCGAGCACCATGAGATGTTGCGTCTCTGGGAAAGCACAGATCCCCAGTGCTGTTGTGCCTGTAGATAGTGCGCCAAGGCACTGTGAAGAGCAGCAACAGCTTTCAGGGCTGGGCCCTTCCCTGTGGGAGAAGGAGCCGGACGTTTGCCTTTTCGGCAAGAGGCTCTGCCGCGGCCGAGCGCCATGAGATGTTGCGTCTCTGGGAAAGCACCGATCCCCAGTGCTGTTGTGCCTGTAGATAGGGCGCCAAGGCACCGTGAAGAGCAGCAACAGCTTTCAGGGCTGGGCCCTTCCCTGTGGGAGAACGAGCCGGACGTTTGCCTTTTCGGCAAGAGGCTCTGCCGCGGCCGAGCACCATGAGATGTTGCGTCTCTGGGAAAGCACAGATCCCCAGTGCTGTTGTGCCTGTAGATAGGGTGCCAAGGCACCATGAAGAGCAGCAACAGCTTTCAGTCTGGGCCCTTCCCTGTGGGAGAAGGAGCCGGACGTTTGACTTTTCGGCAAGAGGCTCTGCCGTGGCAGAGCGCCATGAGATGTTGCGTCTCTGGGAAAGCCCATTTCCCAACTGCTGTTGTGCCTGTGGATAGGGCGCCAAGGCACCGTGAAGAGCAGCAACAGCTTTCAGCGCTGGGCCCTTCCCTGTGGGAGAAGGAGCCGGACGTTTGCCTTTTCGGCAAGAGGCTCTGCCGCGGCCGGGCGCCATGAGATGTTGCATCTCTGGGAAAGCCCAGATCCCCAGTGCTCTTGTGCCTGTAGATAGGGGACCAAGGTTAGGTGAAGAGCAGCAACAGCTTTAAGGGCTGGGCCCTTCCCGGTGGGAAAAGAAGCCGGACGTTTGCCTTTTCGGCAAGAGGCTCTGCCGCGGCCGAGCGCCGTGAGATGTTGCGTCTCTGGAAAAGCACCGATCCCCAGTGCTGTTGTGCCTGTAGATAGGGCACCAAGGCACCGTGAAGAGCAGCAACAGCTTTCAGGGCTGGGCCCTTCCCTGTGGGAGAAGGAGCCGGACTTTTGCCTTTTCGGCAAGAGGCTCTGCCGCGGCCGAGCACCATGAGATGTTGCGTCTCTGGGAAAGCACAGATCCCCAGTGCTGTTGTGCCTGTAGATAGTGCGCCAAGGCACTGTGAAGAGCAGCAACTGCTTTCAGGGCTGGGCCCTTCCCTGTGGGAGAAGAAGCCAGACTTTTGCCTTTTCGGCAAGAGGCTGTGCAGCGGCCGAGCGCCATGAGATGTTGCGTCTCTGGGAAAGCCCATTTCCCAAGTGCTGTTGTGCCTGTAGATAGGGCGCCAAGGCACCGTGAAGAGGAGCAAGAGCTTTCAGGGCTGGGCCCTTCCCTGTGGGAGAAGGAGCCGGACTTTTGCCTTTTCGGCAAGAGGCTCTGCCGCGGTCGAGCACCATGAGATGTTGCATCTCTGGGAAAGCACAGATCCCCAGTGCTGTTGTGCCTGTAGATAGTGCGCCAAGGCACTGTGAAGAGCAGCAACAGCTTTCAGGGCTGGGCCCTTCCCTGTGGGAAAAGAAGCCAGACTTTTGCCTTTTCGGCAAGAGGCTGTGCAGCGGCCGATCGCCATGCGATGTTGCGTCTCTGGGAAAGCCCATTTCCCAAGTGCTGTTGTGCCTGTAGATAGGGCGCCAAGGCACCGTGAACAGCAGCAACAGCTTTCAGGGCTGGGCCCTTCCCTGTGGGAGAAGGAGCCGGACGTTTGCCTTTTCGGCAAGAGGCTCTGCCGCGGCCGAGCGCCATGAGATGTTGCGTCTCTGGGAAAGCACCGATCCCCAGTGCTGTTGTGCCTGTAGATAGGGCGCCAAGGCACCGTGAAGAGCAGCAACAGCTTTCAGGGCTGGGCCCTTCCCTGTGGGAGAAGGAGCCGGACGTTTGCCTTTTCGGCAAGAGGCTCTGCCGCGGCCGAGCACCATGAGATGTTGCGTCTCTGGGAAAGCACAGATCCCCAGTGCTGTTGTGCCTGTAGATAGGGTGCCAAGGCACCATGAAGAGCAGCAACAGCTTTCAGTCTGGGCCCTTCCCTGTGGGAGAAGGAGCCGGACGTTTGACTTTTCGGCAAGAGGCTCTGCCGTGGCAGAGCGCCATGAGATGTTGCGTCTCTGGGAAAGCCCATTTCCCAACTGCTGTTGTGCCTGTGGATAGGGCGCCAAGGCACCGTGAAGAGCAGCAACAGCTTTCAGCGCTGGGCCCTTCCCTGTGGGAGAAGGAGCCGGACGTTTGCCTTTTCGGCAAGAGGCTCTGCCGCGGCCGGGCGCCATGAGATGTTGCATCTCTGGGAAAGCCCAGATCCCCAGTGCTCTTGTGCCTGTAGATAGGGGACCAAGGTTAGGTGAAGAGCAGCAACAGCTTTAAGGGCTGGGCCCTTCCCGGTGGGAAAAGAAGCCGGACGTTTGCCTTTTCGGCAAGAGGCTCTGCCGCGGCCGAGCGCCGTGAGATGTTGCGTCTCTGGAAAAGCACCGATCCCCAGTGCTGTTGTGCCTGTAGATAGGGCACCAAGGCACCGTGAAGAGCAGCAACAGCTTTCAGGGCTGGGCCCTTCCCTGTGGGAGAAGGAGCCGGACTTTTGCCTTTTTGGCAAGAGGCTCTGCCGCGGCCGAGCACCATGAGATGTTGCGTCTCTGGGAAAGCACAGATCCCCAGTGCTGTTGTGCCTGTAGATAGTGCGCCAAGGCACTGTGAAGAGCAGCAACTGCTTTCAGGGCTGGGCCCTTCCCTGTGGGAGAAGAAGCCAGACTTTTGCCTTTTCGGCAAGAGGCTGTGCAGCGGCCGAGCGCCATGAGATGTTGCGTCTCTGGGAAAGCCCATTTCCCAAGTGCTGTTGTGCCTGTAGATAGGGCGCCAAGGCACCGTGAAGAGCAGCAAGAGCTTTCAGGGCTGGGCCCTTCCCTGTGGGAGAAGGAGCCAGACGTTTGCCTTTTCGGCAAGAGGCTCTGCCGCGGCCGAGCGCCATGAGATGTTGCGTCTCTGGGAAAGCACAGATCCCCAGTGCTGTGGTGCGTGTAGATAGGGCGCCAAGGCACCGTGAAGAGCAGCAACAGCTTTCAGGGCTGGGCCCTTCCCTGTGGGAGAAGGAGCTGGACGTTTGCCTTTTCGGCAAGAGGCTCTGCAGCGGCCGAGCTCCATGAGATGTTGCGTCTCTTGGAAATCCCATATCTCCAGTGCTGTTGTGTCTGTAGATAGAGCGCCAAGGCACCGTGAAGAGCAGCAACAGCTTTCAGATCTGCGCCCTTCTCTGTGGGAGAAGGAGCCGGACGTTTGCCTTTTCGGCAAGAGGCTCTTCCGCGGCCGAACGCCATGAGATGTTGTGTCTCTGGGAAATCCCATATGCCCAGTGCTGTTGTGCCTGTAGATAGGGCGCCAAGGTTAGGTGAAGAGCAGCAAGAGCTTTCAGGGCTGGGGCCTTCTCTGTGGGAGAAGGAACCGGACGTTTGCCTTTTCGGCAAGAGGCTCTGCCGCGGCCGAACGCCATGAGATGTTGCGTCTCTGGGAAAGCACAGATCCCCAGTGCTTTTGTGCCTGTAGATAGGGCACCAAGGTTAGGTGAAGAGCAGCAGCAGCTTTCAGGGCTGGGCCCTTCCCTGTGGGAGAAGGAGCCGGACGTTTGCCTTTTCGGCAAGAGGCTCTGCCGCGGCCGAGCGCCATGAGATGTTGCGTCTCTGGGAAAGCACCGATCCCCAGTGCTGTTGTGCCTGTAGATAGGGCACCAAGGCACCGTGAAGAGCAGCAACAGCTTTCAGCGCTGGGCCCTTCCCTGTGGGAGAAGGAGCCGGACGTTTGCCTTTTCGGCAAGAGGCTCTGCCGCGGCCGGGCGCCATGAGATGTTGCATCTCTGGGAAAGCCCAGATCCCCAGTGCTCTTGTGCCTGTAGATAGGGGACCAAGGTTAGGTGAAGAGCAGCAACAGCTTTAAGGGCTGGGCCCTTCCCGGTGGGAAAAGAAGCCGGACGTTTGCCTTTTCGGCAAGAGGCTCTGCCGCGGCCGAGCGCCGTGAGATGTTGCGTCTCTGGAAAAGCACCGATCCCCAGTGCTGTTGTGCCTGTAGATAGGGCACCAAGGCACCGTGAAGAGCAGCAACAGCTTTCAGGGCTGGGCCCTTCCCTGTGGGAGAAGGAGCCGGACTTTTGCCTTTTCGGCAAGAGGCTCTGCCGCGGCCGAGCACCATGAGATGTTGCGTCTCTGGGAAAGCACAGATCCCCAGTGCTGTTGTGCCTGTAGATAGTGCGCCAAGGCACTGTGAAGAGCAGCAACTGCTTTCAGGGCTGGGCCCTTCCCTGTGGGAGAAGAAGCCAGACTTTTGCCTTTTCGGCAAGAGGCTGTGCAGCGGCCGAGCGCCATGAGATGTTGCGTCTCTGGGAAAGCCCATTTCCCAAGTGCTGTTGTGCCTGTAGATAGGGCGCCAAGGCACCGTGAAGAGGAGCAAGAGCTTTCAGGGCTGGGCCCTTCCCTGTGGGAGAAGGAGCCGGACGTTTGCCTTTTCGGCAAGAGGCTCTGCCGCGGCCGAGCGCCATGAGATGTTGCGTCTCTGGGAAAGCACAGATCCCCAGTGCTGTGGTGCGTGTAGATAGGGCGCCAAGGCACCGTGAAGAGCAGCAACAGCTTTCAGGGCTGGGCCCTTCCCTGTGGGAGAAGGAGCTGGACGTTTGCCTTTTCGGCAAGAGGCTCTGCAGCGGCCGAGCTCCATGAGATGTTGCGTCTCTTGGAAATCCCATATCCCCAGTGCTGTTGAGCCTGTAGATAGGGCGACAAGGCACCGTGAAGAGCAGCAACAGCTTTCAGGGCTGGGCCCTTCCCTGTGGGAGAAGGAGCCGGACGTTTGACTTCTCGGCAAGAGGCTCTGCCGCGGCCGAGCGCCTTGAGATGTTGCGTCTCTGGGAAAGCCCATATCCCCAGTGCTGTTGAGCCTGTAGATAGTGCGCCAAGGCACTGTGAAGAGCAGCAACAGCTTTCAGGGCTGGGCCCTTCCCTGTGGGAAAAGAAGCCAGACTTTTGCCTTTTCGGCAAGAGGCTGTGCAGCGGCCGATCGCCATGCGATGTTGCGTCTCTGGGAAAGCCCATTTCCCAAGTGCTGTTGTGCCTGTAGATAGGGCGCCAAGGCACCGTGAACAGCAGCAACAGCTTTCAGGGCTGGGCCCTTCCCTGTGGGAGAAGGAGCCGGACGTTTGCCTTTTCGGCAAGAGGCTCTGCCGCGGCCGAGCGCCATGAGATGTTGCGTCTCTGGGAAAGCACCGATCCCCAGTGCTGTTGTGCCTGTAGATAGGGCGCCAAGGCACCGTGAAGAGCAGCAACAGCTTTCAGGGCTGGGCCCTTCCCTGTGGGAGAAGGAGCCGGACGTTTGCCTTTTCGGCAAGAGGCTCTGCCGCGGCCGAGCACCATGAGATGTTGCGTCTCTGGGAAAGCACAGATCCCCAGTGCTGTTGTGCCTGTAGATAGGGTGCCAAGGCACCATGAAGAGCAGCAACAGCTTTCAGTCTGGGCCCTTCCCTGTGGGAGAAGGAGCCGGACGTTTGACTTTTCGGCAAGAGGCTCTGCCGTGGCAGAGCGCCATGAGATGTTGCGTCTCTGGGAAAGCCCATTTCCCAACTGCTGTTGTGCCTGTGGATAGGGCGCCAAGGCACCGTGAAGAGCAGCAACAGCTTTCAGCGCTGGGCCCTTCCCTGTGGGAGAAGGAGCCGGACGTTTGCCTTTTCGGCAAGAGGCTCTGCCGCGGCCGGGCGCCATGAGATGTTGCATCTCTGGGAAAGCCCAGATCCCCAGTGCTCTTGTGCCTGTAGATAGGGGACCAAGGTTAGGTGAAGAGCAGCAACAGCTTTAAGGGCTGGGCCCTTCCCGGTGGGAAAAGAAGCCGGACGTTTGCCTTTTCGGCAAGAGGCTCTGCCGCGGCCGAGCGCCGTGAGATGTTGCGTCTCTGGAAAAGCACCGATCCCCAGTGCTGTTGTGCCTGTAGATAGGGCACCAAGGCACCGTGAAGAGCAGCAACAGCTTTCAGGGCTGGGCCCTTCCCTGTGGGAGAAGGAGCCGGACTTTTGCCTTTTCGGCAAGAGGCTCTGCCGCGGCCGAGCACCATGAGATGTTGCGTCTCTGGGAAAGCACAGATCCCCAGTGCTGTTGTGCCTGTAGATAGTGCGCCAAGGCACTGTGAAGAGCAGCAACTGCTTTCAGGGCTGGGCCCTTCCCTGTGGGAGAAGAAGCCAGACATTTGCCTTTTCGGCAAGAGGCTGTGCAGCGGCCGAGCGCCATGAGATGTTGCGTCTCTGGGAAAGCCCATTTCCCAAGTGCTGTTGTGCCTGTAGATAGGGCGCCAAGGCACCGTGAAGAGCAGCAAGAGCTTTCAGGGCTGGGCCCTTCCCTGTGGGAGAAGGAGCCAGACGTTTGCCTTTTCGGCAAGAGGCTCTGCCGCGGCCGAGCGCCATGAGATGTTGCGTCTCTGGGAAAGCACAGATCCCCAGTGCTGTGGTGCGTGTAGATAGGGCGCCAAGGCACCGTCAAGAGCAGCAACAGCTTTCAGGGCTGGGCCCTTCCCTGTGGGAGAAGGAGCTGGACGTTTGCCTTTTCGGCAAGAGGCTCTGCAGCGGCCGAGCTCCATGAGATGTTGCGTCTCTTGGAAATCCCATATCTCCAGTGCTGTTGTGTCTGTAGATAGAGCGCCAAGGCACCGTGAAGAGCAGCAACAGCTTTCAGGGCTGGGCCCTTCCCTGTGGGAGAAGGAGCCGGACGTTTGACTTCTCGGCAAGAGGCTCTGCCGCGGCCGAGCGCCTTGAGATGTTGCGTCTCTGGGAAAGCCCATATCCCCAGTGCTGTTGAGCCTGTAGATAGGGCGCCAAGGCACCGTGAAGAGCAGCAACAGCTTTCAGATCTGCGCCCTTCTCTGTGGGAGAAGGAGCCGGACGTTTGCCTTTTCGGCAAGAGGCTCTTCCGCGGCCGAACGCCATGAGATGTTGTGTCTCTGGGAAATCCCATATGCCCAGTGCTGTTGTGCCTGTAGATAGGGCGCCAAGGTTAGGTGAAGAGCAGCAAGAGCTTTCAGGGCTGGGGCCTTCTCTGTGGGAGAAGGAACCGGACGTTTGCCTTTTCGGCAAGAGGCTCTGCCGCGGCCGAACGCCATGAGATGTTGCGTCTCTGGGAAAGCACAGATCCCCAGTGCTTTTGTGCCTGTAGATAGGGCACCAAGGTTAGGTGAAGAGCAGCAAGAGCTTTCAGGGCTGGGCCCTTCCCTGTGGGAGAAGGAGCCGGACGTTTGCCTTTTCGGCAAGAGGCTCTGCCGCGGCCGAGCGCCATGAGATGTTGCGTCTCTGGGAAAGCACCGATCCCCAGTGCTGTTGTGCCTGTAGATAGGGCACCAAGGCACCGTGAAGAGCAGCAACAGCTTTCAGGGCTGGGCCCTTCCCTGTGGGAGAAGGAGCCGGACGTTTGCCTTTTCGGCAAGAGGCTCTGCCGCGGCCGAGCACCATGAGATGTTGCGTCTCTGGGAAAGCACAGATCCCCAGTGCTGTTGTGCCTGTAGATAGTGCGCCAAGGCACTGTGAAGAGCAGCAACTGCTTTCAGGGCTGGGCCCTTCCCTGTGGGAGAAGAAGCCAGACTTTTGCCTTTTCGGCAAGAGGCTGTGCAGCGGCCGAGCGCCATGAGATGTTGCGTCTCTGGGAAAGCACCGATCCCCAGTGCTGTGGTGCGTGTAGATAGGGCGCCAAGGCACCGTGAAGAGCAGCAACAGCTTTCAGGGCTGGGCCCTTCCCTGTGGGAGAAGGAGCCGGACGTTTGCCTTTTCGGCAAGAGGCTCTGTCGCGGCCGAGCGCCATGAGATGTTGCGTCTCTGGGAAAGCACAGATCCCCAGTGCTGTGGTGCGTGTAGATAGGGCGCCAAGGCACCGTGAAGAGCAGCAACAGCTTTCAGGGCTGGGCCCTTCCCTGTGGGAGAAGGAGCCGGAAGATTGCCTTTTCGGCAAGAGGCTCTGCAGCGGCCGAGCTCCATGAGATGTTGCGTCTCTTGGAAATCCCATATCTCCAGTGCTGTTGTGTCTGTAGATAGAGCGCCAAGGCACCGTGAAGAGCAGCAACAGCTTTCAGGGCTGGGCCCTTCCCTGTGGGAGAAGGAGCCGGACGTTTGACTTCTCGGCAAGAGGCTCTGCCGCGGCCGAGCGCCTTGAGATGTTGCGTCTCTGGGAAAGCCCATATCCCCAGTGCTGTTGAGCCTGTAGATAGGGCGCCAAGGCACCGTGAAGAGCAGCAACAGCTTTCAGATCTGCGCCCTTCTCTGTGGGAGAAGGAGCCGGACGTTTGCCTTTTCGGCAAGAGGCTCTTCCGCGGCCGAGCGCCATGAGATGTTGTGTCTCTGGGAAATCCCATATGCCCAGTGCTGTTGTGCCTGTAGATAGGGCGCCAAGGTTAGGTGAAGAGCAGCAACAGCTTTCAGGGCTGGGGCCTTCTCTGTGGGAGAAGGAACTGGACGTTTGCCTTTTCGGCAAGAGGCTCTGCCGCGGCCGAGCGCCATGAGATGTTGCGTCTCTGGGAAAGCACAGATCCCCAGTGCTTTTGTGCCTGTAGATAGGGCACCAAGGTTAGGTGAAGAGCAGCAGCAGCTTTCAGGGCTGGGCCCTTCCCTGTGGGAGAAGGAGCCAGACGTTTGCCTTTTCGGCAAGAGCCTATGCCGCGGCCGAGCGCCATGAGATGTTGCGTCTCTGGGAAAGCCCATATCCCCAGTGCTGTTGTGCCTGTAGATAGGGCACCAAGGTTAGGTGAAGAGCAGCAACAGCTTTCAGGGCTGGGCCCTTCCCTGTGGGAGAAGGAGCCGGACGTTTGCCTTTTCGGCAAGAGGCTCTGCCGCGGCCGGGCGCCATGAGATGTTGCATCTCTGGGAAAGCCCAGATCCCCAGTGCTCTTGTGCCTGTAGATTGGGGACCAAGGTTAGGTGAAGAGCAGCAACAGCTTTAAGGGCTGGGCCCTTCCCGGTAGGAGAAGAAGCCGGAGGTTTGACTTTTCGGCAAGAGGCTCTGCCGCGGCCGAGCGCCGTGAGATGTTGCGTCTCTGGAAAAGCACCGATCCCCAGTGCTGTTGTGCCTGTAGATAGGGCACCAAGGCACCGTGAAGAGCAGCAACAGCTTTCAGGGCTGGGCCCTTCCCTGTGGGAGAAGGAGCCGGACTTTTGCCTTTTCGGCAAGAGGCTCTGCCGCGGCCGAGCACCATGAGATGTTGCGTCTCTGGGAAAGCACAGATCCCCACTGCTGTTGTGCCTGTAGATAGTGCGCCAAGGCACTGTGAAGAGCAGCAACAGCTTTCAGGGCTGGGCCCTTCCCTGTGGGAGAAGGAGCCGGAAGTTTGCCTTTTCGGCAAGAGGCTCTGCCGCGGCCGAGCACCATGAGATGTTGCGTATCTGGGAAAGCACAGATCCCCAGTGCTGTTGTGCCTGTAGATAGGGTGCCAAGGCACCATGAAGAGCAGCAACAGCTTTCAGTCTGGGCCCTTCCCTGTGGGAGAAGGAGCCGGACGTTTGACTTTTCGGCAAGAGGCTCTGCCGTGGCAGAGCGCCATGAGATGTTGCATCTCTGGGAAAGCCCATTTCCCAAGTGCTGTTGTGCCTGTAGATAGGGCGCCAAGGCACCGTGAAGAGCAGCAACAGCTTTCAGCGCTGGGCCCTTCCCTGTGGGAGAAGGAGCCGGACGTTTGCCTTTTCGGCTAGAGGCTCTGCAGCGGCCGAGCTCCATGAGATGTTGCGTCTCTTGGAAATCCGATATCTCCAGTGCTGTTGTGTCTGTAGATAGAGCGCCAAGGCACCGTGAAGAGCAGCAAAAGCTTTCAGGGCTGGGCCCTTCCCTGTGGGAGAAGGAGCCGGACTTTTGACTTCTCGGCAAGAGGCTCTGCCGCGGCCGAGCGCCTTGAGATGTTGCGTCTCTGGGAAAGCCCATATCCCCAGTGCTGTTGAGCCTGTAGATAGGGCGCCAAGGCACCGTGAAGAGCAGCAACAGCTTTCAGGGCTGGGCCCTTCCCTGTGGGAGAAGGAGCCGGACGTTTGCCTTTTCGGCAAGAGGCTCTTCCGCGGCCGAACGCCATGAGATGTTGTGTCTCTGGGAAATCCCATATGCCCAGTGCTGTTGTGCCTGTAGATAGGGCGCCAAGGGACCGTGAAGAGGAGCAAGAGCTTTCAGGGCTGGGGCCTTCTCTGTGGGAGAAGGAACCGGACGTTTGCCTTTTCGGCAAGAGGCTCTGCCGCGGCCGAGCGCCATGATATGTTGCGTCTCTGGGAAAGCACAGATCCCCAGTGCTTTTGTGCCTGTAGATAGGGTACCAAGGTTAGGTGAAGAGCAGCAGCAGCTTTCAGGGCTGGGCCCTTCCCTGTGGGAGAAGGAGCCAGACGTTTGCCTTTTCGGCAAGAGGCTCTGCCGCGGCCGAGCGCCATGAGATGTTGCGTCTCTGGGAAAGCACCGATCCCCAGTGCTGTTGTGCCTGTAGATAGGGCACCAAGGCACCGTGAAGAGCAGCAACAGCTTTCAGGGCTGGGCCCTTCCCTGTGGCAGAAGGAGCCGGACGTTTGCCTTTTCGGCAAGAGCCTCTGCCGCGGCCGAGCGCCATGAGATGTTGCGTCTCTGGGAAAGCACCGATCCCCTGTGCTGTTGTGCCTGTAGATAGGGCACCAAGGTTAGGTGAAGAGCAGCAACAGCTTTCAGGGCTGGGCCCTTCCCTGTGGGAGAAGAAGCCAGACGTTTGCCTTTTCGGCATGAGGGTCTGCCGCGGGCGAGCGCCATGAGATGTTGCGTCTCTGGGAAAGCACCGATCCCCACTGCTGTTGTGCCTGTAGATAGGGTGCCAAGGTACCGTGAAGAGCAGCAACAGCTTTCAGGGCTGGGTCCTTCCCTGTGGGAGAAGGAGCCGGACGTTTGCCTTTTCGGCAAGAGGCTCTGCCGCGGCCGGGCGCCATGAGATGTTGCGTCTCTGGGAAAGCACAGATCCCCAGTGCTGTTGTGCCTGTAGATAGTGCGCCAAGGCACTGTGAAGAGCAGCAACTGCTTTCAGGGCTGGGCCCTTCCCTGTGGGAGAAGAAGCCAGACTTTTGCCTTTTCGGCAAGAGGCTGTGCAGCGGCCGAGCGCCATGAGATGTTGCGTCTCTGGGAAAGCCCATTTCCCAAGTGCTGTTGTGCCTGTAGATAGGGCGCCAAGGCACCGTGAAGAGCAGCAACAGCTTTCAGGGCTGGGCCCTTCCCTGTGGGAGAAGGAGCCGGACGTTTGCCTTTTCGGCAAGAGGCTCTGTCGCGGCCGAGCGCCATGAGATGTTGCGTCTCTGGGAAAGCACAGATCCCCAGTGCTGTGGTGCGTGTAGATAGGGCGCCAAGGCACCGTGAAGAGCAGCAACAGCTTTCAGGGCTGGGCCCTTCCCTGTGGGAGAAGGAGCTGGACGTTTGCCTTTTCGGCAAGAGGCTCTGCAGCGGCCGAGCTCCATGAGATGTTGCGTCTCTTGGAAATCCCATATCTCCAGTGCTGTTGTGTCTGTAGATAGAGCGCCAAGGCACCGTGAAGAGCAGCAACAGCTTTCAGGGCTGGGCCCTTCCCTGTGGGAGAAGGAGCCGGACGTTTGACTTCTCGGCAAGAGGCTCTGCCGCGGCCGAGCGCCTTGAGATGTTGCGTCTCTGGGAAAGCCCATATCCCCAGTGCTGTTGAGCCTGTAGATAGGGCGCCAAGGCACCGTGAAGAGCAGCAACAGCTTTCAGATCTGCGCCCTTCTCTGTGGGAGAAGGAGCCGGACGTTTGCCTTTTCGGCAAGAGGCTCTTCCGCGGCCGAACGCCATGAGATGTTGTGTCTCTGGGAAATCCCATATGCCCAGTGCTGTTGTGCCTGTAGATAGGGCGCCAAGGTTAGGTGAAGAGCAGCAACAGCTTTCAGGGCTGGGGCCTTCTCTGTGGGAGAAGGAACTGGACGTTTGCCTTTTCGGCAAGAGGCTCTGCCGCGGCCGAGCGCCATGAGATGTTGCGTCTCTGGGAAAGCACAGATCCCCAGTGCTTTTGTGCCTGTAGATAGGGCACCAAGGTTAGGTGAAGAGCAGCAGCAGCTTTCAGGGCTGGGCCCTTCCCTGTGGGAGAAGGAGCCAGACGTTTGCCTTTTCGGCAAGAGGCTCTGCCGCGGCCGAGCGCCATGAGATGTTGCGTCTCTGGGAAAGCACCGATCCCCAGTGCTGTTGTGCCTGTAGATAGGGCACCAAGGCACCGTGAAGAGCAGCAACAGCTTTCAGGGCTGGGCCCTTCCCTGTGGCAGAAGGAGCCGGACGTTTGCCTTTTCGGCATGAGCCTATGCCGCGGCCGAGCGCCATGAGATGTTGCGTCTCTGGGAAAGCCCATATCCCCAGTGCTGTTGTGCCTGTAGATAGGGCACCAAGGTTAGGTGAAGAGCAGCAACAGCTTTCAGGGCTGGGCCCTTCCCTGTGGGAGAAGGAGCCGGACGTTTGCCTTTTCGGCAAGAGGCTCTGCCGCGGCCGGGCGCCATGAGATGTTGCATCTCTGGGAAAGCCCAGATCCCCAGTGCTCTTGTGCCTGTAGATTGGGGACCAAGGTTAGGTGAAGAGCAGCAACAGCTTTAAGGGCTGGGCCCTTCCCGGGAGGAGAAGAAGCCGGAGGTTTGACTTTTCGGCAAGAGGCTCTGCCGCGGCCGAGCGCCGTGAGATGTTGCGTCTCTGGAAAAGCACCGATCCCCAGTGCTGTTGTGCCTGTAGATAGGGCACCAAGGCACCGTGAAGAGCAGCAACAGCTTTCAGGGCTGGGCCCTTCCCTGTGGGAGAAGGAGCCGGACTTTTGCCTTTTCGGCAAGAGGCTCTGCCGCGGCCGAGCACCATGAGATGTTGCGTCTCTGGGAAAGCACAGATCCCCACTGCTGTTGTGCCTGTAGATAGTGCGCCAAGGCACTGTGAAGAGCAGCAACAGCTTTCAGGGCTGGGCCCTTCCCTGTGGGAGAAGGAGCCGGAAGTTTGCCTTTTCGGCAAGAGGCTCTGCCGCGGCCGAGCACCATGAGATGTTGCGTATCTGGGAAAGCACAGATCCCCAGTGCTGTTGTGCCTGTAGATAGGGTGCCAAGGCACCATGAAGAGCAGCAACAGCTTTCAGTCTGGGCCCTTCCCTGTGGGAGAAGGAGCCGGACGTTTGACTTTTCGGCAAGAGGCTCTGCCGTGGCAGAGCGCCATGAGATGTTGCATCTCTGGGAAAGCCCATTTCCCAAGTGCTGTTGTGCCTGTAGATAGGGCGCCAAGGCACCGTGAAGAGCAGCAACAGCTTTCAGCGCTGGGCCCTTCCCTGTGGGAGAAGGAGCCGGACGTTTGCCTTTTCGGCAAGAGGCTCTGCCGCGGCCGGGCGCCATGAGATGTTGCATCTCTGGGAAAGCCCAGATCCCCAGTGCTGTTGTGCCTGTAGATAGGGCACCAAGGTTAGGTGAAGAGCAGCAACAGCTTTCAGGGCTGGGCCCATCCCGGTGGGAGAAGAAGCCGGACGTTTGCCTTTTCGGCAAGAGGCTCTGCCGCGGCCGAGCGCCGTGAGATGTTGCGTCTCTGGAAAAGCACCGATCCCCAGTGCTGTTGTGCCTGTAGATAGGGCACCAAGGCACCGTCAAGAGCAGCAACAGCTTTCAGGGCTGGGCCCTTCCCTGTGGGAGAAGGAGCTGGACGTTTGCCTTTTCGGCTAGAGGCTCTGCAGCGGCCGAGCTCCATGAGATGTTGCGTCTCTTGGAAATCCGATATCTCCAGTGCTGTTGTGTCTGTAGATAGAGCGCCAAGGCACCGTGAAGAGCAGCAACAGCTTTCAGGGCTGGGCCCTTCCCTGTGGGAGAAGGAGCCGGACTTTTGACTTCTCGGCAAGAGGCTCTGCCGCGGCCGAGCGCCTTGAGATGTTGCGTCTCTGGGAAAGCCCATATCCCCAGTGCTGTTGAGCCTGTAGATAGGGCGCCAAGGCACCGTGAAGAGCAGCAACAGCTTTCAGGGCTGGGCCCTTCCCTGTGGGAGAAGGAGCCGGACGTTTGCCTTTTCGGCAAGAGGCTCTTCCGCGGCCGAACGCCATGAGATGTTGTGTCTCTGGGAAATCCCATATGCCCAGTGCTGTTGTGCCTGTAGATAGGGCGCCAAGGGACCGTGAAGAGGAGCAAGAGCTTTCAGGGCTGGGGCCTTCTCTGTGGGAGAAGGAACCGGACGTTTGCCTTTTCGGCAAGAGGCTCTGCCGCGGCCGAGCGCCATGATATGTTGCGTCTCTGGGAAAGCACAGATCCCCAGTGCTTTTGTGCCTGTAGATAGGGTACCAAGGTTAGGTGAAGAGCAGCAGCAGCTTTCAGGGCTGGGCCCTTCCCTGTGGGAGAAGGAGCCAGACGTTTGCCTTTTCGGCAAGAGGCTCTGCCGCGGCCGAGCGCCATGAGATGTTGCGTCTCTGGGAAAGCACCGATCCCCAGTGCTGTTGTGCCTGTAGATAGGGCACCAAGGCACCGTGAAGAGCAGCAACAGCTTTCAGGGCTGGGCCCTTCCCTGTGGCAGAAGGAGCCGGACGTTTGCCTTTTCGGCAAGAGCCTCTGCCGCGGCCGAGCGCCATGAGATGTTGCGTCTCTGGGAAAGCACCGATCCCCTGTGCTGTTGTGCCTGTAGATAGGGCACCAAGGTTAGGTGAAGAGCAGCAACAGCTTTCAGGGCTGGGCCCTTCCCTGTGAGAGAAGGAGCCAGACGTTTGCCTTTTCGGCATGAGGGTCTGCCGCGGGCGAGCGCCATGAGATGTTGCGTCTCTGGGAAAGCACCGATCCCCACTGCTCTTGTGCCTGTAGATAGGGTGCCAAGGTACCGTGAAGAGCAGCAACAGCTTTCAGGGCTGGGTCCTTCCCTGTGGGAGAAGGAGCCGGACGTTTGCCTTTTCGGCAAGAGGCTCTGCCGCGGCCGGGCGCCATGAGATGTTGCATCTCTGGGAAAGCCCAGATCCCCAGTGCTCTTGTGCCTGTAGATAGGGGACCAAGGTTAGGTGAAGAGCAGCAACAGCTTTCAGGGCTGGGCCCTTCCCGGTGGGAGAAGAAGCCGGACGTTTGACTTTTCGGCAAGAGGCTCTGCCGCGGCCGAGCGCCGTGAGATGTTGCGTCTCTGGAAAAGCACCGATCCCCAGTGCTGTTGTGCCTGTAGATAGGGCACCAAGGCACCGTGAAGAGCAGCAACAGCTTTCAGGGCTGGGCCCTTCCCTGTGGGAGAAGAAGCCAGACTTTTGCCTTTTCGGCAAGAGGCTGTGCAGCGGCCGATCGCCATGCGATGTTGCGTCTCTGGGAAAGCCCATTTCCCAAGTGCTGTTGTGCCTGTAGATAGGGCGCCAAGGCACCGTGAACAGCAGCAACAGCTTTCAGGGCTGGGCCCTTCCCTGTGGGAGAAGGAGCCGGACGTTTGCCTTTTCGGCAAGAGGCTCTGCCGCGGCCGAGCGCCATGAGATGTTGCGTCTCTGGGAAAGCACCGATCCCCAGTGCTGTTGTGCCTGTAGATAGGGCGCCAAGGCACCGTGAAGAGCAGCAACAGCTTTCAGGGCTGGGCCCTTCCCTGTGGGAGAAGGAGCCGGACGTTTGCCTTTTCGGCAAGAGGCTCTGCCGCGGCCGAGCACCATGAGATGTTGCGTCTCTGGGAAAGCACAGATCCCCAGTGCTGTTGTGCCTGTAGATAGGGTGCCAAGGCACCATGAAGAGCTGCAACAGCTTTCAGTCTGGGCCCTTCCCTGTGGGAGAAGGAGCCGGACGTTTGACTTTTCGGCAAGAGGCTCTGCCGTGGCAGAGCGCCATGAGATGTTGCGTCTCTGGGAAAGCCCATTTCCCAAGTGCTGTTGTTCCTGTAGATAGGGCGCCAAGGCACCGTGAAGAGCAGCAACAGCTTTCAGCGCTGGGCCCTTCCCTGTGGGAGAAGGAGCCGGACGTTTGCCTTTTCGGCAAGAGGCTCTGCAGCGGCCGGGCGCCATGAGATGTTGCATCTCTGGGAAAGCCCAGATCCCCAGTGCTCTTGTGCCTGTAGATAGGGGACAAAGGTTAGGTGAAGAGCAGCAACAGCTTTAAGGGCTGGGCCCTTCCCGGTGGGAAAAGAAGCCGGACGTTTGCCTTTTCGGCAAGAGGCTCTGCCGCGGCCGAGCACCATGAGATGTTGCGTCTCTGGGAAAGCACAGATCCCCAGTGCTGTTGTGCCTGTAGATAGTGCGCCAAGGCACTGTGAAGAGCAGCAACTGCTTTCAGGGCTGGGCCCTTCCCTGTGGGAGAAGAAGCCAGACTTTTGCCTTTTCGGCAAGAGGCTGTGCAGCGGCCGAGCGCCATGAGATGTTGCGTCTCTGGGAAAGCCCATTTCCCAAGTGCTGTTGTGCCTGTAGATAGGGCGCCAAGGCACCGTGAAGAGCAGCAACAGCTTTCAGGGCTGGGCCCTTCCCTGTGGGAGAAGGAGCCGGACGTTTGCCTTTTCGGCAAGAGGCTCTGCCGCGGCCGAACGCCATGAGATGTTGCGTCTCTGGGAAAGCAGAGATCCCCAGTGCTGTGGTGCGTGTAGATAGGGCGCCAAGGCACCGTGAAGAGCAGCAACAGCTTTCAGGGCTGGGCCCTTCCCTGTGGGAGAAGGAGCTGGACGTTTGCCTTTTCGGCAAGAGGCTCTGCAGCGGCCGAGCTCCATGAGATGTTGCGTCTCTTGGAAATCCCATATCTCCAGTGCTGTTTTGTCTGTAGATAGAGCGCCAAGGCACCGTGAAGAGCAGCAACAGCTTTCAGGGCTGGGCCCTTCCCTGTGGGAGAAGGAGCCGGACGTTTGACTTCTCGGCAAGAGGCTCTGCCGCGGCCGAGCGCCTTGAGATGTTGCGTCTCTGGGAAAGCCCATATCCCCAGTGCTTTTGAGCCTGTAGATAGGGCGCCAAGGCACCGTGAAGAGCAGCAACAGCTTTCAGATCTGCGCCCTTCTCTGTGGGAGAAGGAGCCGGACGTTTGCCTTTTCGGCAAGAGGCTCTTCCGCGGCCGAACGCCATGAGATGTTGTGTCTCTCGGAAATCCCATATGCCCAGTGCTGTTGTGCCTGTAGATAGGGCGCCAAGGTTAGGTGAAGAGCAGCAACAGCTTTCAGGGCTGGGGCCTTCTCTGTGGGAGAAGGAACTGGACGTTTGCCTTTTCGGCAAGAGGCTCTGCCGTGGCCGAGCGCCATGAGATGTTGCGACTCTGGGAAAGCACAGATCCCCAGTGCTCTTGTGCCTGTAGATAGGGCACCAAGGTTAGGTGAAGAGCAGCAGCAGCTTTCAGGGCTGGGCCCTTCCCTGTGGGAGAAGGAGCCGGACGTTTGCCTTTTCGGCAAGAGGCTCTGCCGCGGCCGAGCGCCATGAGATGTTGCGTCTCTGGGAAAGCACCGATCCCCAGTGCTGTTGTGCCTGTAGATAGGGCACCAAGGCACCGTGAAGAGCAGCAACAGCTTTCAGGGCTGGGCCCTTCCCTGTGGGAGAAGGAGCCGGACGTTTGCCTTTTCGGCAAGAGCCTATGCCGCGTCCGAGCGCCATGAGATGTTGCGTCTCTGGGAAAGCCCATATCCCCAGTGCTGTTGTGCCTGTAGATAGGGCACCAAGGTTAGGTGAAGAGCAGCAACAGCTTTCAGGGCTGGGCCCTTCCCTGTGGGAGAAGGAGCCGGACGTTTGCCTTTTCGGCAAGAGGCTCTGCCGCGGCCGGGCGCCATGAGATGTTGCATCTCTGGGAAAGCCCAGATCCCCAGTGCTCTTGTGCCTGTAGATTGGGGACCAAGGTTAGGTGAAGAGCAGCAACAGCTTTAAGGGCTGGGCCCTTCCCGGTGGGAGAAGAAGCCGGACCTTTGACTTTTCGGCAAGAGGCTCTGCCGCGGCCGAGCGCCGTGAGATGTTGCGTCTCTGGAAAAGCACCGATCCCCAGTGCTGTTGTGCCTGTAGATAGGGCACCAAGGCACCGTGAAGAGCAGCAACAGCTTTCAGGGCTGGGCCCTTCCCTGTGGGAGAAGGAGCCGGACTTTTGCCTTTTCGGCAAGAGGCTCTGCCGCGGCCGAGCACCATGAGATGTTGCGTCTCTGGGAAAGCACAGATCCCCAGTGCTGTGGTGCCTGTAGATAGTGCGCCAAGGCACTGTGAAGAGCAGCAACAGCTTTCAGGGCTGGGCCCTTCCCTGTGGGAGAAGGAGCCGGAAGTTTGCCTTTTCGGCAAGAGGCTCTGCCGCGGCCGAGCACCATGAGATGTTGCGTCTCTGGGAAAGCACAGATCCCCAGTGCTGTTGTGCCTGTAGATAGGGTGCCAAGGCACCATGAAGAGCAGCAACAGCTTTCAGTCTGGGCCCTTCCCTGTGGGAGAAGGAGCCGGACGTTTGACTTTTCGGCAAGAGGCTCTGCCGTGGCAGAGCGCCATGAGATGTTGCGTCTCTGAGAAAGCCCATTTCCCAAGTGCTGTTGTGCCTGTAGATAGGGCGCCAAGGCACCGTGAAGAGCAGCAACAGCTTTCAGCGCTGGGCCCTTCCCTGTGGGAGAAGGAGCCGGACGTTTGCCTTTTCGGCAAGAGGCTCTGCCGCGGCCGGGCGCCATGAGATGTTGCGTCTCTGGGAAAGCACAGATCCCCAGTGCTCTTGTGCCTGTAGATAGGGGGCCAAGGTTAGGTGAAGTGCAGCAACAGCTTTAAGGGCTGGGCCCATCCCGGTGGGAGAAGAAGCCGGACGTTTGCCTTTTCGGCAAGAGGCTCTGCCGCGGCCGAGCGCCGTGAGATGTTGCGTCTCTGGAAAAGCACCGATCCCCAGTGCTGTTGTGCCTGTAGATAGGGCACCAAGGCACCGTGAAGAGCAGCAACAGCTTTCAGGGCTGGGCCCTTCCCTGTGGGAGAAGGAGCCGGACTTTTGCCTTTTCGGCAAGAGGCTCTGCCGCGGCCGAGCACCATGAGATGTTGCGTCTCTGGGAAAGTACAGATCCCCAGTGCTGTTGTGCCTGTAGATAGTGCGCCAAGGCACTGTGAAGAGCAGCAACAGTTTTCAGGGCTGGGCCCTTCCCTGTGGGAGAAGAAGCCAGACTTTTGCCTTTTCGGCAAGAGGCTGTGCAGCGGCCGAGCGCCATGAGATGTTGCGTCTCTGGGAAAGCCCATTTCCCAAGTGCTGTTGTGCCTGTAGATAGGGCGCCAAGGCACCGTGAAGAGCAGCAACAGCTTTCAGGGCTGGGCCCTTCCCTGTGGGAGAAGGAGCCGGACGTTTGCCTTTTCGGCAAGAGGCTCTGCCGCGGCCAAGCGCCATGAGATGTTGCGTCTCTTGGAAATCCCATATCTCCAGTGCTGTTGTGTCTGTAGATAGAGCGCCAAGGCACCGTGAAGAGCAGCAACAGCTTTCAGGGCTGGGCCCTTCCCTGTGGGAGAAGGAACCGGACTTTTGACTTCTCGGCAAGAGGCTCTGCCTCGGCCGAGCGCCTTGAGATGTTGCGTCTCTGGGAAAGCCCATATCCCCAGTGCTGTTGAGCCTGTAGATAGGGCGCCAAGGCACCGTGAAGAGCAGCAACAGCTTTCAGATCTGCGCCCTTCTCTGTGGGAGAAGGAGCCGGACGTTTGCCTTTTCGGCAAGAGGCTCTTCCGCGGCCGAACGCCATGAGATGTTGTGTCTCTGGGAAATCCCATATGCCCAGTGCTGTTGTGCCTGTAGATAGGGCGCCAAGGGACCGTGAAGAGGAGCAACAGCTTTCAGGGCTGGGGCCTTCTCTGTGGGAGAAGGAACCGGACGTTTGCCTTTTCGGCAAGAGGCTCTGCCGCGGCCGAGCGCCATGAGATGTTGCGTCTCTGGGAAAGCACCGATCCCCAGTGCTGTTGTGCCTCTAGATAGGGCACCAAGGCACCGTGAAGAGCAGCAACAGCTTTCAGGGCTGGGCCCTTCCCTGTGGCAGAAGGAGCCGGACGTTTGCCTTTTCGGCAAGAGCCTCTGCCGCGGCCGAGCGCCATGAGATGTTGCGTCTCTGGGAAAGCACAGATCCCCACTGCTGTTGTGCCTATACATAGGGCGCCAAGGCACAGTGAAGAGCAGCAAGAGCTTTCAGGGCTGGGCCCTTCCCTGTGGGAGAAGGAGCCAGACGTTTGCCTTTTCGGCATGAGGGTCTGACGCGGGCGAGCGCCATGAGATGTTGCGTCTCTGGGAAAGCACCGATCCCCACTGCTGTTGTGCCTGTAGATAGGGTGCCAAGGCACCGTGAAGAGCAGCAACAGCTTTCAGGGCTGGGTCCTTCCCTGTGGGAGAAGGAGCCGGATGTTTGCCTTTTCGGCAAGAGGCTCTGCCGCGGCCGGGCGCCATGAGATGTTGCATCTCTGGGAAAGCCCAGATCCCCAGTGCTCTTGTGCCTGTAGATAGGGGACCAAGGTTAGGTGAAGAGCAGCAACAGCTTTCAGGGCTGGGCCCTTCCCGGTGGGAGAAGAAGCCGGACGTTTGACTTTTCGGCAAGAGGCTCTGCCGCGGCCGAGCGCCGTGAGATGTTGCGTCTCTGGAAAAGCACCGATCCCCAGTGCTGTTGTGCCTGTAGATAGGGCACCAAGGCACCGTGAAGAGCAGCAACAGCTTTCAGGGCTGGGCCCTTCCCTGTGGGAGAAGGAGCCGGACTTTTGCCTTTTCGGCAAGAGGCTCTGCCGCGGTCGAGCACCATGAGATGTTGCGTCTCTGGGAAAGCACAGATCCCCAGTGCTGTTGTGCCTGTAGATAGTGCGCCAAGGCACTGTGAAGAGCAGCAACAGCTTTCAGGGCTGGGCCCTTCCCTGTGGGAGAAGAAGCCAGACTTTTGCCTTTTCGGCAAGAGGCTGTGCAGCGGCCGATCGCCATGCGATGTTGCGTCTCTGGGAAAGCCCATTTCCCAAGTGCTGTTGTGCCTGTAGATAGGGCGCCAAGGCACCGTGAACAGCAGCAACAGCTTTCAGGGCTGGGCCCTTCCCTGTGGGAGAAGGAGCCGGACTTTTGCCTTTTCGGCAAGAGGCTCTGCCGCGGCCGAGCACCATGAGTTGTTGCGTCTCTGGGAAAGCACAGATCCCCAGTGCTCTTGTGCCTGTAGATAGGGTGCCAAGGCACCATGAAGAGCTGCAACAGCTTTCAGTCTGGGCCCTTCCCTGTGGGAGAAGGAGCCGGACGTTTGACTTTTCGGCAAGAGGCTCTGCCGTGGCAGAGCGCCATGAGATGTTGCGTCTCTGGGAAAGCCCATTTCCCAAGTGCTGTTGTGCCTGTAGATAGGGCGCCAAGGCACCGTGAAGAGCAGCAACAGCTTTCAGGGCTGGGCCCTTCCCTGTGGGAGAAGGAGCCGGACGTTTGCCTTTTCGGCAAGAGGCTCTGCAGCGGCCGGGCGCCATGAGATGTTGCATCTCTGGGAAAGCCCAGATCCCCAGTGCTCTTGTGCCTGTAGATAGGGGACAAAGGTTAGGTGAAGAGCAGCAACAGCTTTAAGGGCTGGGCCCTTCCCGGTGGGAAAAGAAGCCGGACGTTTGCCTTTTCGGCAAGAGGCTCTGCCGCGGCCGAGCGCCGTGAGATGTTGCGTCTCTGGAAAAGCACCGATCCCCAGTGCTGTTGTGCCTGTAGATAGGGCACCAAGGCACCGTGAAGAGCAGCAACAGCTTTCAGGGCTGGGCCCTTCCCTGTGGGAGAAGGAGCCGGACGTTTGCCTTTTCGGAAAGAGGCTCTGCCGCGGCCGAGCACCATGAGATGTTGCGTCTCTGGGAAAGCACAGATCCCCACTGCTGTTGTGCCTGTAGATAGTGCGCCAAGGCACTGTGAAGAGCAGCAACTGCTTTCAGGGCTGGGCCCTTCCCTGTGGGAGAAGAAGCCAGACTTTTGCCTTTTCGGCAAGAGGCTGTGCAGCGGCCGAGCGCCATGAGATGTTGCGTCTCTGGGAAAGCCCATTTCCCAAGTGCTGTTGTGCCTGTAGATAGGGCGCCAAGGCACCGTGAAGAGCAGCAAGAGCTTTCAGGGCTGGGCCCTTCCCTGTGGGAGAAGGAGCCGGACGTTTGCCTTTTCGGCAAGAGGCTCTGCCGCGGCCGAGCGCCATGAGATGTTGCGTCTCTGGGAAAGCACAGATCCCCAGTGCTGTGGTGCGTGTAGATAGGGCGCCAAGGCACCGTGAAGAGCAGCAACAGCTTTCACGGCTGGGCCCTTCCCTGTGGGAGAAGGAGCTGGACGTTTGCCTTTTCGGCAAGAGGCTCTGCAGCGGCCGAGCTCCATGAGATGTTGCGTCTCTTGGAAATCCCATATCTCCAGTGCTGTTGTGTCTGTAGATAGAGCGCCAAGGCACCGTGAAGAGCAGCAACAGCTTTCAGGGCTGGGCCCTTCCCTGTGGGAGAAGGAGCCGGACGTTTGACTTCTCGGCAAGAGGCTCTGCCGCGGCCGAGCGCCTTGAGATGTTGCGTCTCTGGGAAAGCCCATATCCCCAGTGCTGTTGAGCCTGTAGATAGGGCGCCAAGGCACCGTGAAGAGCAGCAACAGCTTTCAGATCTGCGCCCTTCTCTGTGGGAGAAGGAGCCGGACGTTTGCCTTTTCGGCAAGAGGCTCTTCCGCGGCCGAACGCCATGAGATGTTGTGTCTCTGGGAAATCCCATATGCCCAGTGCTGTTGTGCCTGTAGATAGGGCGCCAAGGTTAGGTGAAGAGCAGCAAGAGCTTTCAGGGCTGGGCCCTTCTCTGTGGGAGAAGGAACCGGACGTTTGCCTTTTCGGCAAGAGGCTCTGCCGCGGCCGAGCGCCATGAGATGTTGCGTCTCTGGGAAAGCCCATTTCCCAACTGCTGTTGTGCCTGTGGATAGGGCGCCAAGGCACCGTGAAGAGCAGCAACAGCTTTCAGCGCTGGGCCCTTCCCTGTGGGAGAAGGAGCCGGACGTTTGCCTTTTCGGCAAGAGGCTCTGCCGTGGCAGAGCGCCATGAGATGTTGCGTCTCTGGGAAAGCCCATTTCCCAAGTGCTGTTGTGCCTGTAGATAGGGTGCCAAGGCACCGTGAAGAGCAGCAACAGCTTTCAGCGCTGGGCCCTTCCCTGTGGGAGAAGGAGCCGGACGTTTGCCTTTTCGGCAAGAGGCTCTGCCGCGGCCGGGCGCCATGAGATGTTGCATCTCTGAGAAAGCCCAGATCCCCAGTGCTCTTGTGCCTGTAGATAGGGGACCAAGGTTAGGTGAAGAGCAGCAACAGCTTTAAGGGCTGGGCCCTTCCCGGTGGGAGAAGAAGCCGGATGTTTGCCTTTTCGGCAAGAGGCTCTGCCGCGGCCGAGCGCCGTGAGATGTTGCGTCTCTGGAAAAGCACCGATCCCCAGTGCTGTTGTGCCTGTAGATAGGGCACCAAGGCAACGTGAAGAGCAGCAACAGCTTTCAGGGCTGGGCCCTTCCCTGTGGGAGAAGGAGCCGGACTTTTGCCTTTTCGGCAAGAGGCTCTGCCGCGGCCGAGCACCATGAGATGCTGCGTCTTTGGGAAGGCACAGATCCCCAGTGCTGTTGTGCCTGTAGATAGTGCGCCAAGGCACTGTGAAGAGCAGCAACAGCTTTCAGGGCTGGGCCCTTCCCTGTGGGAGAAGAAGCCAGACTTTTGCCTTTTCGGCAAGAGGCTGTGCAGCGGCCGAGCGCCATGAGATGTTGCGTCTCTGGGAAAGCCCATTTCCCAAGTGCTGTTGTGCCTGTAGATAGGGCGCCAAGGCACCGTGAAGAGCAGCAAGAGCTTTCAGGGCTGGGCCCTTCCCTGTGGGAGAACGAGCCGGACGTTTGCCTTTTCGGCAAGAGGCTCTGCCGCGGCCGAGCGCCATGAGATGTTGCGTCTCTGGGAAAGCACAGATCCCCAGTGCTGTGGTGCGTGTAGATAGGGCGCCAAGGCACCGTGAAGAGCAGCAACAGCTTTCAGGGCTGGGCCCTTCCCTGTGGGAGAAGGAGCTGGACGTTTGCCTTTTCGGCTAGAGGCTCTGCAGCGGCCGAGCTCCATGAGATGTTGCGTCTCTTGGAAATCCCATATCTCCAGTGCTGTTGTGTCTGTAGATAGAGCGCCAAGGCACCGTGAAGAGCAGCAACAGCTTTCAGGGCTGGGCCCTTCCCTGTGGGAGAAGGAGCCGGACTTTTGACTTCTCGGCAAGAGGCTCTGCCGCGGCCGAGCGCCTTGAGATGTTGCGTCTCTGGGAAAGCCCATATCCCCAGTGCTGTTGAGCCTGTAGATAGGGCGCCAAGGCACCGTGCAGAGCAGCAACAGCTTTCAGGGCTGGGCCCTTCCCTGTGGGAGAAGGAGCTGGACGTTTGCCTTTTCGGCTAGAGGCTCTGCAGCGGCCGAGCTCCATGAGATGTTGCGTCTCTTGGAAATCCCATATCTCCAGTGCTGTTGTGTCTGTAGATAGAGCGCCAAGGCACCGTGAACAGCAGCAACAGCTTTCAGGGCTGGGCCCTTCCCTGTGGGAGAAGGAGCCGGACGTTTGACTTCTCGGCAAGAGGCTCTGCCGCGGCCGAGCGCCATGAGATGTTGCGTCTCTGGGAAAGCCCATATCCCCAGTGCTGTTGAGCCTGTAGATAGGGCACCAAGGCACCGTGAAGAGCAGCAACAGCTTTCAGATCTGCGCCCTTCTCTGTGGGAGAAGGAGCCGGACGTTTGCCTTTTCGGCAAGAGGCTCTTCCGCGGCCGAACGCCATGAGATGTTGTGTCTCTGGGAAATCCCATATGCCCAGTGCTGTTGTGCCTGTAGATAGGGCGCCAAGTTTAGGTGAAGAGCAGCAAGAGCTTTCAGGGCTGGGGCCTTCTCTGTGGGAGAAGGAACCGGACGTTTGCCTTTTCGGCAAGAGGCTCTGCCGCGGCCGAGCGCCATGAGATGTTGCGTCTCTGGGAAAGCACAGATCCCCAGTGCTTTTGTGCCTGTAGATAGGGCACCAAGGTTAGGTGAAGAGCGGCAGCAGCTTTCAGGGCTGGGCCCTTCCCTGTGGGAGAAGGAGCCGGACGTTTGCCTTTTCGGCAAGAGGCTCTGCCGCGGCCGAGCGCCATGAGATGTTGCGTCTCTGGGAAAGCCCATTTCCCAAGTGCTGTTGTGCCTGTAGATAGGGCGCCAAGGCACCGTGAAGAGCAGCAACAGCTTTCAGGGCTGGGCCCTTCCCTGTGGCAGAAGGAGCCGGACGTTTGCCTTTTCGGCAAGAGCCTCTGCCGCGGCCGAGCGCCATGAGATGTTGCGTCTCTGGGAAAGCACCGATCCCCAGTGCTGTTGTGCCTGTAGATAGGGCACCAAGGTTAGGTGAAGAGCAGCAACAGCTTTCAGGGCTGGGCCCTTCCCTGTGGGAGAAGGAGCCGGACGTTTGCCTTTTCGGCAAGAGGCTCGGCCGCGGCCGAGCGCCATGAGATGTTGAGTCTTTGGAAAGCACAGATCCCCAGTGCTGTTGAGCCTGTAGATAGGGCGCCAAGGCACCGTGAACAGCAGCAACAGCTTTCAGGGCTGGGCCCTTCCCGGTGGGAGAAGGAGCCGGACGTTTGCCTTTTCAGTTACTCGCTCTGCAGCTGCCGAGCACCATGACTAGTTGCGTCTCTGGGAAGGGACAGATCCCCAGTGCTGTTGTGCCTGTAGATAGCGCACCAAGGGACTGTCAAGAGCAACAACAGCTTTCAGGGCTGGGCCCTTCCCTGTGGGAGAAGGAGCCGGACTTTTGCCTTTTCGGCTAGAGGCTCTGCCGCGGCCGAGCACCATGAGATGTTGCGTCTCTGGGAAAGCACAGATCCCCAGTGCTGTTGTGCCTGTAGATAGTGCGCCAAGGCACTGTGAAGAGCAGCAACAGCTTTCAGTCTGGGCCCTTCCCTGTGGGAGAAGAAGCCAGACTTTTGCCTTTTCGGCAAGAGGCTGTGCAGCGGCCGAGCGCCATGAGATGTTGCGTCTCTGGGAAAGCACCAAACCCCAGTGCTGTTGTGCCTGTAGATAGGGCGCCAAGGCACCGTGAAGAGCAGCAACAGCTTTCAGGGCTGGGCCCTTCCCTGTGGGAGAAGGAGCCGGACGTTTGCCTTTTCGGCAAGAGGCTCTGCCGCGGCCGGGCGCCATGAGATGTTGCATCTCTGGGAAAGCCCAGATCCCCAGTGCTGTTGTGCCTGTAGATAGGGGGCCAAGGTTAGGTGAAGAGCAGCAACAGCTTTAAGGGCTGGGCCCTTCCCGGTGGGAGAAGAAGCCGGACGTTTGCCTTTTCGGCAAGAGGTTCTGCCGCAGCCGAGCGCCGTGAGATGTTGCGTCTCTGGAAAAGCACCGATCCCCAGTGCTGTTGTGCCTGTAGATATGGCGCCAAGGCACCGTGAAGAGCAGCAAGAGCTTTCAGGGCTGGGCCCTTCCCTGTGGGAGAAGGAGCCGGACGTTTGCCTTTTCAGTTACTCGCTCTGCAGCTGCCGAGCACCATGACAAGTTGGGTCTCTGGGAAGGGACAGATCCCCAGTGCTGTTGTGCCTGTAGATAGCGCACCAAGGGACTGTCAAGAGCAACAACAGCTTTCAGGGCTGGGCCCTTCCCTGTGGGAGAAGGAGCCGGACTTTTGCCTTTTCGGCAAGAGGCTCTGCCGCGGCCGAGCGCCATGAGATGTTGTGTCTCTGGGAAAGCACCGATCCCCAGTGCTGTTGTGCCTGTAGATAGGGCACCAAGGCACCGTGAAGAGCAGCAACAGCTTTCAGGGCTGGGCCCTTCCCTGTGGGAGAAGGAGCCGGACGTTTGCCTTTTCGGCAAGAGCCTCTGCCGCGGCCGAGCGCCATGAGATGTTGCGTCTCTGGGAAAGCACCGATCCCCAGTGCTGTTGTGCCTGTAGATAGGGCACCAAGGTTAGGTGAAGAGCAGCAACAGCTTTCAGGGCTGGGCCCTTCCCTGTGGGAGAAGGAACCGGACGTTTGACTTTTCGGCAAGAGGCTCGGCCGCGGGCGAGCGCCATGAGATGTTGAGTCTTTGGAAAGCACAGATCCCCAGTGCTGTTGAGCCTGTAGATAGGGCGCCAAGGCACCGTGAACAGCAGCAACAGCTTTCAGGGCTGGGCCCTTCCCTGTGGGAGAAGGAGCCGGACGTTTGCCTTTTCGGCAAGAGGCTCTGCTGCGGCCGAGCGCCATGAGATGTTGGGTCTCTGGGAAAGCACCGATCCCCACTGCTGTTGTGCCTGTAGATAGGGCACAAAGGGACCGTGAAGAGCAGCAACAGCTTTCAGGGCTGGGCCCTTCCCTGTGGGAGAAGGAGTCGGACGTTTCCCTTTTCGGCAAGAGGCTATGCCGCGGCCGAGCGCCATGAGATGTTGCGTCTCTGGGAAAGCACCGATCCCCAGTGCTGTTGTGCCTGTAGATATGGCGCCAAGGCACCGTGAAGAGCAGCAACAGCTTTCAGGGCTGGGCCCTTCCCTGTGGGAGAAGGAGCCGGACGTTTGCCTTTTCAGTTACTCGCTCTGCAGCTGCCGAGCACCATGACAAGTTGGGTCTCTGGGAAGGGACAGATCCCCAGTGCTGTTGTGCCTGTAGATAGCGCACCAAGGGACTGTCAAGAGCAACAACAGCTTTCAGGGCTGGGCCCTTCCCTGTAGGAGAAGGAGCCGGACGTTTGCCTTTTCGGCAAGAGGCTCTGCCGCGGCCGAGCGCCATGAGATGTTGCATCTCTGGGAAAGCACCGATCCCCAGTGCTGTTGCGCCTGTAGATAGGGCACCACGGTTAGGTGAAGAGCAGCAACATCTTTCAGGGCTGGGCCCTTCCCTGTGGGAGAAGGAGCCAGACGTTTGCCTTTTCGGCAAGAGGCTCTGCCGCGGCCGAGCGCCATGAGATGTTGCGTCTCTGGGAAAGCACCGATCCCCACTGCTGTTGTGCCTGTAGATAGGGTGCCAAGGCACCGTGAAGAGCAGCAACAGCTTTCAGGGCTGGGTCCTTCCCTGTGGGAGAAGGAGCCGGACGTTTGCCTTTTCGGCAATAGGCTCTGCCGCGGCCGGGCGCCATGAGATGTTGCATCTCTGGGAAAGCCCAGATCCCCAGTGCTCTTGTGCCTGTAGATAGCGCACCAAGGGACTGTCAAGAGCAACAACAGCTTTCAGGGCTGGGCCCTTCCCTGTGGGAGAAGGAGCCGGACGTTTGCCTTTTCGGCAAGAGGCTCTGCCGCGGGCCGAGCGCCATGAGATGTTGCATCTCTGGGAAAGCACCGATCCCCAGTGCTGTTGCGCCTGTAGATAGGGCACCAAGGTTAGGTGAAGAGCAGCAACAGCTTTCAGGGCTGGGCCCTTCCCTGTGGGAGAAGGAGCCAGACGTTTGCCTTTTCGGCATGAGGGTCTGCCGCGGCCGAGCGCCATGAGATGTTGCGTCTCTGGGAAAGCACCGATCCCCACTGCTGTTGTGCCTGTAGATAGGGTGCCAAGGCACCGTGAAGAGCAGCAACAGCTTTCAGGGCTGGGTCCTTCCCTGTGGGAGAAGGAGCCGGACGTTTGCCTTTTCGGCAAGAGGCTCTGCCGCAGCCGGGCGCCATGAGATGTTGCATCTCTGGGAAAGCCCAGATCCCCAGTGCTCTTGTGCCTGTAGATAGGGGACCAAGGTTAGGTGAAGAGCAGCAACAGCTTTAAGGGCTGGGCCCTTCCCGGTGGGAGAAGAAGCCGGACGTTTGACTTTTCGGCAAGAGGCTCTGCCGCGGCCGAGCGCCGTGAGATGTTGCGTCTCTGGGAAAGCACAGATCCCCAGTGCTGTTGTGCCTGTAGATAGGGTGCCAAGGCACCGTGAAGAGCAGCAACAGCTTTCAGGGCTGGGCCCTTCCCTGTGGGAGAAGGAGCTGGACGTTTGCCTTTTCGGCTAGAGGCTCTGCAGCGGCCGAGCTCCATGAGATGTTGCGTCTCTTGGAAATCCCATATCTCCAGTGCTGTTGTGTCTGTAGATAGAGCGCCAAGGCACCGTGAAGAGCAGCAACAGCTTTCAGGGCTGGGCCCTTCCCTGTGGGAGAAGGAGCCGGACGTTTGACTTCTCGGCAAGAGGCTCTGCCGCGGCCGAGCGCCTTGAGATGTTGCGTCTCTGGGAAAGCCCATATCCCCAGTGCTTTTGTGCCTGTAGATAGGGCGCCAAGGTTAGGTGAAGAGCAGCAAGAGCTTTCAGGGCTGGGGCCTTCCCTGTGGGAGAAGGAACCGGACGTTTGCCTTTTCGGCAAGAGGCTCTGCCGCGGGCCGAGCGCCATGAGATGTTGCGTCTCTGGGAAAGCACAGATCCCCAGTGCTTTTGTGCCTGTAGATAGGGCACCAAGGTTAGGTGAAGAGCAGCAGCAGCTTTCAGGGCTGGGCCCTTCCCTGTGGGAGAAGGAGCCGGACGTTTGCCTTTTCGGCAAGAGGCTCTGCCGCGGCCGAGCGCCATGAGATGTTGCGTCTCTGGGAAAGCACCGATCCCCAGTGCTGTTGTGCCTGTAGATAGGGCACCAAGGCACCGTGAAGAGCAGCAACAGCTTTCAGGGCTGGGCCCTTCCCTGTGGGAGAAGGAGCCGGACGTTTGCCTTTTCGGCAAGAGGCTCGGCCGCGGCCGAGCGCCATGAGATCTTGAGTCTTTGGAAAGCACAGATCCCCAGTGCTGTTGAGCCTGTAGATAGACCACCAAGGCACCGTGAACAGCAGCAACAGCTTTCAGGGCTGGGCCCTTCCCTGTGGGAGAAGGAGCCGGACGTTTGCCTTTTCGGCAAGAGGCTCTGCTGCGGCCCGAGCGCCATGAGATGTTGGGTCTCTGGGAAAGCACCGATCCCCACTGCTGTTGTGCCTGTAGATAGACCACCAAGGCACTGTGAAGAGCAGCAACAGCTTTCAGGGCTGGGCCCTTCCCTGTGGGAGAAGGAGCCGGACGTTTGCCTTTTCGGCAAGAGGCTCTGCCGCGGCCGAGCGCCATGAGATGTTGCGTCTCTGGGAAAGCACCGATGCCCAGTGCTGTTGTGCCTGTAGATATGGCGCCAAGGCACCGTGAAGAGCAGCAACAGCTTTCAGGGCTGGGCCCTTCCCTGTGGGAGAAGGAGCCGGACTTTTGCCTTTTCGGCTAGAGGCTCTGCCGCGGCCGAGCACCATGAGATGTTGCGTCTCTGAGAAAGCACAGATCCCCAGTGCTGTTGTGCCTGTAGATAGTGCGCCAAGGCACTGTGAAGAGCAGCAACAGCTTTCAGGGCTGGGCCCTTCCCTGTGGGAGAAGAAGCCAGACTTTTGCCTTTTCGGCAAGAGGCTGTGCAGCGGCAGAGCGCCATGAGATGTTGCGTCTCTGGGAAAGCCCATTTCCCAAGTGCTGTTGTGCCTGTAGATAGGGCGCCAGGGCACCGTGAACAGCAGCAACAGCTTTCAGGGCTGGGCCCTTCCCTGTGGGAGAAGGAGCCGGACGTTTGCCTTTTCGGCAAGAGGCTCTGCCGCGGCCGAGCACCATGAGATGTTGCGTCTCTGGGAAAGCACAGATCCCCAGTGCTGTTGCGCCTGTAGATAGGGTGCCAAGGCACCTTGAAGAGCAGCAACAGCTTTCAGTCTGGGCCCTTCCCTGTGGGAGAAGGAGCCGGACGTTTGCCTTTTCAGTTACTCGCTCTGCAGCTGCCGAGCACCATGACAAGTTGCGTCTCTGTGAAGGGTCAGATCCCCAGTGCTGTTGTGCCTGTAGATAGCGCACCAAGGGACTGTCAAGAGCAACAACAGCTTTCAGGGCTGGGCCCTTCCCTGTGGGAGAAGGAGCCGGACTTTTGCCTTTTCGGCAAGAGGCTCTGCCGCGGCTGAGCGCCATGAGATGTTGCGTCTCTGGGAAAGCACCGATCCCCAGTGCTGTTGCGCCTGTAGATAGGGCACCAAGGTTAGGTGAAGAGCAGCAACATCTTTCAGGGCTGGGCCCTTCCCTGTGGGAGAAGGAGCCAGACGTTTGCCTTTTCGGCATGAGGGTCTGCCGCGGCCGAGCGCCATGAGATGTTGCGTCTCTGGGAAAGCACCGATCCCCACTGCTGTTGTGCCTGTAGATAGGGTGCCAAGGCACCGTGAAGAGCAGCAACAGCTTTCAGGGCTGGGTCCTTCCCTGTGGGAGAAGGAGCCGGACGTTTGCCTTTTCGGCAAGAGGCTCTGCCGCGGCCGGGCGCCATGAGATGTTGCATCTCTGGGAAAGCCCAGATCCCCAGTGCTCTTGTGCCTGTAGATAGGGGACCAAGGTTAGGTGAAGAGCAGCAACAGCTTTAAGGGCTGGGCCCTTCCCTGTGGGAGAAGGAGCCGGGCGTTTCCCTTTTCGGCAAGAGGCTCTGCCGCGGCCGAGCGCCATGAGATGTTGCGTCTCTGGGAAAGCACAGATCCCCAGTGCTGTTGTGCCTGTAGATAGGGTGCCAAGGCACCGTGAAGAGCAGCAACAGCTTTCAGTCTGGGCCCCTTCCCTGTGGGAGAAGGAGCCAGACGTTTGACTTTTCGACAAGAAGCTCTGCCGCGGCCGATCGCCATGAGAAATTGCGTCTCTGGGAACACCCACATCCACAGTGCTGTTGTGCCTGTTGATAGGGCACCAAGGCACCGTGAAGAGAAGCAACAGCTTTCAGGGCTGCGCCCTTCCCTGTGGCAGAAGGAGCCGGACGTTTTAGTTTTCGGCTAGTGGCTTTGCCGCGGCCGAGCGCCATGAGATGTTGCGTCTCTGGGAAAGCACAGATCCCCAGTGCTGTTGTGCCTGTAGATAGAGCGCCAAGGCACCGTGAAGAGCAGCAACAGCTTTCAGGGCTGGGCCCTTCCCTGTGGGAGAAAGTGCCAGACGTTTACCTTTTCGTCAAGAGGCTCTGCCGCGGCCAAGCGCCATGAGATGCTACGTCTCTGGGAAGGCACCGATCCCCAGTGCTGTTGGTGCCTGTAGATAGGGCACCAAGGAACCCTAAAGAGCAGCAACATGTTTCAGGGCTGGGCCCCTTCCCTGTGGAAGAAGGAGCCAGGACGTTTTCCTTTTTAGCAAGAGGCTCTGCCGCGGCCAAGCGCCATGAGATGTTGTGTCTCTAGGAAAGCACACGATCCCCAGTGCTGTTGTGCCTGTAGATAGAGCGCCAAGGCACTGTGAAGAGCAGTAACAGCTTTCAGGGCTGGGCCCTTCCCTGTGGGAGAAGGAGCCGGAAGTTTGCCTTTTCGGCAAGAGGCTCTGACGCGGCCGAACGCCATGAGATGTTGCGTCTCTGAGAAAGCACCGATCCCAGTGCTGTTGTGCCTGTAGATAGCGTGCCAAGGCACTGTGAAGAGCAGCAAGAGCTTTCAGGCTGGGCCCTTCCTGTGGGAGAAGGAGCCGGACGTTTGCCTTTTCGGCAAGAGGCTGTGCCTTGGCAGAGCGCCATGAGATGCTGCATCTCTGGGAAGGCACAGATCCCCAGTGCTGTTGTGCCTGTAGATAGGGCGCCAAGGCACCGTGAAGAGCAGCAACAGCTTTCAGGGCTGACCCTTCCCTGTGGGAGAAGGAGCCGCATGTTTCCTTTTCGGCAAGAGGCTCTGCTGCGGCCGAGCACCATGAGATGCTGCGTCTTTGGGTAGGCACAGATCCCCAGTGCTGTTGTGCCTGTAGATAGGGCACAAAGGGACCATCAAGAGCAGCAACAGCTTCAGGGCTGCGCCCTTCCCTGTGGGAGAAGGAGCCGGACGTTTGCCTTTTCGGCAAGAGGCTCTGCCGCCACCGAGCGCCGTGAGATGTTGCGTCTTTGGGAAGGCACAGATCCCCAGTGCTGTTGTGCCTGTAGATAGGGCACCAAGGCACCGTGAAGAGCAGCAAGAGCTTTCAGGGCTGGGCCCTTACCTGTGGGAGAAGGAGCCGGATGTTTCACTTTTCTGCAAGAGGCTCTGCCACGACCGAGCGCCATGAGATGTTGCGTCTCTGGAAAGCACAGATCCCCAGTGCTGTTGTGCCTGTAGATAGGGCGCCAAGGCACTGTGAAGAGCAGTAACAGCTTTCAGGGCTGGGCCCTTCCCTGTGGGAGAAGAAGCCGGGACGTTTGCCTTTTCGGCAAGAGGCTCTGCTGCGGCCGAGCGCCATGAGATGTTGTGTGTCTGGGAAAGCACAGATCCCCAGTGCTGTTGTGCCTGTAGATAGGTCGCCAAGGCACCGTGAAGAGCAGCAACAGCTTTCAGGGCTGCGCCCTTCCCCTGTGGCAGAAGGAGCCGGGCGTTTGCCATTTCGGCAAGAGGCTCTGCCACGGCCGAGCGCCAGGAGATGTTGTGTCTCTGGGAAAGAACCAATCCCCAGTGCTGTTGTGCCTGTAGATAGGGCGCCAATGCACCATGAAGAGCAGCAACAGCTTTCAGGGCTGCGCCCTTCCCTGTGGCAGAAGGAGCCGGGCGTTTGACTTTTCGGCAAGAGGCTCTGCCGCGGCCGAGCGCCAAGAGATGTTGCGTCTCTGGGAAAGCACAGATCCCCAGTGCTGTTGTGCCTGTAGATAGGGCGCCAAGGCACCGTGAAGAGCAGCAACAGCTTTCAGGGCTGGGCCCTTCCCTGTGGGAGAAGGAGCCGGACGTTTGCCTTTTCGGCAAGAGGCTCTGCCGCGGCTGAGCACCATGAGATGTTGCGTCTCTGGGAAAGCACCGATCCCCAGTGCTGTTGTGCCTGTAGATAGGGTGCCAAGGCACCATGAAGAGCAGCAGCAGCTTTCAATCTGGGCCCTTCCCTGTGGGAGAAGGAACCAGACGTTTGACTTTTCTGCAAGAGGCTCTGCCGCGGCCAAGCGCCATGAGATGTTGCGTCTCTGGGAAAGCCCAGATCCCCAGTGCTGTTCTGCCTGTAGATAGAGCACAAAGGCACCGTGAAGAGCAGCAACAGCTTTCAGGGCTGGGCCCTTCCCTCTGGGAGAAGGAGCCGGACGTTTGCCTTTTCGGCAAGAGGCTCTGCCGCTGGCGAGCGCCATGAGATGCTGCATCTCTGGGAAGGCACAGATCCATAGTGCTGTTGTGCCTGTAGTTAGGGCGCCAAGGCACTGTGAAGAGCTGCAACAGCTTTCAGGGCTGACCCTTCCCTGTGGGAGGAGGAGCCGCATGTTTCCTTTTCGGCAAGAGGCTCTGCCGCGGCGAGCAAGATGAGATGCTGCGTCTTTGGGAAGGCACAGATCCCCAGTGCTGTTCTGCCTGTAGATACGGCACAAAGGGACCATCAAGAGCAGCAGCAGCTTTCAGGGCTGCGCCCTTCCCTGTGGAAGAAGGAGCCGGGCGTTTTACTTTTCGGCAAGAGGCTCTGCTGCGGCCGACCGCCATGAGAAGTTGCGTCTCTGGGAAAGCACCGATCCCCAGTGCTGTTGTGCCTGTAGATAGGGTGCCAAGGCACCGTGAAGAGCAGCAACAGCTTTCAGTCTGGGCCCTTCCCTGTGGGAGAAGGAGCCAGACGTTTGACTTTTCGACAAGAAGCTCTGCCGCGGCCGATCGCCATGAGAAATTGCGTCTCTGGGAACACCCACATCCACAGTGCTGTTGTGCCTGTTGATAGGGCACCAAGGCACCGTGAAGAGAAGCAACAGCTTTCAGGGCTGCGCCCATCCCTGTGGCAGAAGGAGCCGGACGTTTTAGTTTTCGGCTAGTGGCTTTGCCGCGGCCGAGCGCCATGAGATGTTGCGTCTCTGGGAAAGCACAGATCCCCAGTGCTGTTGTGCCTGTAGATAGAGCGCCAAGGCACCGTGAAGAGCAGCAACAGCTTTCAGGGCTGGGCCCTTCCCTGTGGGAGAAAGTGCCAGACGTTTACCTTTCGTCAAGAGGCTCTGCCAGCGGCCAAGCGCCATGAGATGCTACGTCTCTGGGAAGGCACCGATCCCCAGTGCTGTTGTGCCTGTAGATAGGGCACCAAGGAACCCTAAAGAGCAGCAACAGGTTCAGGGCTGGGCCCTTCCCTGTGGAAGAAGGAGCCGGACGTTTTCCTTTTTAGCAAGAGGCTCTGCCGCGGCCAAGCGCCATGAGATGTTGTGTCTCTGGGAAGCACCGATCCCAGTGCTGTTGTGCCTGTAGATAGAGCAGCGCCAAGGCACTGTGAAGAGCAGTAACAGCTTTCAGGGCTGGGCCCTTCCCTGTGGGAGAAGGAGCCGGAAGTTTGCCTTTTCGGCAAGAGGCTCTGACGCGGCCGAACGCCATGAGATGTTGCGTCTCTGAGAAAGCACCGATCCCCAGTGCTGTTGTGCCTGTAGATAGCGTGCCAAGGCACTGTGAAGAGCAGCAAGAGCTTTCAGGGCTGGGCCCTTCCCTGTGGGAGAAGGAGCCGGACGTTTGCCTTTTCGGCAAGAGGCTGTGCCTTGGCAGAGCGCCATGAGATGCTGCATCTCTGGGAAGGCACAGATCCCCAGTGCTGTTGTGCCTGTAGATAGGGCGCCAAGGCACCGTGAAGAGCAGCAACAGCTTTCAGGGCTGACCCTTCCCTGTGTGAGAAGGAGCCGCATGTTTCCTTTTCGGCAAGAGGCTCTGCTGCGGCCGAGCACCATGAGATGCTGCGTCTTTGGGTAGGCACAGATCCCCAGTGCTGTTGTGCCTGTAGATAGGGCACAAAGGGACCATCAAGAGCAGCAACAGCTTTCAGGCTGCGCCCTTCCCCTGTGGGAGAAGGAGCCGGACGTTTGCCTTTTCGGCAAGAGGCTCTGCCGCCACCGAGCGCCGTGAGATGTTGCGTCTTTGGGAAGGCACAGATCCCCAGTGCTGTTGTGCCTGTAGATAGGGCACCAAGGCACCGTGAAGAGCAGCAAGAGCTTTCAGGGCTGGGCCCTTACCTGTGGGAGAAGGAGCCGGATGTTTCACTTTTCTGCAAGAGGCTCTGCCACGACCGAGCGCCATGAGATGTTGCGTCTCTGGGAAAGCACAGATCCCCAGTGCTGTTGTGCCTGTAGATAGGGCGCCAAGGCACTGTGAAGAGCAGTAACAGCTTTCAGGGCTGGGCCCTTCCCTGTGGGAGAAGAAGCCGGACGTTTGCCTTTTCGGCAAGAGGCTCTGCTGCGGCCGAGCGCCATGAGATGTTGTGTGTCTGGGAAAGCACAGATCCCCAGTGCTGTTGTGCCTGTAGATAGGTCGCCAAGGCACCGTGAAGAGCAGCAACAGCTTTCAGGGCTGCGCCCTTCCCTGTGGCAGAAGGAGCCGGGCGTTTGCCATTTCGGCAAGAGGCTCTGCCACGGCCGAGCGCCAGGAGATGTTGTGTCTCTGGGAAAGAACCAATCCCCAGTGCTGTTGTGCCTGTAGATAGGGCGCCAATGCACCATGAAGAGCAGCAACAGCTTTCAGGGCTGCGCCCTTCCCTGTGGCAGAAGGAGCCGGGCGTTTGACTTTTCGGCAAGAGGCTCTGCCGCGGCCGAGCGCCATGAGATGTTGCGTCTCTGGGAAAGCACAGATCCCCAGTGCTGTTGTGCCTGTAGATAGGGCGCCAAGGCACCGTGAAGAGCAGCAACAGCTTTCAGGGCTGGGCCCTTCCCTGTGGGAGAAGGAGCGGACGTTTGCCTTTTCGGCAAGAGGCTCTGCCGCGGCTGAGCACCATGAGATGTTGCGTCTCTGGGAAAGCACCGATCCCCAGTGCTGTTGTGCCTGTAGATAGGGTGCCAAGGCACCATGAAGAGCAGCAGCAGCTTTCAATCTGGGCCCTTCCCTGTGGGAGAAGGAACCAGACGTTTGACTTTTCTGCAAGAGGCTCTGCCGCGGCCAAGCGCCATGAGATGTTGCGTCTCTGGGAAAGCCCAGATCCCCAGTGCTGTTCTGCCTGTAGATAGAGCACAAAGGCACCGTGAAGAGCAGCAACAGCTTTCAGGGCTGGGCCCTTCCCTCTGGGAGAAGGAGCCGGACGTTTGCCTTTTCGGCAAGAGGCTCTGCCGCTGGCGAGCGCCATGAGATGCTGCATCTCTGGGAAGGCACAGATCCATAGTGCTGTTGTGCCTGTAGTTAGGGCGCCAAGGCACTGTGAAGAGCAGCAACAGCTTTCAGGGCTGACCCTTCCCTGTGGGAGGAGGAGCCGCATGTTTCCTTTTCGGCAAGAGGCTCTGCCGCGGCCGAGCAAGATGAGATGCTGCGTCTTTGGGAAGGCACAGATCCCCAGTGCTGTTCTGCCTGTAGATACGGCACAAAGGGACCATCAAGAGCAGCAGCAGCTTTCAGGGCTGCGCCCTTCCCTGTGGAAGAAGGAGCCGGGCGTTTTACTTTTCGGCAAGAGGCTCTGCTGCGGCCGACCGCCATGAGAAGTTGCGTCTCTGGGAAAGCACCGATCCCCAGTGCTTTTGTGCCTGTAGATAGGGTGCCAAGGCACCGTGAAGAGCAGCAAAAGCTTTCAAGGCTGGGCCCTTCCCTGTGGGAGTAGGAGCCGGACGTTTGCCTTTTCGGCTAGAGGCTCTGCCGCGGCCGAGCGCCATGAGATGTTGCGTCTCTGGGAAAGCACCGATCCCCACTGCTGTTGTGCCTGTAGATAGGGCGCCAAGGCACCGTGAAGAGCAGCAACAGCTTTCAGGGCTGGGCCCTTCCCTGTGGGAGAAGGAGCCGGACGTTTGCCTTTTCGGCAAGAGGCTCTGCTGCGGCCGATAACCATGAGATGTTGCGTCTATGGGAAAGCACCGATCCCCACTGCTGTTGTGCCTGTAGATAGGGCGCCAAGGCACCGTGAAGAGCAGCAACAGCTTTCAGGACTGGGCCCTTCCCTGTGGGAGAAGGAGCCGGACGTTTGCCTTTTCGGCAGGAGGCTCTGCCAAGGCCGAATGCCATGAGATGTTGCGTCTCTGGGAAAGCACCGATCCCCAGTGCTGTTGTACCTGTAGATAGGGCACCAAGGTTAGGTGAAGAGCAGCAACAGCTTTCAGGGCTGGGCCCTTCCCTGTGGGAGAAGGAGCCGGACGTTTGAGTTTTCGGCTAGTTGCTTTGCCGTGGCCGAGCGCCATGAGATGTTGCGTCTCTGGGAAAGCACAGATCCCCAGTGCTGTTGTGCCTGTAGATAGAGCGCCAAGGCACCGTGAAGAGCAGCAACAGCTTTCAGGGCTGGGCCCTTCCCTGTGGGAGAAAGTGCCAGACGTTTACCTTTTCGTCAAGAGGCTCTGCCGCGGCCAAGCGCCATGAGATGCTACGTCTCTGGGAAGGCACAGATCCCCAGTGCTGTTGTGCCTGTAGATAGGGCACCAAGGCACCGTGAAGAGCAGCAACAGCTTTCAGGGCTGGGCCCTTCCCTGTGGGAGAAGGAGCCGGACGTTTGCCTTTTCGGCAAGAGGCTCTGCCGCGGCCAATCGCCATGAGATGTTGCGTCTCTGGGAAAGCACCGATCCCCAGTGCTGTTGTGCCTGTAGATAGCGTGCCAAGGCCCTGTGAAGAGCAGCAAAAGCTTTCAGGGCTGGGCCCTTCCCTGTGGGAGTAGGAACCGGACGTTTGCCTTTTCGGCAAGAGGCCCTGCTGCGGCCGAGCGCCATGAGATGTTGCATCTCTGAGAAAGCCCATATCCCCAGTGCTGTTTTGCCTGTAGATAGGGTGCCAAGGCAATGTGAAGAGCAGCAACAGCTTTCAGGGCTGGGCCCTTCCCTGTGGGAGATGGAGCCGGACGTTTGAGTTTTCGGTTACTCGATCTTCAGCGGCCGAGCGCCATGAGATGTTGTGTGTCTGGGAAAGCACAGATCCCCAGTGCTGTTGTGCCTGTAGATACGGCGCGAAGGGACTGTCAAGAGCAGCAACACCTTTCAGTGCTCTGCCCTTCCCTCTGGAAGAAGGAGCCGGACGTTTGCCATTTCTGCAAGAGGCTCTGCCGCGGCCGAGAGCCATGAGATGTTGCGTCTCTGGAAAAGCACCGATACCCAGTGCTGTTGTGCCTGTAGATAGGGCGCCAAGTCACCGTGAAGAGCAGCAACAGCTTTCAGGGCTGGGCCCTTCCCTGTGGGAGAAGGAGCCGGACGTTTGCCTTTTCGGCAAGAGGCTCTGCCGCGGCAGAGCGCCATGACATGTTGCGTCTCTTGGAAAGCACAGATCCCCAGTGCTGTTTTGCCTTTAAATACGGTGCCAAGGCACTGTGAAGAGCAGTAAAAGCTTTCAGGGCTGGGCACTTCCCTGTGGCAGAACGAGCCGGGCGTTTGCATTTTCGGCAAGAGGCTCTGGCGCGGCAGAGCGCCATGAGATGCTGCGTCTCTGGGAAAGCACCGATCCCCAGTGCTGTTGTGCCTGTAAATAGGGTGCCAAGGCATCATGAAGAGCAGCAACAGCTTTCAAGGCTGGGCCTTTCCCTGTGGGAGAATGAGCCAGACGTTTGCCTTTTCGGCAAGAGGCTCTGCCGCGGCTGAGCGCAATGAGATGTTGCGTCTCTTGGAACGCCCATATCCACAGTGCTTTTTTACCTGTAGATAGGTCACCAAGGTTAGGTGAAGAGCAGCAACAGCTTTCAGGGCTGGGCCCTTCCCTGTGGGAGAAGGAGCCGGACGTTTGCCTTATCGGCAAGAGTGTCAGCCGCGGCCGAGCGCCATGAGATGTTGCGTCTCTGGGAAAGCACCGATCCCCACTGCTGTTGTGCCTGTAGATAGAGCGCCAAGGCACCGTGAAGAGCAGCAACAGCTTTCAGGGCTGGGCCCTTCCCTGTGGGAGAAATAGCCAGACGTTTACCTTTTCGTCAAGAGGCGCTTTATCAGCCGAGCGCCATGAGATGTTGCATCTCTGGGAAAGCACCGATCCCCAGTGCGGTTGTGCCTGTAGATAGGGCGCCAAGGCACCGTGAAGAGCAGCAACAGCTTTCAGGGCTGGGCCCTTCCCTGTGGGAGAAGGAGCCGGACGTTTGCCTTTTCGGCAAGAGGCTCTGCCGCGGCTGAGCACCATGAGATGTTGCGTCTCTGGGAAAGCACCGATCCCCAGTGCTGTTGTGCCTGTAGATAGGGTGCCAAGGCACCATGAAGAGCAGCAGCAGCTTTCAATCTGGGCCCTTCCCTGTGGGAGAAGGAACCAGACGTTTGACTTTTCTGCAAGAGGCTCTGCCGCGGCCAAGCGCCATGAGATGTTGCGTCTCTGGGAAAGCACCGATCCCCAGTGCTGTTCTGCCTGTAGATAGAGCACAAAGGCACCGTGAAGAGCAGCAACAGCTTTCAGGGCTGGGCCCTTCCCTGTGGGAGAAGGAGCCGGACGTTTGCCTTTTCGGCAAGAGGCTCTGCCGCTGGCGAGCGCCATGAGATGCTGCATCTCTGGGAAGGCACAGATCCATAGTGCTGTTGTGCCTGTAGTTAGGGCGCCAAGGCACTGTGAAGAGCAGCAACAGCTTTCAGGGCTGACCCTTCCCTGTGGGAGGAGGAGCCGCATGTTTCCTTTTCGGCAAGAGGCTCTGCTGCGGCCGAGCAAGATGAGATGCTGCGTCTTTGGGAAGGCACAGATCCCCAGTGCTGTTCTGCCTGTAGATAGGGCACAAAGGGACCATCAAGAGCAGCAGCAGCTTTCAGGGCTGCGCCCTTCCCTGTGGAAGAAGGAGCCGGGCGTTTTACTTTTCGGCAAGAGGCTCTGCTGCGGCCGACCGCCATGAGAAGTTGCGTCTCTGGGAAAGCACCGATCCCCAGTGCTTTTGTGCCTGTAGATAGGGTGCCAAGGCACCGTGAAGAGCAGCAAAAGCTTTCAAGGCTGGGCCCTTCCCTGTGGGAGTAGGAGCCGGACGTTTGCCTTTTCGGCTAGAGGCTCTGCCGCGGCCGAGCGCCATGAGATGTTGCGTCTCTGGGAAAGCACCGATCCCCAGTGCTGTTGTGCCTGTAGATAGGGCGCCAAGGCACCGTGAAGAGCAGCAACAGCTTTCAGGGCTGGGCCCTTCCCTGTGGGAGAAGGAGCCGGACGTTTGCCTTTTCGGCAGGAGGCTCTGCCAAGGCCGAATGCCATGAGATGTTGCGTCTCTGGGAAAGCACCGATCCCCAGTGCTGTTGTACCTGTAGATAGGGCACCAAGGTTAGGTGAAGAGCAGCAACAGCTTTCAGGGCTGGGCCCTTCCCTGTGGGAGAAGGAGCCGGACGTTTGAGTTTTCGGCTAGTTGCTTTGCCGCGGCCGAGCGCCATGAGATGTTGCGTCTCTGGGAAAGCACAGATCCCCAGTGCTGTTGTGCCTGTAGACAGAGCGCCAAGGCACCGTGAAGAGCAGCAACAGCTTTCAGGGCTGGGCCCTTCCCTGTGGGAGAAAGTGCCAGACGTTTACCTTTTCGTCAAGAGGCTCTGCCGCGGCCAAGCGCCATGAGATGCTACGTCTCTGGGAAGGCACAGATCCCCAGTGCTGTTGTGCCTGTAGATAGGGCACCAAGGAACCCTAAAGAGCAGCAACAGCTTTCAGGGCTGGGCCCTTCCCTGTGGGAGAAGGAGCCGGACGTTTGCCTTTTTGGCAAGAGGCTCTGCCGCGGCCAAGCGCCATGAGATGTTGCGTCTCTGGGAAAGCACCGATCCCCAGTGCTGTTGTGCCTGTAGATAGCGTGCCAAGGCCCTGTGAAGAGCAGCAAAAGCTTTCAGGGCTGGGCCCTTCCCTGTGGGAGAAGGAGCCGGACGTTTGCCTTTTCGGCAAGAGGCTCTGCCGCGGCCGAGCGCCATGACATGTTGCGTCTCTTGGAAAGCACAGATCCCCAGTGCTGTTTTGCCTTTAAATACGGTGCCAAGGCACTGTGAAGAGCAGTAAAAGCTTTCAGGGCTGGGCACTTCCCTGTGGCAGAACGAGCCGGGCGTTTGCATTTTCGGCAAGAGGCTCTGGCGCGGCCGAGCGCCATGAGATGCTGCGTCTCTGGGAAAGCACCGATCCCCAGTGCTGTTGTGCCTGTAAATAGGGTGCCAAGGCATCATGAAGAGCAGCAACAGCTTTCAAGGCTGGGCCTTTCCCTGTGGGAGAATGAGCCAGACGTTTGCCTTTTCGGCAAGAGGCTCTGCCGCGGCTGAGCGCAATGAGATGTTGCGTCTCTTGGAACGCCCATATCCACAGTGCTTTTTTACCTGTAGATAGGTCACCAAGGTTAGGTGAAGAGCAGCAAGAGCTTTCAGGGCTGGGCCCTTCCCTGTGGGAGAAGGAGCCGGACGTTTGCCTTTTCGGCAAGAGTGTCAGCCGCGGCCGAGCGCCATGAGATGTTGCGTCTCTGGGAAAGCACCGATCCCCACTGCTGTTGTGCCTGTAGATAGAGCGCCAAGGCACCGTGAAGAGCAGCAACAGCTTTCAGGGCTGGGCCCTTCCCTGTGGGAGAAATAGCCAGACGTTTACCTTTTCGTCAAGAGGCGCTTTATCAGCCGAGCGCCATGAGATGTTGCATCTCTGGGAAAGCACCGATCCCCAGTGCGGTTGTGCCTGTAGATAGGGCGCCAAGGCATCATGAAGAGCAGCAACAGCTTTCAGGGCTGGGCCCTTCCCTGTGGGAGAATGAGCCAGACGTTTATCTTTTCGGCAAGAGGTTCTGCCGTGGCCGAGCGCCATGAGATGTTGCGTCTCTGGGAAAGAACAGATCCTCAGTGCTGTTGTGCCTGTAGATAGGGCGCCAAGGCACCGTGAAGAGCAGCAACAGCTTTCAGGGCTGACCCTTCCCTGTGGGAGAAGGAGCCGCATGTTTCCTTTTCGGCAAGAGGCTCTGCTGCGGCCGAGCACCATGAGATGCTGCGTCTTTGGGTAGGCACAGATCCCCAGTGCTGTTGTGCCTGTAGATAGGGCACAAAGGGACCATCAAGAGCAGCAACAGCTTTCAGGGCTGCGCCCTTCCCTGTGGGAGAAGGAGCCGGACGTTTGCCTTTTCGGCAAGAGGCTCTGCCGCCACCGAGCACCGTGAGATGTTGCGTCTTTGGGAAGGCACAGATCCCCAGTGCTGTTGTGCCTGTAGATAGGGCACAAAGGCACCGTGAAGAGCAGCAACAGCTTTCAGGGCTGGGCCCTTACCTGTGGGAGAAGGAGCCGGATGTTTCACTTTTCTGCAAGAGGCTGTGCCACGAACGAGCGCCATGAGATGTTGCGTCTCTGGGAAAGCACAGATCCCCAGTGCTGTTGTGCCTGTAGATAGGGCGCCAAGGCACTGTGAAGAGCAGTAACAGCTTTCAGGGCTGGGCCCTTCCCTGTGGGAGAAGAAGCCGGACGTTTGCCTTTTCGGCAAGAGGCTCTGCTGCGGCCGAGCGCCATGAGATGTTGTGTGTCTGGGAAAGCACAGATCCCCAGTGCTGTTGTGCCTGTAGATAGGTCGCCAAGGCACCGTGAAGAGCAGCAACAGCTTTCAGGGCTGCGCCCTTCCCTGTGGCAGAAGGAGCCGGGCGTTTGCCATTTCGGCAAGAGGCTCTGCCACGGCCGAGCGCCAGGAGATGTTGTGTCTCTGGGAAAGAACCAATCCCCAGTGCTGTTGTGCCTGTAGATAGGGCGCCAATGCACCATGAAGAGCAGCAACAGCTTTCAGGGCTGCGCCCTTCCCTGTGGCAGAAGGAGCCGGGCGTTTGACTTTTCGGCAAGAGGCTCTGCCGCGGCCGAGCGCCAAGAGATGTTGCGTCTCTGGGAAAGCACAGATCCCCAGTGCTGTTGTGCCTGTAGATAGGGCGCCAAGGCACCGTGAAGAGCAGCAACAGCTTTCAGGGCTGGGCCCTTCCCTGTGGGAGAAATAGCCAGACGTTTACCTTTTCGTCAAGAGGCGCTTTATCAGCCGAGCGCCATGAGATGTTGCATCTCTGGGAAAGCACCGATCCCCAGTGCGGTTGTGCCTGTAGATAGGGCGCCAAGGCACCGTGAAGAGCAGCAACAGCTTTCAGGGCTGGGCCCTTCCCTGTGGGAGAAGGAGCCGCACGTTTGCCTTTTCGGCAAGAGGCTCTGCCGCGGCTGAGCACCATGAGATGTTGCGTCTCTGGGAAAGAACAGATCCCCAGTGCTGTTGTGCCTGTAGATAGGGTGCCAAGGCACCATGAAGAGCAGCAGCAGCTTTCAATCTGGGCCCTTCCCTGTGGGAGAAGGAACCAGACGTTTGACTTTTCTGCAAGAGGCTCTGCCGCGGCCAAGCGCCATGAGATGTTGCGTCTCTGGGAAAGCACCGATCCCCAGTGCTGTTCTGCCTGTAGATAGAGCACAAAGGCACCGTGAAGAGCAGCAAGAGCTTTCAGGGCTGGGCCCTTCCCTCTGGGAGAAGGAGCCGGACGTTTGCCTTTTCGGCAAGAGGCTCTGCCGCTGGCGAGCGCCATGAGATGCTGCATCTCTGGGAAGGCACAGATCCATAGTGCTGTTGTGCCTGTAGTTAGGGTGCCAAGGCACTGTGAAGAGCAGCAACAGCTTTCAGGGCTGACCCTTCCCTGTGGGAGGAGGAGCCGCATGTTTCCTTTTCGGCAAGAGGCTCTGCCGCGGCCGAGCAAGATGAGATGCTGCGTCTTTGGGAAGGCACAGATCCCCAGTGCTGTTCTGCCTGTAGATAGGGCACAAAGGGACCATCAAGAGCAGCAGCAGCTTTCAGGGCTGCGCCCTTCCCTGTGGAAGAAGGAGCCGGGCGTTTTACTTTTCGGCAAGAGGCTCTGCTGCGGCCGACCGCCATGAGAAGTTGCGTCTCTGGGAAAGCACCGATCCCCAGTGCTGTTGTGCCTGTAGATAGGGCGCCAAGGCACCGTGAAGAGCAGCAACAGCTTTCAGGGCTGGGCCCTTCCCTGTGGGAGAAGGACCCGGACGTTTGCCTTTTCGGCAAGAGGCTCTGCCGTGGCAGAGCGCCATGAGATGTTGCGTCTCTGGGAAAGCACAGATCCCCAGTGCTGTTCTGCCTGTAGAAAGAGCACAAAGGCACCGTGAAGAGCAGCAACAGCTTTCAGGGCTGGGCCCTTCCCTGTGGGAGAAGGAGCCGGACGTTTGCCTTTTTGGCAAGAGGCACTGCCGCGGCCGAGCACCATGAGATGTTGCGTCTCTGGGAAAGCACCGATCCCCAGTGCTGTTGTGCCTGTAGATAGAGCGCCAAGGCACCGTGAAGAGCAGCAAAAGCCTTCAGGGCTGGGCCCTTCCCTGTGGGAGAAGAAGCCCGACGTTTGCCTTTTCGGCAAGAGGCTCTGCTGCGGCCGAGCGCCATGAGATGTTTCGTCTCTGAGAACACACCGATCCCCAGTGCTGTTGTGCCTGTAGATAGGGCACAAAGGGACCGTGAAGAGCAGCAACAGCTTTCAGGGCTGGGCCCTTCCCTGTGGGAGAAGGAACCGGACGTTTGCCTTTTCGGCAAGAGGCTCTGCCGCTGGCGAGCGCCATCAGATGCTGCATCTCTGGGAAAGCACCGATCCCCAGTGCTTTTGTGCCTGTAGATAGGGTGCCAAGGCACCATGAAGAGCAGCAAAAGCTTTCAAGGCTGGGCAGTTCCCTGTGGGAGAAGGAGCCGGACGTTTGACTTTTCGGCATGAGGCTCTGCCGCGGCCAAGCGCCATGAGATGTTGCGTCTCTGGGAAAGCACCGATCCCCAGTGCTGTTCTGCCTGTAGATAGAGCACCAAGGCACCGTCAAGAGCAGCAACAGCTTTCAGGGCAGGGCAGTTCCCTGTGGCAGAAGGAGCCGGACGTTTGACTTTTCGGCAAGAGGCTCTGCCGTGGCAGAGCGCCATGAGATGTTGCGTCTCTGGGAAAGCACAGATCCCCAGTGCTGTTCTGCCTGTAGATAGAGCACAAAGGCACCGTGAAGAGCAGCAACAGCTTTCAGGGCTGGGCCCTTCCCTGTGGGAGAAGGAGCCGGACGTTTGCCTTTTCGGCAAGAGGCTCTGCCGCTGGCGAGCGCCATGAGATGCTGCATCTCTGGGAAAGCAGCGATCCCCAGTGCTGTTGTGCCTGTAGATAGGGCACCAAGGCACCGTGAAGAGCAGCAACAGCTTTCAGGGCTGGGCCCTTAACTGTGGGAGAATGAGCCGGACGTTTGACATTTCTGCAAGAGGCTCTGCCGCGGCCGAGCGCCATGAGATGTTGCGTCTCTGGGAAAGCAGAGATCCCCAGTGCTGTTGTGCCTGTAGATAGGGCACAAAGGGACCGTGAAGAGCAGCAACAGCTTTCAGGGCTGGGCCCTTCCCTGTGGGAGAAGGAGCCGGATATTTCCTTTTCGGCAAGAGGCTCTGCCGCGGCCGAGCGCCGTGAGATGTTGCGTCTCTGGGAAAGCACAGATCCCCAGTGCTGTTGTGCCTGTAGATAGGGCGCCAAGGCACCGTGAAGAGCAGCAACAGCTTTCAGGGCTGGGCCCTTCCCTGTGGGAGAATGAGCCGGACGTTTGACTTTTCGGCAAGAGGCTCTGCCGCGGCCAAGCGCCATGAGATGTTGTGTCTCTGGGAAAGCCCAGATCCCCAGTGCTGTTGTGCCTGTAGATAGGGAACAAAGGGACCGTGAAGAGCAGCAACAGCTTTCAGGGCTGCGCCCTTCCCTGTGGGAGAAGGAGCCGGACGTTTGCCTTTTCGGCAAGAGGCTCTGCCGCGGCCAAGCGCCATGAGATGTTGCGTCTCTGGGAAAGCACAGATCCCCAGTGCTGTTCTGCCTGTAGATAGAGCACAAAGGCACTGAGATGAGCAGCAACAGCTTTCAGGGCTGGGCCCTTCCCTGTGGGAGAAGGAGCCGGACGTTTGACTTTTCGGCAAGAGGCTCTGCCGTGGCAGAGCGCCATGAGATGTTGCGTCTCTGGGAAAGCACAGATCCCCAGTGCTGTTGTGCCTGTAGATAGAGCACAAAGGCACCGTGAAGAGCAGCAACAGCTTTCAGGGCTGGGCCCTTCCCTGTGGGAGAAGGAGCCGGACGTTTGCCTTTTCGGCAAGAGGCTCTGCCGCTGGCGAGCGCCATGAGATGCTGCATCTCTGGGAAGGCACAGATCCCCAGTGCTGTTGTGCCTGTAGTTAGGGCACCAAGGCACCGTGAAGAGCAGCAACAGCTTTCAGGGCTGACCCTTCCCTGTGGGAGAAGGAGCCGCATGTTTCCTTTTCGGCAAGAGGCTCTGCCGCGGCCGAGCACCATGAGATGCTGCGTCTTTTGGAAGGCACAGATCCCCAGTGCTGTTGTGCCTGTAGATAGGGCACAAAGGGACCATCAAGAGCAGCAACAGATTTCAGGGCTGGGCCCTTCCCTGTGGGAGAAGGAGCCGGACGTTTGACTTTTCGGCAAGAGGCTCTGCCGCGGCCGAGCGCCATGAGGTGTTGCGTCTCTGGGAAAGCACAGATCCCCAGTGCTATTGTGCCTGTAGATAGGGCACAAAGGGACCGTGAAGAGCAGCAACAGCTTTCAGGGCTGGGCCTTTCCCTGTGGGAGAAGGAGGCGGATGTTTCCTTTTCGGCAAGAGTCTGTGCCGCGGCCGAGCGCCGTGAGATGTTGCGTCTCTGGGAAAGCCCATATCCCCAGTGCTGTTGTGCCTGTAGATAGGGCGCCAAGGCACCGTGAAGAGCAGCAACAGCTTTCAGGGCTGGGCCCTTCCCTGTGGCAGAAGGAGCCTGGCGTTTGACTTTTCGGCAAGAGACTCTGCCGCGGCCGAGCGCCATGAGATGTTGCGTCTCTGGGAAAGCACCGATCCCCAGTGCTGTTGTTCCTGTAGATAGGGCGCCAAGGCACCGTGAAGAGCAGCAACAGCTTTCAGGGCTGGGCCCTTCCCTGTGGGAGAAGGAGCCGGACGTTTGCCTTTTCGGCAAGAGGCTCTGCCGCGGCCAAGCGCCATGAGATGTTGTGTCTCTGGGAAAGCACAGATCCCGGACGTTTGCCTTTTCGGTAAGAGGCTCTGCCGCGGCCAAGCGCCATGAGATGTTGCGTCTCTGGGAAAGCACAGATCCCCACTGCTGTTGTGCCTGTAGTTAGGGCGCCAAGGCACCGTGAAGAGCAGCAAGAGCTTTCAGGGCTGACCCTTCCCTGTGGGAGAAGGAGCCGCATGTTTCCTTTTCGGCAAGAGGCTCTGCCGCGGCCGAGCACCATGAGATGCTGCGTCTTTGGGAAGGCACAGACCCCCAGTGCTGTTGTTCCTGTAGATAGGGCACAAAGGGACCATCAAGAGCAGCAAAAGCTTTCAGTGCTGGGCCCTTCCCTGTGGCAGAAGGAGCCGGGCGTTTTACTTTTCGGCAAGAGGCTCTGCTGCGGCCGAGCGCCATGAGATTTTGCGTCTCTGGGAAAGCACCGATCCCCAGTGCTTTTGTGCCTGTAGATAGGGTGCCAAGGCACCATGAAGAGCAGCAAAAGCTTTCAAGGCTGGGCAGTTCCCTGTGGGAGAAGGAGCCGGACGTTTGACTTTTCGGCATGAGGCTCTGCCGCGGCCGAGCGCCGTGAGATGTTGCGTCTCTGGGATAACACAGATCCCCAGTGCTGTTGTACCTGTACATTGGGCACCAAGGTTAGGTGAAGAGCAGCAACAGCTTTCAGGGCTGGGCCCTTCCCTGTGGGAGAAGGAGCCGGACGTTTGCCTTTTTGGCAAGAGGCTCTGCCGAGGCCAAGCGCCATGAGATGTTGCATCTCTGGGAAAGCACCGATCCCCAGTGCTGTTGTGCCTGTAGATAGGGCGCCAAGGCACCGTGAAGAGCAGCAACAGCTTTCAGGGCTGGGCCCTTCCCTGTGGGAGAAGGATCCGGACGTTTGCCTTTTCGGCAAGAGACTCTGCCGCTGGCGAGCGCCGTGAGATGCTGCATCTCTGGGAAGGCACAGATCCCCAGTGCTGTTGTGCCTGTAGATAGAGCGCCAAGGCACCGTGAAGAGCAGCAAAAGCTTTCAGGGCTGACCCTTCCCTGTGGGAGAAGTAGCCGCACGTTTCCTTTTCGGCAAGAGGCTCTGCCGCGGCCGAGCACCATGAGATGCTGCATCTCTGGGAAGGCACAGATCCCCAGTGCTGTTGTGCCTGTAGATAGGGCACAAAGGGACCATCAAGAGCAGCAACAGCTTTCAGGGCTGCGCCCTTCCCTGTGGGAGAAGGAGCCGGACGTTTGCCTTTTCGGCAAGAGGCTCTGCCGCCACCGAGCGCCGTGAGATGTTGCGTCTCTGGGAAAGCACCGACCCCAGTGCTGTTGTGCCTGTAGATAGGGCACCAAGGTACCGTGAAGAGCAGCAACAGCTTTCAGGGCTGGGCCCTTCCCTGTGGGAGAAGGAGCCGGACGTTTGCCTTTTCGGCAAGAGGCTCTGCCGCGGCCGAGCGCCATGAGATGTTGCGTCTCTGGGAAAGCACAGATCCCCAGTGCTGTTGTGCCTGTAGATAGGGCACCAAGGCACCGTGAAGAGCAGCAACAGCTTTCAGGGCTGGGCCCTTCCCTGTGGGAGAAGGAGCCGGATGTTTCCTTTTCGGCAAGAGTCTCTGCCGCGGCCGAGCGCCGTGAGATGTTGCGTCTCTGGGAAAGCACCAATCCCCAGTGCTGTTGTGCCTGTAGATAGGGCGCCAAGGCACCGTGAAGAGCAGCAACAGCTTTCAGGGCTGCGCCCTTCCCTGTGGCAGAAGGAGCCGGGCGTTTGACTTTTCGGCAAGAGACTCTGCCGCGGCCGAGAGCCATGAGATGTTGCGTCTCTGGGAAAGCACCGATCCCCAGTGCTGTTGTGCCTGTAGATAGGGCGCCAAGGCACCGTGAAGAGCAGCAACAGCTTTCAGGGCTGGGCCCTTCCCTGTGGGAGAATGAGCCGGACGTTTGCCTTTTCGGCAAGAGGCTCTGCCGCGGCCAAGCGCCATGAGATGTTGTGTCTCTGGGAAAGCACAGATCCCCAGTGCTGTTGTGCCTGTAGATAGGGCACAAAGGGACCATGAAGAGCAGCAACAGCTTTCAGGGCAGGGCAGTTCCCTGTGGGAGAAGGAGCCGGACGTTTGACTTTTCGGCAAGAGGCTCTGCCGCGGCCGAGCGCCATGAGATGTTGCGTCTCTGGGAAAGCACAGATCCCCAGTGCTGTTGTGCCTGTAGTTAGGGCACCAAGGCACCGTAAAAAGCAGCAACAGCTTTCAGGGCTGACCCTTCCCTGTGGGAGAAGGAGCCGCATGTTTCCTTTTCGGCAAGAGGCTCTGCCGCGGCCGAGCACCATGAGATGCTGCGTCTTTTGGAAGGCACAGATCCCCAGTGCTGTTGTGCCTGTAGATAGGGCACAAAGGGACCATCAAGAGCAGCAACAGCTTTCAGGGCTGGCCCTTACCTGTGGGAGAAGGAGCCGGACGTTTGACTTTTCTGCAAGAGGCTCTGCCGCGGCCGAGCGCCATGAGATGTTGCGTCTCTGGGAAAGCACAGATCCCCAGTGCTGTTGTGCCTGCAGATAGGGCACAAAGGGACCGTGAAGAGCAGCAACAGCTTTCAGGGCTGGGCCTTTCCCTGTGGGAGAAGGAGCCGGATGTTTCATTTTCGGCAAGAGTCTCTGGCGCGGCCGAGCGCCGTGAGATGTTGCGTCTCTGGGAAAGCACAGATCCCCAGTGCTATTGTGCCTGTAGATAGGGCACAAAGGGACCGTGAAGAGCAGCAACAGCTTTCAGGGCTGGGCCTTTCCCTGTGGGAGAAGGAGCCGGATGTTTCCTTTTCGGCAATAGGCTCTGCCGCGGCCGAGCGCCGTGAGATGTTGCGTCTCTGGGAAAGCCCATATCCCCAGTGCTGTTGTGCCTGTAGATAGGGCGCCAAGGCACCGTGAAGAGCAGCAACAGCTTTCAGGGCTGGGCCCTTCCCTGTGGCAGAAGGAGCCTGGCGTTTGACTTTTCGGCAAGAGACTCTGCCGCGGCCAAGCGCCATGAGATGTTGTGTCTCTGGGAAAGCACAGATCCCCAGTGCTGTTGTGCCTGTAGATAGGGCACAAAGGGACCCTGAAGAGCAGCAACAGCTTTCAGGGCTGGGCCCTTCCCTGTGGGAGAAGGAGCCGGACGTTTGCCTTTTCGGTAAGAGGCTCTGCCGCGGCCAAGCGCCATGAGATGTTGCGTCTCTGGGAAAGCACAGATCCCCACTGCTGTTGTGCCTGTAGTTAGGGCGCCAAGGCACCGTGAAGAGCAGCAAGAGCTTTCAGGGCTGACCCTTCCCTGTGGGAGAAGGAGCCGCATGTTTCCTTTTCGGCAAGAGGCTCTGCCGCGGCCGAGCACCATGAGATGCTGCGTCTTTGGGAAGGCACAGACCCCCAGTGCTGTTGTTCCTGTAGATAGGGCACAAAGGGACCATCAAGAGCAGCAACAGCTTTCAGTGCTGGGCCCTTCCCTGTGGCAGAAGGAGCCGGGCGTTTTACTTTTCGGCAAGAGGCTCTGCTGCGGCCGAGCGCCATGAGATTTTGCGTCTCTGGGAAAGCACCGATCCCCAGTGCTTTTGTGCCTGTAGATAGGGTGCCAAGGCACCATGAAGAGCAGCAAAAGCTTTCAAGGCTGGGCAGTTCCCTGTGGGAGAAGGAGCCGGACGTTTGACTTTTCGGCATGAGGCTCTGCCGCGGCCGAGCGCCGTGAGATGTTGCGTCTCTGGGATAACACAGATCCCCAGTGCTGTTGTACCTGTACATTGGGCACCAAGCTTAGGTGAAGAGCAGCAACAGCTTTCAGGGCTGGGCCCTTCCCTGTGGGAGAAGGAGCCGGACGTTTGCCTTTTTGGCAAGAGGCTCTGCCGAGGCTAAGCGCCATGAGATGTTGCATCTCTGGGAAAGCACCGATCCCCAGTGCTGTTGTGCCTGTAGATAGGGCGCCAAGGCACCGTGAAGAGCAGCAACAGCTTTCAGGGCTGGGCCCTTCCCTGTGGGAGAAGGATCCGGACGTTTGCCTTTTCGGCAAGAGACTCTGCCGCTGGCGAGCGCCGTGAGATGCTGCATCTCTGGGAAGGCACAGATCCCCAGTGCTGTTGTGCCTGTAGATAGAGCGCCAAGGCACCGTGAAGAGCAGCAAAAGCTTTCAGGGCTGACCCTTCCCTGTGGGAGAAGTAGCCGCACGTTTCCTTTTCGGCAAGAGGCTCTGCCGCGGCCGAGCACCATGAGATGCTGCGTCTTTGGGAAGGCACAGATCCCCAGTGCTGTTGTGCCTGTAGATAGGGCACAAAGGGACCATCAAGAGCAGCAACAGCTTTCAGGGCTGCGCCCTTCCCTGTGGGAGAAGGAGCCGGACGTTTGCCTTTTCGGCAAGAGGCTCTGCCGCCACCGAGCGCCGTGAGATGTTGCGTCTCTGGGAAAGCACCGACCCCAGTGCTGTTGTGCCTGTAGATAGGGCACCAAGGTACCGTGAAGAGCAGCAACAGCTTTCAGGGCTGGGCCCTTCCCTGTGGGAGAAGGAGCCGGACGTTTGCCTTTTCGGCAAGAGGCTCTGCCGCGGCCGAGCGCCATGAGATGTTGCGTCTCTGGGAAAGCACAGATCCCCAGTGCTGTTGTGCCTGTAGATAGGGCACCAAGGCACCGTGAAGAGCAGCAACAGCTTTCAGGGCTGGGCCCTTCCCTGTGGGAGAAGGAGCCGGATGTTTCCTTTTCGGCAAGAGTCTCTGCCGCGGCCGAGCGCCGTGAGATGTTGCGTCTCTGGGAAAGCACCAATCCCCAGTGCTGTTGTGCCTGTAGATAGGGCGCCAAGGCACCGTGAAGAGCAGCAACAGCTTTCAGGGCAGGGCAGTTCCCTGTGGCAGAAGGAGCCGGGCGTTTGACTTTTCGGCAAGAGACTCTGCCGCGGCCGAGCGCCATGAGATGTTGCGTCTCTGGGAAAGCACCGATCCCCAGTGCTGTTGTGCCTGTAGATAGGGCGCCAAGGCACCGTGAAGAGCAGCAACAGCTTTCAGGGCTGGGCCCTTCCCTGTGGGAGAAGGAGCCGGACGTTTGCCTTTTCGGCAAGAGGCTCTGCCGCGGCCAAGCGCCATGAGATGTTGTGTCTCTGGGAAAGCACAGATCCCCAGTGCTGTTGTGCCTGTAGATAGGGCACAAAGGGACCATGAAGAGCAGCAACAGCTTTCAGGGCTGGGCCCTTCCCTGTGGGAGAAGGAGCCGGACGTTTGACTTTTCGGCAAGAGGCTCTGCCGCGGCCGAGCGCCATGAGATGTTGCGTCTCTGGGAAAGCACAGATCCCCAGTGCTGTTGTGCCTGTAGTTAGGGCACCAAGGCACCGTGAAGAGCAGCAACAGCTTTCAGGGCTGACCCTTCCCTGTGGGAGAAGGAGCCGCATGTTTCCTTTTCGGCAAGAGGCTCTGCCGCGGCCGAGCACCATGAGATGCTGCGTCTTTTGGAAGGCACAGATCCCCAGTGCTGTTGTGCCTGTAGATAGGGCACAAAGGGACCATCAAGAGCAGCAACAGCTTTCAGGGCTGGCCCTTACCTGTGGGAGAAGGAGCCGGACGTTTGACTTTTCTGCAAGAGGCTCTGCCGCGGCCGAGCGCCATGAGATGTTGCGTCCCTGGGAAAGCACAGATCCCCAGTGCTGTTGTGCCTGCAGATAGGGCACAAAGGGACCGTGAAGAGCAGCAACAGCTTTCAGGGCTGGGCCTTTCCCTGTGGGAGAAGGAGCCGGATGTTTCCTTTTCGGCAAGAGTCTCTGGCGCGGCCGAGCGCCGTGAGATGTTGCGTCTCTGGGAAAGCCCATATCCCCAGTGCTGTTGTGCCTGTAGATAGGGCGCCAAGGCACCGTGAAGAGCAGCAACAGCTTTCAGGGCTGGGCCCTTCCCTGTGGGAGAAGGAGCCGGACGTTTGCCTTTTCGGCAAGAGGCTCTGCCGCGGCCGAGCGCCGTGAGATGTTGCGTCTCTGGGAAAGCACCGACCCCAGTGCTGTTGTGCCTGTAGATAGGGCACCAAGGTACCGTGAAGAGCAGCAACAGCTTTCAGGGCTGGGCCCTTCCCTGTGGGAGAAGGAGCCGGACGTTTGCCTTTTCGGCAAGAGGCTCTGCCGCGGCCGAGCGCCATGAGATGTTGCGTCTCTGGGAAAGCACAGATCCCCAGTGCTGTTGTGCCTGTAGATAGGGCACCAAGGCACCGTGAAGAGCAGCAACAGCTTTCAGGGCTGGGCCCTTCCCTGTGGGAGAAGGAGCCGGATGTTTCCTTTTCGGCAAGAGTCTCTGCCGCGGCCGAGCACCGTGAGATGTTGCGTCTCTGGGAAAGCACCAATCCCCAGTGCTGTTGTGCCTGTAGATAGGGCGCCAAGGCACCGTGAAGAGCAGCAACAGCTTTCAGGGCAGGGCAGTTCCCTGTGGCAGAAGGAGCCGGGCGTTTGACTTTTCGGCAAGAGACTCTGCCGCGGCCGAGCGCCATGAGATGTTGCGTCTCTGGGAAAGCACCGATCCCCAGTGCTGTTGTGCCTGTAGATAGGGCGCCAAGGCACCGTGAAGAGCAGCAACAGCTTTCAGGGCTGGGCCCTTCCCTGTGGGAGAAGGAGCCGGACGTTTGCCTTTTCGGCAAGAGGCTCTGCCGCGGCCAAGCGCCATGAGATGTTGTGTCTCTGGGAAAGCACAGATCCCCAGTGCTGTTGTGCCTGTAGATAGGGCACAAAGGGAGCATGAAGAGCAGCAACAGCTTTCAGGGCTGGGCCCTTCCCTGTGGGAGAAGGAGCCGGACGTTTGACTTTTCGGCAAGAGGCTCTGCCGCGGCCGAGCGCCATGAGATGTTGCGTCTCTGGGAAAGCACAGATCCCCAGTGCTGTTGTGCCTGTAGTTAGGGCACCAAGGCACCGTGAAGAGCAGCAACAGCTTTCAGGGCTGACCCTTCCCTGTGGGAGAAGGAGCCGCATGTTTCCTTTTCGGCAAGAGGCTCTGCCGCGGCCGAGCACCATGAGATGCTGCGTCTTTTGGAAGGCACAGATCCCCAGTGCTGTTGTGCCTGTAGATAGGGCACAAAGGGACCATCAAGAGCAGCAACAGCTTTCAGGGCTGGCCCTTACCTGTGGGAGAAGGAGCCGGACGTTTGACTTTTCTGCAAGAGGCTCTGCCGCGGCCGAGCGCCATGAGATGTTGCGTCCCTGGGAAAGCACAGATCCCCAGTGCTGTTGTGCCTGCAGATAGGGCACAAAGGGACCGTGAAGAGCAGCAACAGCTTTCAGGGCTGGGCCTTTCCCTGTGGGAGAAGGAGCCGGATGTTTCCTTTTCGGCAAGAGTCTCTGGCGCGGCCGAGCGCCGTGAGATGTTGCGTCTCTGGGAAAGCCCATATCCCCAGTGCTGTTGTGCCTGTAGATAGGGCGCCAAGGCACCGTGAAGAGCAGCAACAGCTTTCAGGGCTGGGCCCTTCCCTGTGGGAGAAGGAGCCGGACGTTTGCCTTTTCGGCAAGAGGCTCTGCCGCGGCCGAGCGCCATGAGATGCTGCGTCTCTGGGAAAGCACCGATCCCCAGTGCTTTTGTGCCTGTAGATAGGGCACAAAGGGACCATGAAGAGCAGCAAAAGCTTTCAAGGCTGGGCAGTTCCCTGTGGGAGAAGGAGCCGGACGTTTGACTTTTCGGCATGAGGCTCTGCCGCGGCCGAGCGCCGTGAGATGTTGCGTCTCTGGGATAACACAGATCCCCAGTGCTGTTGTACCTGTAGATTGGGCACCAAGGTTAGGTGAAGAGCAGCAACAGGCTTTCAGGGCTGGGCCCTTCCCTGTGGGAGAAGGAGCCGGACGTTTGCCTTTTCGGCAAGAGGCTCTGCCGCTGGCGAGCGCCATGAGATGCTGCATCTCTGGGAAGGCACAGATCCCCAGTGCTGTTGTGCCTGTAGATAGAGCGCCAAGGCACCGTGAAGAGCAGCAACAGCTTTCAGGGCTGACCCTTCCCTGTGGGAGAAGTAGCCGCATGTTTCCTTTTCGGCAAGAGGCTCTGTCGCGGCCGAGCACCATGAGATGCTGCGTCTTTGGGAAGGCACAAATCCCCAGTGCTGTTGTGCCTGTAGATAGGGCACAAAGGGACCATCAAGAGCAGCAACAGCTTTCAGGGCTGCGCCCTTCCCTGTGGCAGAAGGAGCCGGACGTTTGCCTTTTCGGCAAGAGGCTCTGCCGCCACCGAGCGCCGTGAGATGTTGCGTCTCTGGGAAAGCACCGATCCCCAGTGCTGTTGTGCCTGTAGATAGGGCACCAAGGAACCGTGAAGAGCAGCAACAGCTTTCAGGGCTGGGCCCTTCCCTGTGGGAGAAGGAGCCGGATGTTTCCTTTTCGGCAAGAGGCTCTGCTGCGGCCAAGCACCGTGAGATGTTGCGTCTCTGGGAAAGCACCAATCCCCAGTGCTGTTGTGCCTGTAGATAGGGCGCCAAGGCACCGTGAAGAGCAGCAACAGCTTTCAGGGCTGCGCCCTTCCCTGTGGCAGAAGGAGCCGGGCGTTTGACTTTTCGGCAAGAGGCTCTGCCGCAGCCAAGCGCCATGAGATGTTGTGTCTCTGGGAAAGCACAGATCCCCAGTGCTGTTGTGCCTGTAGATAGGGTGCCAAGGCACCGTGAAGAGCAGCAACAGCTTTCAGGGCTGGGCCCTTCCCTGTGGGAGAAGGAGCCGGATATTTGCCTTTTCGGCAAGAGGCTCTGCCGCAGCCAAGCGCCATGAGATGTTGTGTCTCTGGGAAAGCACAGATCCCCAGTGCTGTTGTGCCTGTAGATAGGGCACAAAGGGACCGTGAAGAGCAGCAACAGCTTTCAGGGCAGGGCAGTTCCCTGTGGGAGAAGGAGCCGGACGTTTGACTTTTCGGCAAGAGGCTCTGTCGCGGCAGAGCGCCATGAGATGTTGCGTCTCTGGGAAAGCACAGATCCCCAGTGCTGTTCTGCCTGTAGATAGAGCACAAAGGCACCGTGAAGAGCAGCAACAGCTTTCAGGGCTGGGCCCTTCCCTGTGGGAGAAGGAGCCGGACGTTTGACTTTTCGGCAAGAGGCTCTGCCGCGGCCGAGCGCCATGAGATGTTGCGTCTCTGGGAAAGCACAGATCCCCAGTGCTGTTCTGCCTGTAGACAGAGCACAAAGGCACCGTGAAGAGCAGCAACAGCTTTCAGGGCTGGGCCCTTCCCTGTGGGAGAAGGAGCCGGACGTTTGCCTTTTCGGCAAGAGGCTCTGCCGCGGCCGAGCGCCATGAGATGCTGCATCTCTGGGAAGGCACAGATCCCCACTGCTGTTGTGCCTGTAGATAGGGCACAAAGGGACCATCAAGAGCAGCAACAGCTTTCAGGGCTGGGCCCTTCCCTGTGAGAGAAGGAGCCGGACGTATGCCTTTTCAGCAAGAGGCTCTGCCACGGCCAAGCGCCATGAGATGTTGCGTCTCTGGGAAAGCCCAGATCCCCAGTGCTGTTGTGCCTGTAGATAGGGCACAAAGGGACCATCAAGAGCAGCAACAGCTTTCAGGGCTGACCCTTCCCTGTGGGAGAAGGAGCCGCATGTTTCCTTTTCGGCAAGAGGCTCTGCCGCGGCCGAGCACCATGAGATGCTGCGTCTTTGGGAAGGCACAGACCCCCAGTGCTGTTGTGCCTGTAGATAGGGCACAAAGGGACCATCAAGAGCAGCAACAGCTTTCAGTGCTGCGCCCTTCCCTGTGGCAGAAGGAGCCGGACGTTTGCCTTTTCGGCAAGAGGCTCTGCCGCGGCCGAGCGCCATGAGATGCTGCATCTCTGGGAAGGCACAGATCCCCAGTGCTGTTGTGCCTGTAGTTAGGGCGCCAAGGCACCATGAAGAGCAGCAACAGCTTTCAGGGCTGACCCTTCCCTGTGGGAGAAGGAGCCGCATGTTTCCTTTTCGGCAAGAGGCTCTGCCGCGGCCGAGCACCATGAGATGCTGCGTCTTTTGGAAGGCACAGATCCCCAGTGCTGTTGTGCCTGTAGATAGGGCACAAAGGGACCATCAAGAGCAGCAACAGCTTTCAGGGCTGCGCCCTTCCCTGTGGGAGAAGGAGCTGGACGTTTGCCTTTTCGGCAAGAGGCTCTGCTGCCACCGAGCGCCGTGAGATGTTGCGTCTCTGGGAAAGCTCAGATCCCCAGTGCTGTTGTGCCTGTAGATAGGGCACAAAGGGACCGTGAAGAGCAGCAACAGCTTTCAGGGCTGGGCCTTTCGCTGTGGGAGAAGGAGCCGGATGTTTCCTTTTCGGCAAGAGTCTGTGCCGCGGCCGAGCGCCGTGAGATGTTGCGTCTCTGGGAAAGCCCATATCCCCAGTGCTGTTGTGCCTGTAGATAGGGCGCCAAGGCACCGTGAAGAGCAGCAACAGCTTTCAGGGCTGCGCCCTTCCCTGTGGCAGAAGGAGCCGGGCGTTTGACTTTTCGGCAAGAGACTCTGCCGCGGCCGAGCGCCATGAGATGTTGCGTCTCTGGGAAAGCACCGATACCCAGTGCTGTTGTGCCTGTAGATAGGGCGCCAAGGCACCGTGAAGAGCAGCAACAGCTTTCAGGGCTGGGCCCTTCCCTGTGGGAGAAGGAGCCGGACGTTTGCCTTTTCAGCAAGAGGCTCTGCCGCGGCCGAGCACCATGAGATGCTGCGTCTCTGGGAAAGCCCATATCCCCAGTGCTGTTGTGCCTGTAGATAGGGCACAAAGGGACCATCAAGAGCAGCAACAGCTTTCAGTGCTGGGCCCTTCCCTGTGGCAGAAGGAGCCGGGCGTTTTACTTTTCGGCAAGAGGCTCTGCTGCGGCCGAGCGCCATGAGATTTTGCGTCTCTGGGAAAGCACCGATCCCCAGTGCTTTTGTGCCTGTAGATAGGGTGCCAAGGCACCATGAAGAGCAGCAAAAGCTTTCAAGGATGGGCAGTTCCCTGTGGGAGAAGGAGCCGGACGTTTGACTTTTCGTCAAGAGGCTCTGCCGCGGCCGAGCGCCATGAGATGTTGCGTCTCTGGGATAACACAGATCCCCAGTGCTGTTGTACCTGTAGATTGGGCACCAAGGTTAGGTGAAGAGCAGCAACAGCTTTCAGGGCTGGGCCCTTCCCTGTGGGAGAAGGAGCTGGACGTTTGCGTTTTTGGCAAGAGGCTCTGCCGAGGCCAAGCGCCATGAGATGTTGCATCTCTGGGAAAGCACCGATCCCCAGTGCTGTTGTGCCTGTAGATAGGGCGCCAAGGCACCGTGAAGAGCAGCAACAGCTTTCAGGGCTGGGCCCTTCCCTGTATGAGAAGGAGCCGGACGTTTGCCTTTTCGGCAAGAGGCTCTGCCGCTGGCGAGCGCCATGAGATGCTGCATCTCTGGGAAGGCACAGATCCCCAGTGCTGTTGTGCCTGTAGATAGAGCGCCAAGGCACCGTGAAGAGCAGCAACAGCTTTCAGGGCTGACCCTTCCCTGTGGGAGAAGTAGCCGCATGATTCCTTTTCGGCAAGAGGCTCTGTCGCGGCCGAGCACAATGAGATGCTGCGTCTTTGGGAAGGAACAGATCCCCAGTGCTGTTGTGCCTGTAGATAGGGCACAAAGGGACCATCAAGAGCAGCAACAGCTTTCAGGGCTGCGCCCTTCCCTGTGGGAGAAGGAGCCGGACGTTTGCCTTTTCGGCAAGAGGCTCTGCCGCCACCGAGCGCCGTGAGATGTTGCGTCTCTGGGAAAGCACCGATCCCCAGTGCTGTTGTGCCTGTAGATAGGGCACCAAGGTACCGTGAAGAGCAGCAACAGCTTTCAGGGCTGGGCCCTTCCCTGTGGGAGAAGGAGACGGACGTTTGACTTTTCGGCAAGAGGCTCTGCCGCGGCCGAGCGCCATGAGATGTTGCGTCTCTGGGAAAGCACAGATCCCCAGTGCTGTTGTGCCTGTAGATAGGGCACAAAGGGACCGTGAAGAGCAGCAACAGCTTTCAGGGCTGGGCCCTTCCCTGTGGGAGAAGGAGCCGGATGTTTCCTTTTCGGCAAGAGGCTCTGCTGCGGCCGAGCACCGTGAGATGTTGCGTCTCTGGGAAAGCACCAATCCCCAGTGCTGTTGTCCCTGTAGATAGGTCGCCAAGGCACCGTGAAGAGCAGCAACAGCTTTCAGGGCTGCGCCCTTCCCTGTGGCAGAAGGAGCCGGGCGTTTGACTTTTCGGCAAGAGACTCTGCCGCGGCCGAGCACCATGAGATGTTGCGTCTCTGGGAAAGCACCGATCCCCAGTGCTGTTGTGCCTGTAGATAGGGCGCCAAGGCACCGTGAAGAGCAGCAACAGCTTTCAGGGCTGGGCCCTTCCCTGTGGGAGAATGAGCCGGACGTTTGCCTTTTCGGCAAGAGGCTCTGCCGCGGCCAAGCGCCATGAGATGTTGCGTCTCTGGGAAAGCACAGATCCCCAGTGCTGTTGTGCCTGTAGATAGGGCACAAAGGTACTGTGAAGAGCAGCAACAGCTTTCAGGGCTGGGCCCTTCCCTGTGGGAGAAGGAGCCGGACGTTTGACTTTTCGGCAAGAGGCTCTGTCGCGGCAGAGCGCCATGAGATGTTGCGTCTCTGGGAAAGCACAGATCCCCAGTGCTGTTCTGCCTGTAGATAGAGCACAAAGTCACCGTGAAGAGCAGCAACAGCTTTCAGGGCTGGGCCCTTCCCTGTGGGAGAAGGAGCCGGACGTTTGACTTTTCGGCAAGAGGCTCTGCCGTGGCAGAGCGCCATGAGATGTTGTGTCTCTGGGAAAGCACAGATCCCCAGTGCTGTTCTGCCTGTAGATAGAGCACAAAGGCACCGTGAAGAGCAGCAACAGCTTTCAGGGCTGGGCCCTTCCCTGTGGGAGAAGTAGCCAGACGTTTGCCTTTTCGGCAAGAGGCTCTGCCGCGGCCGAGCGCCATGAGATGCTGCATCTCTGGGAAGGCACAGATCCCCACTGCTGTTGTGCCTGTAGATAGGGCACAAAGGGACCATCAAGAGCAGCAACAGCTTTCAGGGCTGCGCCCTTCCCTGTGGGAGAAGGAGCCGGACGTTTGCCTTTTCGGCAAGAGGCTCTGCCGCCACCGAGCGCCGTGAGATGTTGCGTCTCTTGGAAAGCACCGATCCCCAGTGCTGTTGTGCCTGTAGATAGGGCACCAAGATACCGTGAAGAGCAGCAACAGCTTTCAGGGCTGGGCCCTTACCTGTGGGAGAAGGAGCTGGACGTTTGACTTTTCGGCAAGAGGCTCTGCCGCGGCCGAGCGCCATGAGATGTTGCGTCTCTGGGAAAGCACAGATCCCCAGTGCTGTTCTGCCTGTAGATAGGGCACAAAGGGACCGTGAAGAGCAGCAACAGCTTTCAGGGCTGGGCCCTTCCCTGTGGGAGAAGGAGCCGGATGTTTCCTTTTCGGCAAGAGGCTCTGCTGCGGCCGAGCACCGTGAGATGTTGCGTCTCTGGGAAAGCACCAATCCCCAGTGCTGTTGTGCCTGTATATAGGTCGCCAAGGCACCGTGAAGAGCAGCAACAGCTTTCAGGGCTGGGCCCTTCCCTGTGGGAGAAGGAGCCGGACGTTTGCCTTTTCGGCAAGAGGCTCTGCCGTGGCAGAGCGCCGTGAGATGTTGCGTCTCTGGAAAAGCCCAGATCCCCAGTGCTGTTGTGCCTCTAGATAGAGCACAAAGGGACCGTCAAGAGCAGCAACAGCTTTCAGGGCAGGGCAGTTCCCTGTGGCAGAAGGAGCCGGACGTTTAACTTTTCGGCAAGAGGCTCTGCCGTGGCAGAGCGCCATGAGATGTTGCGTCTCTGGGAAAGCACAGATCCCCAGTGCTGTTCTGCCTGTAGATAGAGCACAAAGGCACCGTGAAGAGCAGCAACAGCTTTCAGGGCTGGGCCCTTCCCTGTGGGAGAAGGAGCCGGACGTTTGCCTTTTCGGCAAGAGGCTCTGCCGCTGGCGAGCGCCATGAGATGCTGCATCTCTGGGAAGGCACAGATCCCCAGTGCTGTTGTACCTGTAGTTTGGGCGTCAAGGCACCGTGAAGAGCAGCAACAGCTTTCAGGGCTGACCCTTCCCTGTGCGAGAAGGAGCCGCATGTTTCCTTTTCGGCAAGAGGCTCTGCCGTGGCCGAGCGCCATGAGATGCTACGTCTTTGGGAAGGCACAGATCCCCAGTGCTGTTGTGCCTGTAGATAGGGCACAAAGGGACCATCAAGAGCAGCAACAGCTTTCAGGGCTGCGCCCTTCCCTGTGGGAGAAGGAGCCGGACGTTTGCCTTTTCGGCAAGATGCTCTGCCGCCACCGAGCGCCGTGAGATGTTGTGTCTCTGGGAAAGCACCGATCCCCAGTGCTGTTGTGCCTGTAGATAGGGAACAAAGGGACAGTGAAGAGCAGCAACAGCTTTCAGGGCTGGGCCCTTCCCTGTGGGAGAAGGAGCCGGACGTTTGACTTTTCGGCAAGAGGCTCTGCCGTGGCAGAGCGCCATGAGATGTTGCGTCTCTGGGAAAGCACAGATCCCCATTGCTGTTCTGCCTGTAGATAGAGCACAAAGGCACCGTGAAGAGCAGCAACAGCTTTCAGTGCTGGGCCCTTCCCTGTGGGAGAAGGAGCCGGACGTTTGCCTTTTCGGCAAGAGGCTCTGCCGCGGCCGAGCGCCATGAGATGCTGCATCTCTGGGAAGGCACAGATCCCCAGTGCTGTTGTGCCTGTAGTTAGGGCGCCAAGGCACCGTGAAGAGCAGCAACAGCTTTCAGGGCTGACCCTTCCCTGTGGGAGAAGGAGCCGCATGTTTCCTTTTCGGCAAGAGGCTCTGCCGCGGCCGAGCACCATGAGATGCTGCGTCTTTTGGAAGGCACAGATCCCCAGTGCTGTTGTGCCTGTAGATAGGGCACAAAGGGACCATCAAGAGCAGCAACAGCTTTCAGGGCTGCGCCCTTCCCTGTGGGAGAAGGAGCCAGACGTTTGCCGTTTTAGCAAGAGGCTCTGCTGCGGCCAAGCACCATGAGATGTTGCGTCTCTGGGAAAGCCCAGATCCCCAGTGCTGTTGTGCCTATAGATAGAGCACAAAGGGACCGTGAAGAGCAGCAACAGCTTTCAGGGCTGGGCCCTTCCCTGTGGGAGAAGGAGCCGGACGTTTGCCTTTTCGGCAAGAGGCTCTGCCGCTGGCGAGTGCCATGATATGCTGCGTCTCTGGGAAAGCCCAGATCCCCAGTGCTGTTCTGCCTGTAGATAGGGCGCCAAGGCACCGTGAAGAGCAGCAACAGCTTTCAGGGCTGGGCCCTTCCCTGTGGGAAAAGGAGCCGGACGTTTGCCTTTTCGGCAAGAGGCTCTGCCGCGGCCGAGCGCCATGAGATGTTGCATCTCTGGGAAAGCCCAGATCCCCAGTGCTGTTGAGCCTGTAGATAGGGCACAAAGGGACCGTCAAGAGCAGCAACAGCTTTCAGGGCTGGGCCCTTCCCTGTGAGAGAAGGAGCCGGACGTTTGCCTTTTCTGCTAGTGGCTCTGCCGCGGCCGAGCGCCGTGAGATGTTGCGTCTTTGGGAAAGCCCAGATCCCCAGTGCTGTTGTGCCTGTAGATAGGGCACAAAGGGACCATGAAGAGCAGCAAAAGCTTTCAAGGCTGGGCAGTTCCCTGTGGGAGAAGGAGCTGGACGTTTAACTTTTCGGCATGAGGCTCTGCCGCGGCCGAGCGCCATGAGATGTTGCGTCTCTGGGATAACACAGATCCCCAGTGCTGTTGTACCTGTAGATTGGGCACCAAGGTTAGGTGAAGAGCAGCAACAGCTTTAAGGGCTGGGCCCTTCCCTGTGGGAGAAGGAGCTGGACGTTTGCCCTTTCGGCAAGAGGCTCTGCTGCCACCGAGCGCCGTGAGATGTTGCGTCTCTGGGAAAGCTCAGATCCCCAGTGCTGTTGTGCCTGTAGATAGGGCACAAAGGGACCGTGAAGAGCAGCAACAGCTTTCAGGGCTGGGCCCTTCCCTGTGGGAGAAGGAGCCGCATGTTTGCCTTTTCGGCAAGAGGCTCTGCCGCAGCCGAGCACCATGAGATGCTGCGTTTATGGGAAGGCACAGATCCCCACTGCTGTTGTGCCTGTAGATAGGGCACAAAGGGACCATCAAGAGCAGCAACAGCTTTCAGGGCTGCGCCCTTCCCTGTGGCAGAAGGAGCCGGGCGTTTTACTTTTCGGCAAGAGACTCTGCCGCGGCCGAGCGCCATGAGATGTTGCGTCTCTGGGAAAGCACCGATCCCCAGTGCTCTTGTGCCTGTAGATAGGGCGCCAAGGCACCGTGAAGAGCAGCAACAGCTTTCAGGGCTGGGCCCTTCCCTGTGGGAGAAGTACCCGGACGTTTGCCTTTTCGGCAAGAGGCTCTGCCGCGGCCAAGCGCCATGAGATGTTGCGTCTCTGGGAAAGCCCAGATCCCCAGTGCTCTTGTGCCTGTAGATAGGGAACAAAGGGACCGTCAAGAGCAGCAACAGCTTTCAGGGCTGGGCCCTTCCCTGTGGGAGAAGTAGCCGGACGTTTGACTTTTCGGCAAGAGGCTCTGCCGTGGCAGAGCGCCATGAGATGTTGCGTCTCTGGGAAAGCACAGATCCCCAGTGCTGTTCTGCCTGTAGAAGGAGCACAAAGGCACCGTGAAGAGCAGCAACAGCTTTCAGGGCTGGGCCCTTCCCTGTGGGAGAAGGAGCCGGACGTTTGCCTTTTTGGCAAGAGGCTCTGCCGCGGCCAAGCGCCATGAGATGTTGCGTCTCTGGGAAAGCACCGATCCCCAGTGCTGTTGTGCCTGTAGATAGAGCACCAAGGCACCGTGAAGAGCAGCAAAAGCTTTCAGGGCTGGGCCCTTCCCTGTGGGAGAAGAAGCCGGACGTTTGCCTTTTCGGCAAGAGGCTCTGCTGCGGCCGAGCGCCATGAGATGTTGCGTCTCTGAGAACACACCGATCCCCAGTGCTGTTCTGCCTGTAGATAGAGCACAAAGGCACCGTGAAGAGCAGCAACAGCTTTCAGGGCTGGGCCCTTCCCTGTGGGAGAAGGAGCCGGACGTTTGCCTTTTCGGCAAGAGGCTCTGCCGCTGGCGAGCGCCATGAGATGCTGCATCTCTGGGAAAGCACTGATCCCCAGTGCTGTTGTGCCTGTAGATAGGGCACCAAGGTACCGTGAAGAGCAGCAACAGCTTTCAGGGCTGGGCCCTTAACTGTGGGAGAAGGAGCCGGACGTTTGACATTTCTGCAAGAGGCTCTGCCGCGGCCGAGCGCCATGAGATGTTGCGTCTCTGGGAAAGCACAGATCCCCAGTGCTGTTGTGCCTGTAGATAGGGCACAAAGGGACCATGAAGAGCAGCAACAGCTTTCAGGGCTGGGCCCTTCCCTGTGGGAGAAGGAGCCGGATGTTTCCTTTTCGGCAAGAGGCTCTGCCGCGGCCGAGCGCCGTGAGATGTTGTGTCTCTGGGAAAGCCCAGATCCCCAGTGCTGTTGTGCCTGTAGATAGGGAACAAAGGGACCGTGAAGAGCAGCAACAGCTTTCAGGGCAGGGCAGTTCCCTGTGGGAGAAGGAGCCGGACGTTTGACTTTTCGGCAAGAGGCTCTGCCGCGGCCAAGCGCCATGAGATGTTGCGTCTCTGGGAAAGCACAGATCCCCAGTGCTGGTCTGCCTGTAGATAGAGCACAAAGGCACCGTGAAGAGCAGCAACAGCTTTCAGGGCTGGGCCCTTCCCTGTGGGAGAAGGAGCCGGACGTTTGACTTTTCGGCAAGAGGCTCTGCCGTGGCAGAGCGCCATGAGATGTTGCGTCTCTGGGAAAGCACAGATCCCCAGTGCTGTTCTGCCTGTACATAGAGCACAAAGGCACCGTGAAGAGCAGCAACAGCTTTCAGGGCTGGGCCCTTCCCTGTGGGAGAAGGAGCCGGACGTTTGCCTTTTCGGCAAGAGGCTCTGCCGCTGGCGAGCGCCATGAGATCCTGCATCTCTGGGAAAGCACAGATCCCCAGTGCTGTTGTGCCTGTAGTTAGGGAACCAAGGCACCGTGAAGAGCAGCAACAGCTTTCAGGGCTGACCCTTCCCTGTGGGAGAAGGAGCCGCATGTTTCCTTTTCGGCAAGAGGCTCTGCCGCGGCCGAGCACCATGAGATGCTGCGTCTTTTGGAAGGCACAGATCCCCAGTGCTGTTGTGCCTGTAGATAGGGCACACAGGGACCATCAAGAGCAGCAACAGCTTTCAGGGCTGGGCCCTTCCCTGTGGGAGAAGGAGCCGGACGTTTGACTTTTCTGCAAGAGGCTCTGCCGCGGCCGAGCGCCATGAGATGTTGCGTCTCTGGGAAAGCACAGATCCCCGGTGCTGTTGTGCCTGTAGATAGGGTGCCAAGGCACCATGAAGAGCAGCAAAAGCTTTCAAGGCTGGGCAGTTCCCTGTGGGAGAAGGAGCCGGACGTTTGACTTTTCGGCATGAGACTCTGCCGCGGCCGAGCGCCGTGAGATGTTGCGTCTCTGGGATAACACAGATCCCCAGTGCTGTTGTACCTGTAGATTGGGCACCAAGGTTAGGTGAAGAGCAGCAACAGCTTTCAGGGCTGGGCCCTTCCCTGTGGGAGAAGGAGTTGGACGTTTGCCTTTTTGGCAAGAGGCTCTGCCGAGGCCAAGCGCCATGAGATGTTGCATCTCTGGGAAAGCACCGATCCCCAGTGCTGTTGTGCCTGTAGATAGGGCGCCAAGGCACCGTGAAGAGCAGCAACAGCTTTCAGGGCTGCGCCCTTCCCTGTATGAGAAGGAGCCGGACGTTTGCCTTTTCGGCAAGAGGCTCTGCCGCTGGCGAGCGCCATGAGATGCTGCATCACTGGGAAGGCACAGATCCCCAGTGCTGTTGTGCTGTAGATAGAGCGCCAAGGCACCGTGAAGAGCAGCAAAAGCTTTCAGGGCTGACCCTTCCCTGTGGGAGAAGTAGCCGCATGTTTCCTTTTCGGCAAGAGGCTCTGCCGCGGCCGAGTACCATGAGATGCTGCGTCTTTGGGAAGGCACAGATCCCCAGTGCTGTTGTGCCTGTAGATAGGGCACAAAGGGACCGTGAAGAGCAGCAACAGCTTTCAGGGCTGGGCCCTTCCCTGTGGGAGAAGGAGCCGGATGTTTCCTTTTCGGCAAGAGGCTCTGCTGCGGCCGAGCACCGTGAGATGTTGCGTCTCTGGGAAAGCACCAATCCCCAGTGCTGTTGTGCCTGTAGATAGGGCGCCAAGGCACCGTGAAGAGCAGCAACAGCTTTCAGGGCTGCGCCCTTCCCTGTGGCAGAAGGAGCCGGGCGTTTGACTTTTCGGCAAGAGACTCTGCCGCGGCCGAGCGCCATGAGATGTTGCGTCTCTGGGAAAGCACCGATCCCCAGTGCTGTTGCGCCTGTAGATAGGGCGCCAAGGCACCGTGAAGAGCAGCAACAGCTTTCAGGGCTGGGCCCTTCCCTGTGGGAGAAGGAGCCAGACGTTTGCCTTTTCGGCAAAAGGCTCTGCCGCCACCGAGCGCCATGAGATGTTGTGTCTCTGGGAAAGCACAGATCCCCAGTGCTGTTGTGCCTGTAGATAGAGCACAAAGGGACCGTGAAGAGCAGCAACAGCTTTCAGGGCAGGGCAGTTCCCTGTGGGAGAAGGAGCCGGACGTTTGACTTTTCGGCAAGAGGCTCTGCCGCGGCAGAGCGCCATGAGATGTTGCGTCTCTGGGAAAGCACCGATCCCCAGTGCTGTTGTGCCTGTAGATAGGGCGCCAAGGCACCGTGAAGAGCAGCAACAGCTTTCAGGGCTGGGCCCTTCCCTGTGGGAGAAGGACCCGGACGTTTGCCTTTTCGGCAAGAGGCTCTGCCGCGGCCAAGCGCCATGAGATGTTGCGTCTCTGGGAAAGCCCAGATCCCCAGTGCTGTTGTGCCTGTAGATAGGGCGCCAAGGCACCGTGAAGAGCAGCAACAGCTTTCAGGGCTGGGCCCTTCCCTGTATGAGAAGGAGCCGGACGTTTGCCTTTTCGGCAAGAGGCTCTGCTGCGGCCGAGCGCCATGAGATGTTGCGTCTCTGAGAACACACCGATCCCCAGTGCTGTTCTGCCTGTAGATAGAGCACAAAGGCACCGTGAAGAGCAGCAACAGCTTTCAGGGCTGGGCCCTTCCCTGTATGAGAAGGAGCCGGACGTTTGCCTTTTCGGCAAGAGGCTCTTCCGCGGCCGAGCGCCATGAGATGCTGCATCTCTGGGAAAGCACCGATCCCCAGTGCTGTTGTGCCTGTAGATAGGGCACCAAGGTACCGTGAAGAGCAACAACAGCTTTCAGGGCTGGGCCCTTAACTGTGGGAGAAGGAGCCGGACGTTTGACATTTCTGCAAGAGGCTCTGCCGCGGCCGAGCGCCGTGAGATGTTGTGTCTCTGGGAAAGCCCAGATCCCCAGTGCTGTTGTGCCTGTAGATAGGGAACAAAGGGACCGTGAAGAGCAGCAACAGCTTTCAGGGCAGGGCAGTTCCCTGTGGGAGAAGGAGCCGGACGTTTGACTTTTCGGCAAGAGGCTCTGCCGCGGCCAAGCGCCATGAGATGTTGCGTCTCTGGGAAAGCACAGATCCCCACTGCTGTTCTGCCTGTAGATAGAGCACAAAGGCACCGTGAAGAGCAGCAACAGCTTTCAGGGCTGGGCCCTTCCCTGTGGGAGAAGGAGCCGGACGTTTGACTTTTCGGCAAGAGGCTCTGCCGTGGCAGAGCGCCATGAGATGTTGCGTCTCTGGGAAAGCACAGATCCCCAGTGCTGTTCTGCCTGTACATAGAGCATAAAGGCACCGTGAAGAGCAGCAACAGCTTTCAGGGCTGGGCCCTTCCCTGTGGGAGAAGGAGCCGGACGTTTGCCTTTTCGGCAAGAGGCTCTGCCGCTGGCGAGCGCCATGAGATCCTGCATCTCTGGGAAAGCACAGATCCCCAGTGCTGTTGTGCCTGTAGTTAGGGCACCAAGGCACCGTGAAGAGCAGCAACATCTTTCAGGGCTGACCCTTCCCTGTGGGAGAAGGAGCCGCATGTTTCCTTTTCGGCAAGAGGCTCTGCCGCGGCCGAGCACCATGAGATGCTGCGTCTTTGGGAAGGCACAGATCCCCAGTGCTGTTGTGCCTGTAGATAGGGCACACAGGGACCATCAAGAGCAGCAACAGCTTTCAGGGCTGGGCCCTTCCCTGTGGGAGAAGGAGCCGGACGTTTGACTTTTCTGCAAGAGGCTCTGCCGCGGCCGAGCGCCATGAGATGTTGCGTCTCTGGGAAAGCACAGATCCCCAGTGCTGTTGTGCCTATAGATAGGGCACAAAGGGACCGTGAAGAGCAGCAACAGCTTTCAGGGCTGGGCCTTTCCCTGTGGGAGAAGGAGCCGGATGTTTCCTTTTCGGCAAGAGTCTCTGCCGCGGCCGAGCGCCGTGAGATGTTGCGTCTCTGGGAAAGCCCATATCCCCAGTGCTGTTGTGCCTGTAGATAGGGCGCCAAGGCACCGTGAAGAGCAGCAACAGCTTTCAGGGCTGCGCCCTTCCCTGTGGCAGAAGGAGCCGGGCGTTTGACTTTTCGGCAAGAGGCTCTGCCGCGGCCGAGCGCCATGAGATGTTGCGTCTCTGGGAAAGCACTGATCCCCAGTGCTGTTGTTCCCGTAGATAGGGCGCCAAGGCACCGTGAAGAGCAGCAACAGCTTTCAGGGCTGGGCCCTTCCCTGTGGGAGAAGGAGCCGGACGTTTGCCTTTTCGGCAAGAGGCTCTGCCGCGGACCGAGCGCCATGAGATGTTGCATCTCTGGTAAAGCCCAGATCCCCAGTGCTGTTGTGCCTGTAGATAGGGAACAAAGGGACCGTGAAGAGCAGCAACAGCTTTCAGGGCTGGGCCCTTCCCTGTGGGAGAATGAGCCGGACGTTTGCCTTTTCGGCAAGAGGCTCTGCCGCGGCCGAGCGCCATGAGATGTTGCGTCTCTGGGAAAGCACAGATCCCCACTGCTGTTGTGCCTGTAGTTAGGGCGCCAAGGCACCCGTGAAGAGCAGCAAGAGCTTTCAGGGCTGACCCTTCCCTGTGGGAGAAGGAGCCGCATGTTTCCTTTTCGGCAAGAGGCTCTGCCGCGGCCGAGCACCATGAGATGCTGCGTCTTTGGGAAGGCACAGACCCCCAGTGCTGTTGTTCCTGTAGATAGGGCACAAAGGGACCATCAAGAGCAGCAACAGCTTTCAGTGCTGGGCCCTTCCCTGTGGCAGAAGGAGCCGGGCGTTTTACTTTTCGGCAAGAGGCTCTGCTGCGGGCCGAGCGCCATGAGATGTTGCGTCTCTGGGAAAGCACCGATCCCCAGTGCTTTTGTGCCTGTAGATAGGGTGCCAAGGCACCATGAAGAGCAGCAAAAGCTTTCAAGGCTGGGCAGTTCCCTGTGGGAGAAGGAGCCGGACGTTTGACTTTTCGGCATGAGGCTCTGCCGCGGCCGAGCGCCGTGAGATGTTGCGTCCTGGGATAACACAGATCCCCAGTGCTGTTGTACCTGTAGATTGGGCACCAAGGTTAGGTGAAGAGCAGCAACAGCTTTCAGGGCTGGGCCCTTCCCTGTGGGAGAAGGAGCTGGGACGTTTGCCTTTTTGGCAAGAGGCTCTGCCGAGGCCAAGCGCCATGAGATGTTGCATCTCTGGGAAAGCACCGATCCCCAGTGCTGTTGTGCCTGTAGATAGGGCGCCAAGGCACCGTGAAGAGCAGCAACAGCTTTCAGGGCTGGGCCCTTCCCTGTATGAGAAGGAAGCCGGACGTTTGCCTTTTCGGCAAGAGGCTCTGCCGCTGGCGAGCGCCATGAGATGCTGCATCTCTGGGAAGGCACAGATCCCCAGTGCTGTTGTGCCTGTAGATAGAGCGCCAAGGCACCGTGAAGAGCAGCAAAAGCTTTCAGGGCTGACCCTTCCCTGTGGGAGAAATAGCCGCATGTTTCCTTTTCGGCAAGAGGCTCTGCCGCGGCCGAGCACCATGAGATGCTGCGTCTTTGGGAAGGCACAGATCCCCAGTGCTGTTGTGCCTGTAGATAGGGCACAAAGGGACCGTGAAGAGCAGCAACAGCTTTCAGGGCTGGGCCCTTCCCTGTGGGAGAAGGAGCCGGATGTTTCCTTTTCGGCAAGAGGCTCTGCTGCGGCCGAGCACCGTGAGATGTTGCGTCTCTGGGAAAGCACCAATCCCCAGTGCTGTTGTGCCTGTAGATAGGGCGCCAAGGCACCGTGAAGAGCAGCAACAGCTTTCAGGGCTGCGCCCTTCCCTGTGGCAGAAGGAGCCGGGCGTTTGACTTTTCGGCAAGAGACTCTGCCGCGGCCGAGCGCCATGAGATGTTGCGTCTCTGGGAAAGCACCGATCCCCAGTGCTGTTGTGCCTGTAGATAGGGCGCCAAGGCACCGTGAAGAGCAGAAACAGCTTTCAGGGCTGGGCCCTTCCCTGTGGGAGAAGGACCCGGACGTTTGCCTTTTCGGCAAGAGGCTCTGCCGCGGCCAAGCGCCATGAGATGTTGCGTCTCTGGGAAAGCCCAGATCCCCAGTGCTGTTGTGCCTGTAGATAGGGCGCCAAGGCACCGTGAAGAGCAGCAACAGCTTTCAGGGCTGGGCCCTTCCCTGTATGAGAAGGAGCCGGACGTTTGCCTTTTCGGCAAGAGGCTCTGCTGCGGCCGAGCGCCATGAGATGTTGCGTCTCTGAGAACACACCGATCCCCAGTGCTGTTCTGCCTGTAGATAGAGCACAAAGGCACCGTGAAGAGCAGCAACAGCTTTCAGGGCTGGGCCCTTCCCTGTATGAGAAGGAGCCGACGTTTGCCTTTTCGGCAAGAGGCTCTGCCGCGGTCCGAGCGCCATGAGATGCTGCATCTCTGGGAAAGCACCGATCCCCAGTGCTGTTGTGCCTGTAGATAGGGCACCAAGGTACCGTGAAGAGCAACAACAGCTTTCAGGGCTGGGCCCTTAACTGTGGGAGAAGGAGCCGGACGTTTGACATTTCTGCAAGAGGCTCTGCCGCGGCCGAGCGCCATGAGATGTTGCGTCTCTGGGAAAGCTCAGATCCCCAGTGCTGTTGTGCCTGTAGATAGGGCACAAAGGGACCATGAAGAGTAGCAACAGCTTTCAGGGCTGGGCCCTTCCCTGTGGGAGAAGGAGCCGGATGTTTCCTTTTCGGCAAGAGGCTCTGCCGCGGCCGAGCGCCGTGAGATGTTGTGTCTCTGGGAAAGCCCAGATCCCCAGTGCTGTTGTGCCTGTAGATAGGGAACAAAGGGACCGTGAAGAGCAGCAACAGCTTTCAGGGCAGGGCAGTTCCCTGTGGGAGAAGGAGCCGGACGTTTGACTTTTCGGCAAGAGGCTCTGCCGCGGGCAAGCGCCATGAGATGTTGCGTCTCTGGGAAAGCACAGATCCCCACTGCTGTTCTGCCTGTAGATAGAGCACAAAGGCACCGTGAAGAGCAGCAACAGCTTTCAGGGCTGGGCCCTTCCCTGTGGGAGAAGGAGCCGGACGTTTGACTTTTCGGCAAGAGGCTCTGCCGTGGCAGAGCGCCATGAGATGTTGCGTCTCTGGGAAAGCACAGATCCCCCGTGCTGTTCTGCCTGTACATAGAGCATAAAGGCACCGTGAAGAGCAGCAACAGCTTTCAGGGCTGGGGCCCTTCCCTGTGGGAGAAGGAGCCGGACGTTTGCCTTTTCGGCAAGAGGCTCTGCCGCTGGCGAGCGCCATGAGATGTTGCGTCTCTGGGAAAGCACAGATCCCCACTGCTGTTGTGCCTGTAGTTAGGGCACCAAGGCACCGTGAGAGCAGCAACAGCTTTCAGGGCTGACCCTTCCCTGTGGGAGAAGGAGCCGCATGTTTCCTTTTCGGCAAGAGGCTCTGCCGCGGCCGAGCACCATGAGATGCTGCGTCTTTTGGAAGGCACAGATCCCCAGTGCTGTTGTGCCTGTAGATAGGGCACACAGGGACCATCAAGAGCAGCAACAGCTTTCAGGGCTGGGCCCTTCCCTGTGGGAGAAGGAGCCGGACGTTTGACTTTTCTGCAAGAGGCTCTGCCGCGGCCGAGCGCCATGAGATGTTGCGTCTCTGGGAAAGCACAGATCCCCAGTGCTGTTGTGCCTATAGATAGGGCACAAAGGGACCGTGAAGAGCAGCAACAGCTTTCAGGGCTGGGCCTTTCCCTGTGGGAGAAGGAGCCGGATGTTTCCTTTTCGGCAAGAGTCTCTGCCGGCGGCCGAGCGCCGTGAGATGTTGCGTCTCTGGGAAAGCCCATATCCCCAGTGCTGTTGTGCCTGTAGATAGGGCGCCAAGGCACCGTGAAGAGCAGCAACAGCTTTCAGGGCTGCGCCCTTCCCTGTGGCAGAAGGAGCCGGGCGTTTGACTTTTCGGCAAGAGACTCTGCCGCGGCCGAGCGCCATGAGATGTTGCGTCTCTGGGAAGCACTGATCCCCAGTGCTGTTGTTCCCGTAGATAGGGCGCCAAGGCACCGTGAAGAGCAGCAACAGCTTTCAGGGCTGGGCCCTTCCCTGTGGGAGAAGGAGCCGGACGTTTGCCTTTTCGGCAAGAGGCTCTGCCGCGGGCCGAGCGCCATGAGATGTTGCGTCTCTGGTAAAGCCCAGATCCCCAGTGCTGTTGTGCCTGTAGATAGGGAACAAAGGGACCGTGAAGAGCAGCAAGAGCTTTCAGGGCTGACCCTTCCCTGTGGGAGAAGGAGCCGCATGTTTCCTTTTCGGCAAGAGGCTCTGCCGCGGCCCGAGCACCATGAGATGCTGCGTCTTTGGGAAGGCACAGACCCCCAGTGCTGTTGTTCCTGTAGATAGGGCACAAAGGGACCATCAAGAGCAGCAACAGCTTTCAGTGCTGGGCCCTTCCCTGTGGCAGAAGGAGCCGGGCGTTTTACTTTTCGGCAAGAGGCTCTGCTGCGGCCGAGCGCCATGAGATTTTGCGTTTCTGGGAAAGCACCGATCCCCAGTGCTTTTGTGCCTGTAGATAGGGTGCCAAGGCACCATGAAGAGCAGCAAAAGCTTTCAAGGCTGGGCAGTTCCCTGTGGGAGAAGGAGCCGGACGTTTGCCTTTTCGGCAAGAGGCTCTGCCGCGGGCCGAGCACCATGAGATGCTGCGTCTTTGGGAAGGCACAGACCCCCAGTGCTGTTGTTCCTGTAGATAGGGCACAAAGGGACCATCAAGAGCAGCAACAGCTTTCAGTGCTGGGCCCTTCCCTGTGGCAGAAGGAGCCGGGCGTTTTACTTTTCGGCAAGAGGCTCTGCTGCGGCCGAGCGCCATGAGATTTTGCGTTTCTGGGAAAGCACCGATCCCCAGTGCTTTTGTGCCTGTAGATAGGGTGCCAAGGCACCATGAAGAGCAGCAAAAGCTTTCAAGGCTGGGCAGTTCCCTGTGGGAGAAGGAGCCGGACGTTTGACTTTTCGGCATGAGGCTCTGCCGCGGCCGAGCGCCGTGAGATGTTGCGTCCCTGGGATAAAACAGATCCCCAGTGCTGTTGTACCTGTAGATTGGGCACCAAGGTTAGGTGAAGAGCAGCAACAGCTTTCAGGGCTGGGCCCTTCCCTGTGGGAGAAGGAGCTGGACGTTTGCGTTTTTGGCAAGAGGCTCTGCCGAGGCCAAGCGCCATGAGATGTTGCATCTCTGGGAAAGCACCGATCCCCAGTGCTGTTGTGCCTGTAGATAGGGCGCCAAGGCACCGTGAAGAGCAGCAACAGCTTTCAGGGCTGGGCCCTTCCCTGTATGAGAAGGAGCCGGACGTTTGCCTTTTCGGCAAGAGGCTCTGCCGCTGGCGAGCGCCATGAGATGCTGCATCTCTGGGAAGGCACAGATCCCCAGTGCTGTTGTGCCTGTAGATAGAGCGCCAAGGCACCGTGAAGAGCAGCAAAAGCTTTCAGGGCTGACCCTTCCCTGTGGGAGAAATAGCCGCATGTTTCCTTTTCGGCAAGAGGCTCTGCCGCGGCCGAGCACCATGAGATGCTGCGTCTTTGGGAAGGCACAGATCCCCAGTGCTGTTGTGCCTGTAGATAGGGCGCCAAGGCACCGTGAAGAGCAGCAACAGCTTTCAGGGCTGCGCCCTTCCCTGTGGCAGAAGGAGCCGGGCGTTTGACTTTTCGGCAAGAGACTCTGCCGCGGCCGAGCGCCATGAGATGTTGCGTCTCTGGGAAAGCACCGATCCCCAGTGCTGTTGCGCCTGTAGATAGGGCGCCAAGGCACCGTGAAGAGCAGCAACAGCTTTCAGGGCTGGGCCCTTCCCTGTGGGAGAAGGAGCCGGACGTTTGCCTTTTCGGCAAAAGGCTCTGCCGCCACTGAGCGCCATGAGATGTTGCGTCTCTGGGAAAGCCCAGATCCCCAGTGCTGTTGTGCCTGTAGATAGGGAACAAAGGGACCGTCAAGAGCAGCAACAGCTTTCAGGGCTGGGCCCTTCCCTGTGGGAGAAGTAGCCGGACGTTTGACTTTTCGGCAAGAGGCTCTGCCGTGGCAGAGCGCCATGAGATGTTGCGTCTCTGGGAAAGCACAGATCCCCAGTGCTGTTCTGCCTGTAGAAAGAGCACAAAGGCACCGTGAAGAGCAGCAACAGCTTTCAGGGCTGGGCCCTTCCCTGTGGGAGAAGGAGCCGGACGTTTGCCTTTTTGGCAAGAGGCTCTGCCGCGGCCAAGCGCCATGAGATGTTGCGTCTCTGGGAAAGCACCGATCCCCAGTGCTGTTGTGCCTGTAGATAGAGCACCAAGGCACCGTGAAGAGCAGCAAAAGCTTTCAGGGCTGGGCCCTTCCCTGTGGGAGAAGAAGCCGGACGTTTGCCTTTTCGGCAAGAGGCTCTGCTGCGGCCGAGCGCCATGAGATGTTGCGTCTCTGAGAACACACCGATCCCCAGTGCTGTTCTGCCTGTAGATAGAGCACAAAGGCACCGTGAAGAGCAGCAACAGCTTTCAGGGCTGGGCCCTTCCCTGTATGAGAAGGAGCCGGACGTTTGCCTTTTCGGCAAGAGGCTCTGCCGCTGGCGAGCGCCATGAGATGCTGCATCTCTGGGAAAGCACCGATCCCCAGTGCTGTTGTGCCTGTAGATAGGGCACCAAGGTTAGGTGAAGAGCAGCAACAGCTTTCAGGGCTGGGCCCTTCCCTGTGGGAGAAGGAGCCGGACGTTTGCCTTTTCGGCAAGAGGCTCTGCCGCGGCCGAGCGCCATGAGATGTTGCGTCTCTGGGAAAGCACCGATCCGCAGTGCTGTTGTGCCTGTAGATAGGGCACAAAGGGACCATGAAGAGCAGCAACAGCTTTCAGGGCTGGGCCCTTCCCTGTGGGAGAAGGAGCCGGATGTTTCCTTTTCGGCAAGAGGCTCTGCCGCGGCCGAGCGCCGTGAGATGTTGTGTCTCTGGGAAAGCCCAGATCCCCAGTGCTGTTGTGCCTGTAGATAGGGAACAAAGGGACCGTGAAGAGCAGCAACAGCTTTCAGGGCAGGGCAGTTCCCTGTGGGAGAAGGAGCCGGACGTTTGACTTTTCGGCAAGAGGCTCTGCCGTGGCAGAGCGCCATGAGATGTTGCGTCTCTGGGAAAGCACAGATCCCCAGTGCTGTTCTGCCTGTACATAGAGCACAAAGGCACCGTGAAGAGCAGCAACAGCTTTCAGGGCTGGGCCCTTCCCTGTGGGAGAAGGAGCCGGACGTTTGCCTTTTCGGCAAGAGGCTCTGCCGCTGGCGAGCGCCATGAGATCCTGCATCTCTGGGAAAGCACAGATCCCCAGTGCTGTTGTGCCTGTAGTTAGGGCACCAAGGCACCGTGAAGAGCAGCAACAGCTTTCAGGGCTGACCCTTCCCTGTGGGAGAAGGAGCCGCATGTTTCCTTTTCGGCAAGAGGCTCTGCCGCGGCCGAGCACCATGAGATGCTGCGTCTTTTGGAAGGCACAGATCCCCAGTGCTGTTGTGCCTGTAGATAGGGCACACAGGGACCATCAAGAGCAGCAACAGCTTTCAGGGCTGGGCCCTTCCCTGTGGGAGAAGGAGCCGGACGTTTGACTTTTCGGCAAGAGGCTCTGCCGCGGCCGAGCGCCATGAGATGTTGCGTCTCTGGGAAAGCACAGATCCCCAGTGCTGTTGTGCCTATAGATAGGGCACAAAGGGACCGTGAAGAGCAGCAACAGCTTTCAGGGCTGGGCCTTTCCCTGTGGGAGAAGGAGCCGGATGTTTCCTTTTCGGCAAGAGTCTCTGCCGTGGCCGAGCGCCGTGAGATGTTGCGTCTCTGGGAAAGCACCGATCCCCAGTGCTGTTGTTCCCGTAGATAGGGCGCCAAGGCACCGTGAAGAGCAGCAACAGCTTTCAGGGCTGGGCCCTTCCCTGTGGGAGAAGGAGCCGGACGTTTGCCTTTTCGGCAAGAGGCTCTGCCGCGGCCAAGCGCCATGAGATGTTGCGTCTCTGGTAAAGCCCAGATCCCCAGTGCTGTTGTGCCTGTAGATAGGGAACAAAGGGACCGTGAAGAGCAGCAACAGCTTTCAGGGCTGGGCCCTTCCCTGTGGGAGAATGAGCCGGACGTTTGCCTTTTCGGCAAGAGGCTCTGCCGCGGCCAAGCGCCATGAGATGTTGCGTCTCTGGGAAAGCACAGATCCCCACTGCTGTTGTGCCTGTAGTTAGGGCGCCAAGGCACCGTGAAGAGCAGCAAGAGCTTTCAGGGCTGACCCTTCCCTGTGGGAGAAGGAGCCGCATGTTTCCTTTACGGCAAGAGGCTCTGCCGCGGCCGAGCACCATGAGATGCTGCGTCTTTGGGAAGGCACAGACCCCCAGTGCTGTTGTTCCTGTAGATAGGGCACAAAGGGACCATCAAGAGCAGCAACAGCTTTCAGTGCTGGGCCCTTCCCTGTGGCAGAAGGAGCCGGGCGTTTTACTTTTCGGCAAGAGGCTCTGCTGCGGCCGAGCGCCATGAGATTTTGCGTCTCTGGGAAAGCACCGATCCCCAGTGCTTTTGTGCCTGTAGATAGGGTGCCAAGGCACCATGAAGAGCAGCAAAAGCTTTCAAGGCTGGGCAGTTCCCTGTGGGAGAAGGAGCCGGACGTTTGACTTTTCGGCATGAGGCTCTGCCGCGGCCGAGCGCCGTGAGATGTTGCGTCTCTGGGATAACACAGATCCCCAGTGCTGTTGTACCTGTAGATTGGGCACCAAGGTTAGGTGAAGAGCAGCAACAGCTTTCAGGGCTGGGCCCTTCCCTGTGGGAGAAGGAGCTGGACGTTTGCCTTTTTGGCAAGAGGCTCTGCCGAGGCCAAGCGCCATGAGATGTTGCATCTCTGGGAAAGCACCGATCCCCAGTGCTGTTGTGCCTGTAGATAGGGCGCCAAGGCACCGTGAAGAGCAGCAACAGCTTTCAGGGCTGGGCCCTTCCCTGTATGAGAAGGAGCCGGACGTTTGCCTTTTCGGCAAGAGGCTCTGCCGCTGGCGAGCGCCATGAGATGCTGCATCTCTGGGAAGGCACAGATCCCCAGTGCTGTTGTTCCTGTAGATAGAGCGCCAAGGCACCGTGAAGAGCAGCAACAGCTTTCAGGGCTGACCCTTCCCTGTGGGAGAAGGAGCCGCATGTTTCCTTTTAGGCAAGAGGCTCTGCCGCGGCCGAGCACCATGAGATGCTGCGTCTTTGGGAAGGCACAGATCCCCAGTGCTGTTGTGCCTGTAGATAGGGCACAAAGGGACCATCAAGAGCAGCAACAGCTTTCAGGGCTGCGCCCTTCCCTGTGGGAGAAGGAGCCGGACGTTTGCCTTTTCGGCAAGAGGCTCTGCCGCCACCGAGCGCCGTGAGATGTTGCGTCTCTGGGAAAGCACCGATCCCCAGTGCTGTTGTTCCTGTAGATAGGGCACCAAGGTACCGTGAAGAGCAGCAACAGCTTTCAGGGCTGGGCCCTTACCTGTGGGAGAAGGAGCCGGACGTTTTACTTTTCGGCAAGAGGCTCTGCCGCGGCCGAGCGCCATGAGATGTTGCGTCTCTGGGAAAGCACAGATCCCCAGTGCTGTTGTGCCTGTAGATAGGGCACAAAGGGACCCTGAAGAGCAGCAACAGCTTTCAGGGCTGGGCCCTTCCCTGTGGGAGAAGGAGCCGGATGTTTCCTTTTCGGCAAGAGGCTCTGCTGCGGCCGAGCACCGTGAGATGTTGCGTCTCTGGGAAAGCACCAATCCCCAGTGCTGTTCTGCCTGTAGATAGGGCGCCAAGGCACCGTGAAGAGCAGCAACAGCTTTCAGGGCTGCGCCCTTCCCTGTGGCAGAAGGAGCCGGGCGTTTGACTTTTCGGCAAGAGACTCTGCCGCGGCCGAGCGCCATGAGATGTTGCGTCTCTGGGAAAGCACCGATCCCCAGTGCTGCTGTGCCTGTAGATAGGGCGCCAAGGCACCGTGAAGAGCAGCAACAGCTTTCAGGGCTGGGCCCTTCCCTGTGGGAGAATGAGCCGGACGTTTGCCTTTTCGGCAAGAGGCTCTGCCGCGGCCAAGCGCCATGAGATGTTGTGTCTCTGGGAAAGCACAGATCCCCAGTGCTGTTGTGCCTGTAGATAGGGCACAAAGGGACCGTGAAGAGCAGCAACAGCTTTCAGGTCAGGGCAGTTCCCTGTGGGAGAAGGAGCCGGACGTTTGACTTCTCGGCAAGAGGCTCTGTCGCGGCAGAGCGCCATGAGATGTTGCGTCTCTGGGAAAGCACAGATCCCCAGTGCTGTTCTGCCTGTAGATAGAGCACAAAGGCACCGTGAAGAGCAGCAACAGCTTTTAGGACTGGGCCCTTCCCTGTGGCAGAAGGAGACGGGCGTTTGACTTTTCGGCAAGAGACTCTGCCGCGGCCGAGCGCCATGAGATGTTGCGTCTCTGGGAAAGCACCGATCCCCAGTGCTGTTGTGCCTGTAGATAGGGCGCCAAGGCACCGTGAAGAGCAGCAACAGCTTTCAGGGCTGGGCCCTTCCCTGTGGGAGAAGGAGCCGGACGTTTGCCTTTTCGGCAAGAGGCTCTGCCGCGGCCGAGCGCCATGAGATGTTGTGTCTCTGGGAAAGCCCAGATCCCCAGTGCTGTTGTGCCTGTAGATAGGGAACAAAGGGACCGTGAAGAGCAGCAACAGCTTTCAGGGCAGGGCAGTTCCCTGTGGGAGAAGGAGCCGGACTTTTGACTTTTCGGCAAGAGGCTCTGCCGCGGCCAAGCGCCATGAGATGTTGTGTCTCTGGGAAAGCACAGATCCCCAGTGCTGTTCTGCCTGTAGATAGAGCACAAAGGCATCGTGAAGAGCAGCAACAGCTTTCAGGGCTGGGCCCTTCCCTGTGGGAGAAGGAGCCGGACGTTTGACTTTTCGGCAAGAGGCTCTGCCGTGGCAGAGCGCCATGAGATGTTGCGTCTCTGGGGAAAGCACAGATCCCCAGTGCTGTTGTGCCTGTAGATAGAGCACAAAGGCACCGTGAAGAGCAGCAACAGCTTTCAGGGCTGGGCCCTTCCCTGTGGGAGAAGGAGCCGGACGTTTGCCTTTTCGGCAAGAGGCTCTGCCGCTGGCGAGTGCCATGAGATGCTGCATCTCTGGGAAGGCACAGATCCCCAGTGCTGTTGTGCCTGTAGTTAGGGCACCAAGGCACCGTGAAGAGCAGCAACAGCTTTCAGGGCTGAACATTCCCTGTGGGAGAAGGAGCCGGACGTTTGACTTTTCGGCAAGAGGCTCTGCCGCCACCGAGCACCATGAGATGCTGCGTTTATGGGAAGGCACAGATCCCCACTGCTGTTGTGCCCGTAGATAGGGCACAGAGGGACCATCAAGAGCAGCAACAGCTTTCAGGGCTGCGCCCTTCCCTGTGGCAGAATGAGCCGAGCCTTTGACTTTTCGGCAAGAGACTCTGCCGCGGCCGAGCGCCATGAGATGTTGCGTCTCTGGGAAAGCACCGATCCCCAGTGCTGTTGTGCCTGTAGATAGGGCACCAAGGCACTGTGAAGAGCAGCAACAGCTTTCAGGGCTGGGCCCTTCCCTGTGGGAGAATGAGCCGTACGTTTGCCTTTTCGGCAAGAGGCTCTGCCGCGGCCAAGCGCCATGAGATGTTGCGTCTCTGGGAAAGCACCGATCCCCAGTGCTGTTGTGCCTGTAGATAGGGCGCCAAGGCACCGTGAAGAGCAGCAACAGCTTTCAGGGCTGGGCCCTTCCCTGTGGGAGAATGAGCCGGACGTTTGCCTTTTTGGCAAGAGGCTCTGCCGCGGCCAAGCGCCATGAGATGTTGTGTCTCTGGGAAAGCCCAGATCCCCAGTGCTCTTGTGCCTGTAGATAGGGCAGAAAGGGACCGTGAAGAGCAGCAACAGCTTTCAGGGCAGGGCAGTTCCCTGTGGGAGAAGGAGCCGGACGTTTGACTTTTCGGCAAGAGTCTCTGCCGCGGCCAAGCGCCATGAGATGTTGCGTCTCTGGGAAAGCACAGATCCCCAGTGCTGTTCTGCCTGTAGATAGAGCACAAAGGCACTGTGAAGAGCAGCAACAGCTTTCAGGGCTGGCCCTTACCTGTGGGAGAAGGAGCCGGACGTTTGACTTTTCGGCAAGAGGCTCTGCCGCGGCCGAGCGCCATGAGATGTTGCGTCTCTGGGAAAGCACAGATCCCCAGTGCTGTTGTGCCTGTAGATAGGGCACAAAGGGACCGTCAAGAGCAGCAACAGCTTTCAGGGCTGGGCCTTTCCCTGTGGGAGAAGGAGCCGGATGTTTCCTTTTCGGCAAGAGTCTCTGCCGCGGCCGAGCGCCGTGAGATGTTGCGTCTCTGGGAAAGCCCATATCCCCAGTGCTGTTGTGCCTGTAGATAGGGCGCCAAGGCACCGTGAAGAGCAGCAACAGCTTTCAGGGCTGCGCCCTTCCCTGTGGCAGAAGGATCCGGTCGTTTGACTTTTCGGCAAGAGACTCTGCCGCGGCCGAGCGCCATGAGATGTTGCGTCTCTGGGAAAGCACCGATCCCCAGTGCTGTTGTGCCTGTAGATAGGGCGCCAAGGCACCGTGAAGAGCAGCAACAGCTTTCAGGGCTGGGCCCTTCCCTGTGTGAGAAGGAGCCGGACGTTTGCCTTTTCGGCATGAGGCTCTGCCGCAGCCAAGCGCCATGAGATGTTGAGTCTCTGGGAAAGCCCAGATCCCCATGCTGTTGTGCCTGTAGATAGGGAACAAAGGGACCGTGAAGAGCAGCAACAGCTTTCAGGGCTGGGCCCTTCCCTGTGGGAGAAAGAGCCGGACGTTTGCCTTTTCGGCAAGAGACTCTGCCGCGGCCAAGCGCCATGAGATGTTGCGTCTCTGGGGAAGCACAGATCCCCACTGCTGTTGTGCCTGTAGTTAGGGCGCCAAGGCACCGTGAAGAGCAGCAACAGCTTTCAGGGCTGACCCTTCCCTGTGGGAGAAGGAGCCGCATGTTTCCTTTTCGGCAAGAGGCTCTGCCGCGGCCGAGCACCATGAGATGCTGCGTCTTTGGGAAGGCACAGACCCACAGTGCTGTTGTGCCTGTAGATAGGGCACAAAGGGACCATCAAGAGCAGCAACAGCTTTCAGTGCTGGGCCCTTCCCTGTGGCAGAAGGAGCCGGGCGTTTTACTTTTCGGCAAGAGGCTCTGCTGCGGCCGAGCGCCATGAGATTTTGCGTCTCTGGGAAAGCACCGATCCCCAGTGCTTTTGTGCCTGTAGATAGGGTGCCAAGGCACCATGAAGAGCAGCAAAAGCTTTCAAGGCTGGGCAGTTCCCTGTGGGAGAAGGAGCCGGACGTTTGACTTTTCGGCATGAGGCTCTGCCGCGGCCGAGCGCCGTGAGATGTTGCGTCTCTGGGATAACACAGATCCCCAGTGCTGTTGTACCTGTAGATTGGGCACCAAGGTTAGGTGAAGAGCAGCAAAAGCTTTCAGGGCTGGGCCCTTCCCTGTGGGAGAAGGAGCCGGACGTTTGACTTTTCGGCAAGAGGCTCTGCCGCCACCGAGCGCCGTGAGATGTTGCGTCTCTGGGAAAGCACAGATCCCCAGTGCTGTTGTGCCTGTAGATAGGGCACAAAGCGACCGTGAAGAGCAGCAACAGCTTTCAGGGCTGGGCCCTTCCCTGTGGGAGAAGGAGCCAGATGTTTGCCTTTTTGGCAAGAGGCTATGCTGCGGCCGAGCACCATGAGATGCTGCGTTTATGGGAAGGCACAGATCCCCACTGCTGTTGTGCCTGTAGATAGGGCACAAAGGGACCATCAAGAGCAGCAACAGCTTTCAGGGCTGCGCCCTTCCCTGTGGCAGAATGAGCCGAGCGTTTGACTTTTCGGCAAGAGAATCTGCCGCGGCCGAGCGCCATGAGATGTTGCGTCTCTGGGAAAGCACCGATCCCCAGTGCTGTTGTGCCTGTAGATAGGGCACCAAGGCACCGTGAAGAGCAGCAACAGCTTTCAGGGCTGACCCTTCCCTGTGGGAGAAGGAGCCGCATGTTTCCTTTTCTGCAAGAGGCTCTGCCGCGGCCGAGCACCATGAGATGCTGCGTCTTTTGGAAGGCACAGATCCCCAGTGCTGTTGTGCCTGTAGATAGGGCACAAAGGGACCATCAAGAGCAGCAACAGCTTTCAGGGCTGGGCCCTTACCTGTGGGAGAAGGAGCCGGACGTTTGACTTTTCTGCAAGAGGCTCTGCCGCGGCCGAGCGCCGTGAGATGTTGCGTCTCTGGGAAAGCACAGATCCCCAGTGCTGTTGTGCCTGTAGATAGGGCACAAAGGGACCGTGAAGAGCAGCAAGAGCTTTCAGGGCTGGGCCTTTCCCTGTGGGAGAAGGAGCCGGATGTTTCCTTTTCGGCAAGAGTCTCTGCCGCGGCCGAGCGCCGTGAGATGTTGCGTCTCTGGGAAAGCCCATATCCCCAGTGCTGTTGTGCCTGTAGATAGGGCGCCAAGGCACCGTGAAGAGCAGCAACAGCTTTCAGGGCTGCGCCCTTCCCTGTGGGAGAAGGAGCCGGGCGTTTGACTTTTCGGCAAGAGACTCTGCCGCGGCCGAGCGCCATGAGATGTTGCGTCTCTGGGAAAGCACAGATCCCCAGTGCTGTTGTGCCTGTAGATAGGGCACAAAGGGACCGTGAAGAGCAGCAACAGCTTTCAGGGCTGGGCCCTTCCCTGTGGGAGAAGGAGCCGGATGTTTCCTTTTCGGCAAGAGGCTCTGCTGCGGACGAGCACCGTGAGATGTTGCGTCTCTGGGAAAGCACCAATCCCCAGTGCTGTTGTGCCTGTAGATAGGGCACAAAGGGACCGTGAAGAGCAGCAACAGCTTTCAGGGCAGGGCAGTTCCCTGTGGGAGAAGGAGCCGGACGTTTGACTTTTCGGCAAGAGGCTCTGCCGCGGCAGAGCGCCATGAGATGTTGCGTCTCTGGGAAAGCCCAGATCCCCAGTGCTGTTGTGCCTGTAGATAGAGCACAAAGGCACCGTGAAGAGCAGCAACAGCTTTCAGGGCTGGGCCCTTCCCTGTGGGAGAATGAGCCGGAGGTTTGCCTTTTCGGCAAGAGGCTCTGCCGCGGCCGAGCACCATGAGATGCTGCGTCTTTGGGAAGGCACAGACCCCCAGTGCTGTTGTGCCTGTAGATAGGGCACAAAGGGACCATCAAGAGCAGCAACAGCTTTCAGGGCTGCGCCCTTCCCTGTGGGAGAAGGAGCCGGACGTTTGCCTTTTCGGCAAGAGGCTCTGCCGCGGCCGAGCGCCGTGAGATTCTGCGTCTCTGGGAAAGCACCGATCCCCACTGCTGTTGTGCCTGTAGATAGGGCACCAAGGTTAGGTGAAGAGCAGCAAAAGCTTTCAGGGCTGGGCCCTTCCCTGTGGGAGAAGGAGCCGGACGTTTGCCTTTTCGGCAAGAGGCTCTGCCGCCACCGAGCGCCGTGAGATGTTGCGTCTCTGGGAAAGCACAGATCCCCAGTGCTGTTGTGCCTGTAGATAGGGCACAAAGGGACCGTGAAGAGCTGCAACAGCTTTCAGGGCTGGGCCCTTCCCTGTGGGAGAAGGAGCCAGATGTTTGCCTTTTCGGCAAGAGGCTCTGCTGCGGCCGAGCACCATGAGATGCTGCGTCTTTTGGAAGGCACAGATCCCCAGTGCTGTTGTGCCTGTAGATAGGGCACAAAGGGACCATCAAGAGCAGCAACAGCTTTCAGGGCTGGGCCCTTACCTGTGGGAGAAGGAGCCGGACGTTTGACTTTTCTGCAAGAGGCTCTGCTGCGGCCGAGCACCATGAGATGTTGCGTCTCTGGGAAAGCACAGATCCCCAGTGCTGTTGTGCCTGTAGATAGGGCACAAAGGCACCGTGAAGAGCAGCAAGAGCTTTCAGGGCTGGGCCTTTCCCTGTGGGAGAAGGAGCCGGATGTTTCCTTTTCGGCAAGAGTCTCTGCCGCGGCCGAGCGCCGTGAGATGTTGCGTCTCTGGGAAAGCCCATATCCCCAGAGCTGTTGTGCCTGTAGATAGGGCGCCAAGGCACCGTGAAGAGCAGCAACAGCTTTCAGGGCTGCGCCCTTCCCTGTGGGAGAAGGAGCCGGACGTTTGCCTTTTCGGCAAGAGGCTCTGCCGCGGCCGAGCACCATGAGATGCTGCGTTTTGGGAAGGCACAGACCCCCAGTGCTGTTGTGCCTGTAGATAGGGCACAAAGGGACCATCAAGAGCAGCAACAGCTTTCAGGGCTGCGCCCTTCCCTGTGGGAGAAGGAGCCGGACGTTTGCCTTTTCGGCAAGAGGCTCTGCCGCGGCCGAGCGCCGTGAGATTCTGCGTCTCTGGGAAAGCACCGATCCCCACTGCTGTTGTGCCTGTAGATAGGGCACCAAGGTTAGGTGAAGAGCAGCAAAAGCTTTCACAGCTGGGCCCTTCCCTGTGGGAGAAGGAGCCGGACGTTTGCCTTTTCGGCAAGAGGCTCTGCCGCCACCGAGCGCCGTGAGATGTTGCGTCTCTGGGAAAGCACAGATCCCCAGTGCTGTTGTGCCTGTAGATAGGGCACAAAGGGACCGTGAAGAGCTGCAACAGCTTTCAGGGCTGGGCCCTTCCCTGTGGGAGAAGGAGCCAGATGTTTGCCTTTTCGGCAAGAGGCTCTGCTGCGGACGAGCACCATGAGATGCTGCGTCTTTTGGAAGGCACAGATCCCCAGTGCTGTTGTGCCTGTAGATAGGGCACAAAGGGACCATCAAGAGCAGCAACAGCTTTCAGGGCTGGGCCCTTACCTGTGGGAGAAGGAGCCGGACGTTTGACTTTTCTGCAAGAGGCTCTGCCGTGGCCGAGCACCATGAGATGTTGCGTCTCTGGGAAAGCACAGATCCCCAGTGCTGTTGTGCCTGTAGATAGGGCACAAAGGGACCGTGAAGAGCAGCAAGAGCTTTCAGGGCTGGGCCTTTCCCTGTGGGAGAAGGAGCCGGATGTTTCCTTTTCGGCAAGAGTCTCTGCCGCGGCCGAGCGCCGTGAGATGTTGCGTCTCTGGGAAAGCCCATATCCCCAGTGCTGTTGTGCCTGTAGATAGGGCGCCAAGGCACCGTGAAGAGCAGCAACAGCTTTCAGGGCTGCGCCCTTCCCTGTGGCAGAAGGAGCCGGGCGTTTGACTTTTCGGCAAGAGACTCTGCCGCGGCCGAGCGCCATGAGATGTTGCGTCTCTGGGAAAGCACAGATCCCCAGTGCTGTTGTGCCTGTAGATAGGTCACCAAGGCACCGTGAAGAGCAGCAACAGCTTTCAGGGCTGACCCTTCCCTGTGGGAGAAGGAGCCGCATGTTTCCTTTTCGGCAAGAGGCTCTGCCGCGGCCGAGCACCATGAGATGCTGCGTCTTTGGGAAAGCACAGACCCCCAGTGCTGTTGTGCCTGTAGATAGGGCACAAAGGCACCATCAAGAGCAGCAACAGCTTTCAGTGCTGGGCCCTTCCCTGTGGCAGAAGGAGCCAGGCGTTTCACTTTTCGGCAAGAGGCTCTGCTGCGGCCGAGCGCCATGAGATTTTGCGTCTCTGGGAAAGCACCGATCCCCAGTGCTGTTCTGCCTGTAGATAGAGCACAAAGGCACCGTGAAGAGCAGCAACAGCTTTCAGGGCAGGGCAGTTCCCTGTGGGAGAAGGAGCCGGACGTTTGACTTTTCTGCAAGTGGCTCTGCCGCGGCCGAGCGCCATGAGATGTTGCGTCTCTGGGAAAGCACAGATCCCCAGTGCTGTTGTGCCTGTAGATAGGGCACAAAGGGACCGTGAAGAGCAGCAACAGCTTTCAGGGCTGACCCTTCCCTGTGGGAGAAGGAGCCGCATGTTTCCTTTTCGGCAAGAGGCTCTGCCGCGGCCGAGCACCATGAGATGCTGCGTCTTTTGGAAGGCACAGATCCCCAGTGCTGTTGTGCCTGTAGATAGGGCACAAAGAGACCATCAAGAGCAGCAACAGCTTTCAGGGCTGGGCCCTTACCTGTGGGAGAAGGAGCCGGACGTTTGACATTTCTGCAAGAGGCTCTGCCGCGGCCGAGCGCCATGAGATGCTGCGTCTCTGGGAAAGCACAGATCCCCAGTGCTGTTGTGCCTGTAGATAGGGCACAAAGGGACCGTGAAGAGCAGCAAGAGCTTTCAGGGCTGGGCCTTTCCCTGTGGGAGAAGGAGCCGGATGTTTCCTTTTCGGCAAGAGTCTCTGCCGCGGCCGAGCGCCGTGAGATGTTGCGTCTCTGGGAAAGCCCATATCCCCAGTGCTGTTGTGCCTGTAGATAGGGCGCCAAGGCACCGTGAAGAGCAGCAACAGCTTTCAGGGCTGCGCCCTTCCCTGTGGCAGAAGGAGCCGGGCGTTTGACTTTTCGGCAAGAGACTCTGCCGCGGCCGAGCGCCATGAGATGTTGCGTCTCTGGGAAAGCACAGATCCCCAGTGCTGTTGTGCCTGTAGATAGGGCACAAAGGGACCATCAAGAGCAGCAACAGCTTTCAGGGCTGACCCTTCCCTGTGGGAGAAGGAGCCGCATGTTTCCTTTTCGGCAAGAGGCTCTGCCGCGGCCGAGCGCCATGAGATGTTGCGTCTCTGGGAAAGCACAGATCCCCAGTGCTGTTCTGCCTGTAGATAGAGCACAAAGGCACCGTGAAGAGCAGCAACAGCTTTCAGGGCTGCGCCCTTCCCTGTGGGAGAAGGAGCCGGACGTTTGACTTTTCGGCAAGAGGCTCTGCCGTGGCAGAGCGCCATGAGATGTTGCGTCTCTGGGAAAGCACAGATCCCCAGTGCTGTTCTGCCTGTAGATAGAGCACAAAGGCACCGTGAAGAGCAGCAACAGCTTTCAGGGCTGGGCCCTTCCCTGTGGGAGAAGGAGCCGGACGTTTGCCTTTTCGGCAAGAGGCTCTGCCGCTGGTGAGCGCCATGAGATGCTGCATCTCTGGGAAGGCACAGATCCCCAGTGCTGTTGTGCCTGTAGATAGGGCACAAAGGGACCGTGAAGAGCAGCAACAGCTTTCAGGGCTGGGCCTTTCCCTGTGGGAGAAGGAGCCGGATGTTTCCTTTTCGGCAAGAGTCTCTGCCGCGGCCGAGCGCCGTGAGATGTTGCGTCTCTGGGAAAGCCCATATCCCCAGTGCTGTTGTGCCTGTAGATAGGGCGCCAAGGCACCGTGAAGAGCAGCAACAGCTTTCAGGACTGACCCTTCCCTGTGGGAGAAGGAGCCGGACGTTTGCCTGTTCGGCAAGAGACTCTGCCGCGGCCGAGCGCCATGAGATGTTGCGTCTCTGGGAAAGCACAGATCCCCACTGCTGTTGTGCCTGTAGTTAGGGCGCCAAGGCACCGTGAAGAGCAGCAACAGCTTTCAGGACTGACCCTTCCCTGTGGGAGAAGGAGCCGGACGTTTGCCTTTTCGGCAAGAGGCTCTGCCGCGGCCGAGCGCCATGAGATGTTGCGTCTCTGGGAAAGCACAGATCACCAGTGTTATTGTGCCTGTAGATAGGGCACAAAGGGACCATCAAGAGCAGCAACACCTTTCAGGGCTGGGCCCTTCCCTGTGGGAGAAGGAGCCGGGCGTTTGCCTTTTCGGCAAGAGACTCTGCTGCGGCCAAGAGCCATGAGATGTTGCGTCTCTGGGAAAGCACAGATCCCCAGTGCTGTTGTGCCTGTAGATAGGGCACAAAGGGACCATCAAGAGCAGCAACAGCTTTCAGGGCTGACCCTTCCCTGTGGGAGAAGGAGCCGCATGTTTCCTTTTCGGCAAGAGGCTATGCCACGGCCGAGCACCATGAGATGCTGCGTCTTTGGGAAGGCACAGACCCCCAGTGCTGTTGTGCCTGTAGATAGGGCACAAAGGCACCATCAAGAGCAGCAACAGCTTTCAGTGCTGGGCCCTTCCCTGTGGCAGAAGGAGCCAGGCGTTTGACTTTTCGGCAAGAGACTGTGCTGCGGCCGAGCGCCATGAGATTTTGCGTCTCTGGGAAAGCACCGATCCGCAGTGCTGTTCTGCCTGTAGATAGGGTGCCAGGGCACCATGAAGAGCAGCAACAGCTTTCAGGGCTGACCCTTCCCTGTGGGAGAAGGAGCCGCATGTTTCCTTTTCGGCAAGAGGCTCTGCCGCGGCCGAGCGCCATGAGATGTTGCGTCTCTGGGATAACACAGATCCCCAGTGCGGTTGTACCTGTAGATTGGGCACCAAGGTTAGGTGAAGAGCAGCAACAGCTTTCAGGGCTGGGCCCTTCCCTGTGGGAGAAGGAGCCGGACGTTTGCCTTTTTGGCAAGAGGCTCTGCCGAGGCCAAGCGCCATGAGATGTTGCATCTCTGGGAAAGCACCGATCCCCAGTGCTGTTGTGCCTGTAGATAGGGCGCCAAGGCACCGTGAAGAGCAGCAACAGCTTTCAGGGCTGGGCCCTTCCCTGTATGAGAAGGAGCCGGACGTTTGACTTTTCGGCAAGAGGCTCTGCCGCTGGCGAGCGCCATGAGATGCTGCATCTCTGGGAAGGCACAGATCCCCAGTGCTGTTGTGCCTGTAGATAGAGCGCCAAGGCACCGTGAAGAGCAGCAAAAGCTTTCAGGGCTGACCCTTCCCTGTGGGAGAAGTAGCCGCATGTTTCCTTTTCGGCAAGAGGCTCTGCCGCGGCCGAGCACCATGAGATGCTGCGTATTTGGGAAGGCACAGATCCCCAGTGCTGTTGTGCCTGTAGATAGGGCACAAAGGGACCATCAAGAGCAGCAACAGCTTTCAGGGCTGCGCCCTTCCCTGTGGGAGAAGGAGCCGGACGTTTGCCTTTTCGGCAAGAGGCTCTGCCGCCACCGAGCGCCGTGAGATGTTGCGTCTCTGGGAAAGCACCGATCCCCAGTGCTGTTGTGCCTGTAGATAGGGCACCAAGGTACCGTGAAGAGCAGCAACAGCTTTCAGGGCTGGGCCCTTCCCTGTGGGAGAATGAGCCGGACGTTTGACTTTTCGGCAAGAGGCTCTGCCGCGGCCGAGCGCCATGAGATGTTGCGTCTCTGGGAAAGCCCAGATCCCCAGTGCTGTTGTGCCTGTAGATAGGGCACAAAGGGACCGTGAAGAGCAGCAACAGCTTTCAGGGCTGGGCCCTTCCCTGTGGGAGAAGGAGCCGGATGTTTCCTTTTCGGCAAGAGGATCTGCTGCGGCCGAGCACCGTGAGATGTTGCGTCTCTGGGAAAGCACCAATCCCCAGTGCTGTTGTGCCTGTAGATAGGGCGCCAAGGCACCGTGAAGAGCAGCAACAGCTTTCAGGGCTGGGCCCTTCCCTGTGGGAGAAGGAGCCGGACGTTTGACTTTTCGGCAAGAGGCTCTGCCGTGGCAGAGCGCCATGAGATGTTGCGTCTCTGGGAAAGCCCAGATCCCCAGTGCTGTTGTGCCTGTAGATAGGGCACAAAGGGACCGTGAAGAGCAGCAACAGCTTTCAGGGCTGGGCCCTTCCCTGTGGGAGAAGGAGCCGGACGTTTGCCTTTTCGGCAAGAGGCTCTGCCGTGGCAGAGCGCCATGAGATGTTGCATCTCTGGGAAGGCACAGATCCCCAGTGCTGTTCTGCCTGTAGTTAGGGTACCAAGGCACCGTGAAGAGCAGCAACAGCTTTCAGGGCTGACCCTTCCCTGTGGGAGAAGGAGCCGCATGTTTCATTTTCGGCAAGAGGCTCTGCCGCGGCCGAGCACCATGAGATGCTGCGTCTTTTGGAAGGCACAGATCCCCAGTGCTGTTGTGCCTGTAGATAGGGCACAAAGGGACCATCAAGAGCAGCAACAGCTTTCAGGGCTGCGCCCTTCCCTGTGGCAGAAGAAGCCGGACGTTTGCCTTTTCAGCAAGAGGCTCTGCCGCCACCGAGCGCCGTGAGATGTTGCGTCTCTGGGAAAGCACCGATCCCCAGTGCTGTTGTGCCTGTAGATAGGGCACCAAGGTACCGTGAAGAGCAGCAACAGCTTTCAGGGCTGGGCCCTTCCCTGTGGGAGAAGGAGCCGGACGTTTGCCTTTTCGGCAAGAGGCTCTGCCGCGGCCGAGCGCCGTGAGATTCTGCGTCTCTGGGAAAGCACCGATCCCCACTGCTGTTGTGCCTGTAGATAGGGCACCAAGGTTAGGTGAAGATCAGCAAAAGCTTTCAGGGCTGGGCCCTTCCCTGTGGGAGAAGGAGCCGGACGTTTGACTTTTCGGCAAGAGGCTCTGCCGCCACCGAGCGCCGTGAGATGTTGCGTCTCTGGGAAAGCACAGATCCCCAGTGCTGTTGTGCCTGTAGATAGGGCACAAAGGGACCGTGAAGAGCAGCAACAGCTTTCAGGGCTGGGCCCTTCCCTGTGGGAGAAGGAGCCAGATGTTTGCCTTTTCGGCAAGAGGCTCTGCCGCGGCCGAGCGCCATGAGATTTTGCGTCTCTGGGAAAGCACAGATCCCCAGTGCTGATCTGCCTGTAGATAGAGCACAAAGGCACCGTGAAGAGCAGCAACAGCTTTCAGGGCTGGGCCCTTCCCTGTGGGAGAAGGAGCCGGACGTTTGACTTTTCGGCAAGAGGCTCTGCCGTGGCAGAGCGCCATGAGATGTTGCGTCTCTGGGAAAGCACAGATCCCCAGTGCTGTTGTGCCTGTAGATAGAGCACAAAGGCACCGTGAAGAGCAGCAACAGCTTTCAGGGCTGGGCCCTTCCCTGTGGGAGAAGGAGCCGGACGTTTGCCTTTTCGGCAAGAGGCTCTGCCTCTGGCGAGCGCCATGAGATGCTGCATCTCTGGGAAGGCACAGATCCCCAGTGCTGTTCTGCCTGTAGTTAGGTCACCAAGGCACCGTGAAGAGCAGCAACAGCTTTCAGGGCTGACCCTTCCCTGTGGGAGAAGGAGCCGCATGTTTCCTTTTCAGCAAGAGGCTCTGCCGCGGCCGAGCACCATGAGATGCTGCGTCTTTTGGAAGCCACAGATCCCCAGTGCTGTTGTGCCTGTAGATAGGGCACAAAGTGACCATCAAGAGCAGCAACAGCTTTCAGGGCTGCGCCCTTCCCTGTGGCAGAAGAAGCCGGACGTTTGCCTTTTCAGCAAGTGGCTCTGCCGCCACCGAGCGCCGTGAGATGTTGCGTCTCTGGGAAAGCACCGATCCCCAGTGCTGTTGTGCCTGTAGATAGGGCACCAAGGTACCGTGAAGAGCAGCAACAGCTTTCAGGGCTGGGCCCTTCCCTGTGGGAGAAGGAGCCGGACGTTTGCCTTTTCGGCAAGAGGCTCTGCCGCGGCCGAGCGCCATGAGATTCTGCGTCTCTGGGAAAGCACCGATCCCCAGTGCTGTTGTGCCTGTAGATAGGGCGCCAAGGCACCGTGAAGAGCAGCAACAGCTTTCAGGGCTGGGCCCTTCCCTGTGGGAGAATGAGCCGGACGTTTGCCTTTTTGGCAAGAGGCTCTGCCGCGGACAAGCGCCATGAGATGTTGTGTCTCTGGGAAAGCCCAGATCCCCAGTGCTGTTGTGCCTGTAGATAGGGCACAAAGGGACCGTGAAGAGCAGCAACAGCTTTCAGGGCAGGGCAGTTCCCTGTGGGAGAAGGAGCCGGACGTTTGACTTTTCGGCAAGAGGCTCTGCCGCGGCCAAGCGCCATGAGATGTTGCGTCTCTGGGAAAGCACAGATCCCCAGTGCTGTTCTGCCTGTAGATAGAGCACAAAGGCACCGTGAAGAGCAGCAACAGCTTTCAGGGCTGGGCCCTTCCCTGTGGGAGAAGGAGCCGGACGTTTGACTTTTCGGCAAGAGGCTCTGCCGTGGCAGAGCGCCATGAGATGTTGCGTCTCTGGGAAAGCACAGATCCCCAGTGCTGTTCTGCCTGTAGATAGAGCACAAAGGCACCGTGAAGAGCAGCAACAGCTTTCAGGGCTGGGCCCTTCCCTGTGGGAGAAGGAGCCGGACGTTTGCCTTTTCGGCAAGAGGCTCTGCCGCTGGCGAGCGCCATGAGATGCTGCATCTCTGGGAAGGCACAGATCCCCAGTGCTGTTGTGCCTGTAGGTAGGGCACCAAGGCACCGTGAAGAGCAGCAACAGCTTTCAGGGCTGACCCTTCCCTGTGGGAGAAGGAGCCGCATGTTTCCTTTTCGGCAAGAGGCTCTGCCGCGGGCCGAGCACCATGAGATGCTGCGTCTTTGGGAAGGCACAGATCCCCAGTGCTGTTGTGCCTGTAGATAGGGCACAAAGGCACCATCAAGAGCAGCAACAGCTTTCAGTGCTGGGCCCTTCCCTGTGGCAGAAGGAGCCAGGCGTTTGACTTTTCGGCAAGAGGCTCTGCTGCGGCCGTGCGCCATGAGATTTTGCGTCTCTGGGAAAGCACCGATCCCCAGTGCTGTTCTGCCTGTAGATAGAGCACAAAGGCACCGTGAAGAGCAGCAACAGCTTTCAGGGCAGGGCAGTTCCCTGTGGGAGACGGAGCCGGACGTTTGACTTTTCGGCAAGAGGCTCTGCCGAGGCCAAGCGCCATGAGATGTTGCGTCTCTGGGAAAGCACAGATCCCCAGTGCTGTTCTGCCTGTAGATAGAGCACAAAGGCACCGTGAAGAGCAGCAACAGCTTTCAGGGCTGGGCCCTTCCCTGTGGGAGAAGGAGCCGGACGTTTGACTTTTCGGCAAGAGGCTCTGCCGTGGCAGAGCGCCATGAGATGTTGCGTCTCTGGGAAAGCACAGATCCCCAGTGCTGTTCTGCCTGTAGATAGAGCACAAAGGCACCGTGAAGAGCAGCAACAGCTTTCAGGGCTGGGCCCTTCCCTGTGGGAGAAGGAGCCGGACGTTTGCCTTTTCGGCAAGAGGCTCTGCCGCTGGCGAGTGCCATGAGATGCTGCATCTCTGGGAAGGCACAGATCCCCAGTGCTGTTGTGCCTGTAGTTAGGGCACCAAGGCACCGTGAAGAGCAGCAACAGCTTTCAGGGCTGACCCTTCCCTGTGGGAGAAGGAGCCGCATGTTTCCTTTTCGGCAAGAGGCTCTGCTGCGGCCGAGCGCCATGAGATTTTGCGTCTCTGGGAAAGCACCGATCCCCAGTGCTTTTGTGCCTGTAGATAGGGTGCCAAGGCACCATGAAGAGCAGCAAAAGCTTTCAAGGCTGGGCAGTTCCCTGTGGGAGAAGGAGCCGGACGTTTGACTTTTCGGCATGAGGCTCTGCCGCGGCCGAGCGCCATGAGATGTTGCGTCTCTGGGATAACACAGATCCCCAGTGCGGTTGTACCTGTAGATTGGGCACCAAGGTTAGGTGAAGAGCAGCAACAGCTTTCAGGGCTGGGCCCTTCCCTGTGGGAGAAGGAGCCGGACGTTTGCCTTATTGGCAAGAGGCTCTGCCGAGGCCAAGCGCCATGAGATGTTGCATCTCTGGGAAAGCACCGATCCCCAGTGCTGTTGTGCCTGTAGATAGGGCGCCAAGGCACCGTGAAGAGCAGCAACAGCTTTCAGGGCTGGGCCCTTCCCTGTATGAGAAGGAGCCGGACGTTTGACTTGTCGGCAAGAGGGTCTGCCGCTGGCGAGCGCCATGAGATGCTGCATCTCTGGGAAGGCACAGATCCCCAGTGCCGTTGTGCCTGTAGATAGAGCGCCAAGGCACCGTGAAGAGCAGCAAAAGCTTTCAGGGCTGACCCTTCCCTGTGGGAGAAGGAGCCGGATGTTTCCTTTTCGGCAAGAGGCTCTGCCGCGGCCGAGCACCATGAGATGTTGCGTCTCTGGGAAAGCACAGATCCCCAGTGCTGTTGTGCCTGTAGATAGGGCACAAAGGGACCGTGAAGAGCAGCAACAGCTTTCAGGGCTGGGCCCTTCCCTGTGGGAGAAGGAGCCGGATGTTTCCTTTTCGGCAAGAGGCTCTGCTGCGGCCGAGCACCGTGAGATGTTGCGTCTCTGGGAAAGCACCAATCCCCAGTGCTGTTGTGCCTGTAGATAGGGCGCCAAGGCACCGTGAAGAGCAGCAACAGCTTTCAGGGCTGCGCCCTTCCCTGTGGCAGAAGGAGCCGGGCGTTTGACTTTTCGGCAAGAGATTCTGCCGCGGCCGAGCGCCATGAGATGTTGCGTCTCTGGGAAAGCACCGATCCCCAGTGCTGTTGTGCCTGTAGATAGGGCGCCAAGGCACCGTGAAGAGCAGCAACAGCTTTCAGGGCTGGGCCCTTCCCTGTGGGAGAATGAGCCGGACGTTTGCCTTTTCGGCAAGAGGCTCTGCCGCGGCCAAGCGCCATGAGATGTTGCGTCTCTGGGAAAGCACAGATCCCCAGTGCTGTTGTGCCTGTAGATAGGGAACAAAGGGACCGTGAAGAGCAGCAACAGCTTTCAGGGCTGGGCCCTTCCCTGTGGGAGAAGGAGCCGGACGTTTGCCTTTTCGGCAAGAGGCTCTGCTGCTGGCGAGCGCCATGAGATGTTGCATCTCTGGGAAGGCACAGATCCCCAGTGCTGTTCTGCCTGTAGTTAGGGCACCAAGGCACCGTGAAGAGCAGCAACAGCTTTCAGGGCTGACCCTTCCCTGTGGGAGAAGGAGCCGCATGTTTCCTTTTCGGCAAGAGGCTCTGCCGCGGCCGAGCACCATGAGATGCTGCGTCTTTTGGAAGGCACAGATCCCCAGTGCTGTTGTGCCTGTAGATAGGGCACAAAGGGACCATCAAGAGCAGCAACAGCTTTCAGGGCTGCGCTCTTCCCTGTGGCAGAAGAAGCCGGACGTTTGCCTTTTCAGCAAGAGGCTCTGCCGCCACCGAGCGCCGTGAGATGTTGCGTCTCTGGGAAAGCACCGATCCCCAGTGCTGTTGTGCCTGTAGATAGGGCGCCAAGGCACCGTGAAGAGCAGCAACAGCTTTCAGGGCTGGGCCCTTCCCTGTATGAGAAGGAGCCGGACGTTTGACTTGTCGGCAAGAGGGTCTGCCGCTGGCGAGCGCCATGAGATGCTGCATCTCTGGGAAGGCACAGATCCCCAGTGCTGTTGTGCCTGTAGATAGAGCGCCAAGGTACCGTGAAGAGCAGCAACAGCTTTCAGGGCTGGGCCCTTCCCTGTGGGAGAAGGAGCCGGACGTTTGCCTTTTCGGAAAGAGGCTCTGCCGCGGCCGAGCGCCGTGAGATTCTGCGTCTCTGGGAAAGCACCGATCCCCACTGCTGTTGTGCCTGTAGATAGGGCACCAAGGTTAGGTGAAGAGCAGCAAAAGCTTTCAGGGCTGGGCCCTTCCCTGTGGGAGAAGGAGCCGGACGTTGGACTTTTCGGCAAGAGGCTCTGCCGCCACCGAGCGCCGTGAGATGTTGCGTCTCTGGGAAAGCACAGATCCCCAGTGCTGTTGTGCCTGTAGATAGGGCACAAAGGGACCATCAAGAGCAGCAACAGCTTTCAGGGCTGGGCCCTTCCCTGTGGGAGAAGGAGCCAGATGTTTGCCTTTTCGGCAAGAGGCTCTGCCGCGGCCGAGCACCATGAGATGCTGCGTTTATGGGAAGGCACAGATCCCCACTGCTGTTGTGCCTGTAGATAGAGCACAAAGGCACCGTGAAGAGCAGCAACAGCTTTCAGGGCTGGGCCCTTCCCTGTATGAGAAGGAGCCGGACGTTTGCCTTTTCGGCAAAAGGCTCTGCCGCTGGCGAGCGCCATGAGATGCTGCATCTCTGGGAAGGCACAGATCCCCAGTGCTGTTGTGCCTGTAGTTAGGGCACAAAGGGACCGTGAAGAGCAGCAAAAGCTTTCAGGGCTGACCCTTCCCTGTGGGAGAAGTAGCCGCATGTTTCCTTTAAGGCAAGAGGCTCTGCCGCGGACGAGCACCATGAGATGCTGCGTCTTTTGGAAGGCACAGATCCCCAGTGCTGTTGTGCCTGTAGATAGGGCACAAAGAGACCATCAAGAGCAGCAACAGCTTTCAGGGCTGGGCCCTTCTCTGTGGGAGAAGGAGCCGGACGTTTGCCTTTTCGGCAAGAGGCTCTGCCGCCACCGAGCGCCGTGAGATGTTGCGTCTCTGGGAAAGCACCGATCCCCAGTGCTGTTGTGCCTGTAGATAGGGCACAAAGGTACCGTGAAGAGCAGCAACAGCTTTCAGGGCTGGGCCCTTACCTGTGGGAGAAGGAGCCGGACGTTTGACTTTTCGGCAAGAGGCTCTGCCTTGGCCGAGCGCCATGAGATGTTGCGTCTCTGGGAAAGCACAGATCCCCAGTGCTGTTGTGCCTGTAGATAGGGCACAAAGGGACCGTGAAGAGCAGCAACAGCTTTCAGGGCTGGGCCCTTCCCTGTGGGAGAAGGAGCCGGATGTTTCCTTTTCGGCAAGAGGCTCTGCCTCGGCCGAGCGCTGTGAGATGTTGCGTCTCTGGGAAAGCACCAATCCCCAGTGCTGTTGTGCCTGTAGATAGGGCGCCAAGGCACCGTGAAGAGCAGCAACAGCTTTCAGGGCTGCGCCCTTCCCTGTGGGAGAAGGAGCCGGGCGTTTGACTTTTCGGCAAGAGACTCTGCCGCGGCCGAGCGCCATGAGATGTTGCGTCTCTGGGAAAGCACCGATCCCCAGTGCTGTTGTGCCTGTAGATAGGGCGCCAAGGCACCGTGAAGAGCAGCAACAGCTTTCAGGGCTGGGCCCTTCCCTGTGGGAGAATGTGCCGGACGTTTGCCTTTTTGGAAAGAGGCTCTGCCGCGGTCGAGCACCATGAGATGCTGCGTCTTTTGGAAGGCACAGATCCCCAGTGCTGTTGTGCCTGTAGATAGGGCACAAAGGGACCATCAAGAGCAGCAACAGCTTTCAGGGCAGGGCAGTTCCCTGTGGGAGAAGGAGCCGGACGTTTGACTTTTCGGCAAGAGGCTCTGCCGCGGCCAAGCGCCATGAGATGTTGCGTCTCTGGGAAAGCACAGATCCCCAGTGCTGTTCTGCCTGTAGATAGAGCACAAAGGCACCGTGAAGAGCAGCAACAGCTTTCAGGGCTGGGCCCTTCCCTGTGGGAGAAGGAGCCGGACGTTTGACTTTTCGGCAAGAGGCTCTGCCGTGGCAGAGCGCCATGAGATGTTGCGTCTCTGGGAAAGCACAGATCCCCAGTGCAGTTCTGCCTGTAGATAGAGCACAAAGGCACCGTGAAGAGCAGCAACAGCTTTCAGGGCTGGGCCCTTCCCTGTGGGAGAAGGAGCCGGACGTTTGCCTTTTCGGCAAGAGGCTCTGCCGCTGGCGAGCGCCATGAGATGCTGCATCTCTGGGAAGGCACAGATCCCCAGTGCTGTTGTGCCTGTAGTTAGGGCACCAAGGCACCGTGAAGAGCAGCAACAGCTTTCAGGGCTGACCCTTCCCTGTGGGAGAAGGAGCCGCATGTTTCCTTTTCGGCAAGAGGCTCTGCCGCGGCCGAGCACCATGAGATGCTGCGTCTTTGGGAAGGCACAGACCCCCAGTGCTGTTGTGCCTGTAGATAGGGCACAAAGGCACCATCAAGAGCAGCAACAGCTTTCAGTGCTGGGCCCTTCCCTGTGGCAGAAGGAGCCAGGCGTTTGACTTTTCGGCAAGAGGCTCTGCTGCGGCCGAGCGCCATGAGATTTTGCGTCTCTGGGAAAGCACCGATCCCCAGTGCTGTTCTGCCTGTAGATAGAGCACAAAGGCACCGTGAAGAGCAGCAACAGCTTTCAGGGCAGGGCAGTTCCCTGTGGGAGACGGAGCCGGACGTTTGACTTTTCGGCAAGAGGCTCTGCCGCGGCCAAGCGCCATGAGATGTTGCGTCTCTGGGAAAGCACAGATCCCCAGTGCTGTTCTGCCTGTAGATAGAGCACAAAGGCACCGTGAAGAGCAGCAACAGCTTTCAGGGCTGGGCCCTTCCCTGTGGGAGAAGGAGCCGGACGTTTGACTTTTCTGCAAGAGGCTCTGCCGCGGCCGAGCGCCATGAGATGTTGTGTCTCTGGGAAAGCACAGATCCCCAGTGCTGTTGTGCCTGTAGATAGGGCACAAAGGGACCGTGAAGAGCAGCAAGAGCTTTCAGGGCTGGGCCTTTCCCTGTGGGAGAAGGAGCCGGATGTTTCCTTTTCGGCAAGAGTCTCTGCCGCGGCCGAGCGCCGTGAGATGTTGCGTCTCTGGGAAAGCCCATATCCCCAGTGCTGTTGTGCCTGTAGATAGGGCGCCAAGGCACCGTGAAGAGCAGCAACAGCTTTCAGGGCTGCGCCCTTCCCTGTGGCAGAAGGAGCCGGGCGTTTGACTTTTCGGCAAGAGACTCTGCCGCGGCCGAGCGCCATGAGATGTTGCGTCTCTTGGAAAGCACAGATCCCCACTGCTGTTGTGCCTGTAGTTAGGGCGCCAAGGCACCGTGAAGAGCAGCAACAGCTTTCAGGGCTGACCCTTCCCTGTGGGAGAAGGAGCCGGAAGTTTGCCTTTTCGGCAAGAGGCTCTGCCGCGGCCGAGCGCCATGAGATGTTGCGTCTCTGGGAAAGCACAGATCCCCAGTGCTGTTGTGCCTGTAGATAGGGCACAAAGGGACCATCAATAGCAGCAACAGCTTTCAGGGCTGACCCTTCCCTGTGGGAGAAGGAGCCGCATGTTTCCTTTTCGGCAAGAGGCTATGCCGCGGCCGAGCACCATGAGATGCTGCGTCTTTGGGAAGGCACAGACCCCCAGTGCTGTTGTGCCTGTAGATAGGGCACAAAGGCACCATCAAGAGCAGCAACAGCTTTCAGGGCTGACCCTTCCCTGTGGGAGAAGGAGCCGCATGTTTCCTTTTCGGCAAGAGGCTCTGCTGCGGCCGAGCGCCATGAGATTTTGCGTCTCTGGGAAAGCACCGATCCCCAGTGCTTTTGTGCCTGTAGATAGGGTGCCAAGGCACCATGAAGAGCAGCAAAAGCTTTCAAGGCTGGGCAGTTCCCTGTGGGAGAAGGAGCCGGACGTTTGACTTTTCGGCATGAGGCTCTGCCGCGGCCGAGCGCCATGAGATGTTGCGTCTCTGGGATAACACAGATCCCCAGTGCGGTTTGTACCTGTAGATTGGGCACCAAGGTTAGGTGAACAGCAGCAACAGCTTTCAGGGCTGGGCCCTTCCCTGTGGGAGAAGGAGCCGGACGTTTGCCTTATTGGCAAGAGGCTCTGCCGAGGCCAAGCGCCATGAGATGTTGCATCTCTGGGAAAGCACCGATCCCCAGTGCTGTTGTGCCTGTAGATAGGGCGCCAAGGCACCGTGAAGAGCAGCAACAGCTTTCAGGGCTGGGCCCTTCCCTGTATGAGAAGGAGCCGGACGTTTGACTTGTCGGCAAGAGGGTCTGCCGCTGGCGAGCGCCATGAGATGCTGCATCTCTGGGAAGGCACAGATCCCCAGTGCTGTTGTGCCTGTAGATAGAGCGCCAAGGCACCGTGAAGAGCAGCAAAAGCTTTCAGGGCTGACCCTTCCCTGTGGGAGAAGTAGCCGGATGTTTCCTTTTCGGCAAGAGGCTCTGCCGCGGCCGAGCACCATGAGATGTTGCGTCTCTGGGAAAGCACAGATCCCCAGTGCTGTTGTGCCTGTAGATAGGGCACAAAGGGACCGTGAAGAGCAGCAACAGCTTTCAGGGCTGGGCCCTTCCCTGTGGGAGAAGGAGCCGGATGTTTCCTTTTCGGCAAGAGGCTCTGCTGCGGCCGAGCACCGTGAGATGTTGCGTCTCTGGGAAAGCACCAATCCCCAGTGCTGTTGTGCCTGTAGATAGGGCGCCAAGGCACCGTGAAGAGCAGCAACAGCTTTCAGGGCTGCGCCCTTCCCTGTGGCAGAAGGAGCCGGGCGTTTGACTTTTCGGCAAGAGATTCTGCCGCGGCCGAGCGCCATGAGATGTTGCGTCTCTGGGAAAGCACCGATCCCCAGTGCTGTTGTGCCTGTAGATAGGGCGCCAAGGCACCGTGAAGAGCAGCAACAGCTTTCAGGGCTGGGCCCTTCCCTGTGGGAGAATGAGCCGGACGTTTGCCTTTTCGGCAAGAGGCTCTGCCGCGGCCAAGCGCCATGAGATGTTGCGTCTCTGGGAAAGCACAGATCCCCAGTGCTGTTGTGCCTGTAGATAGGGAACAAAGGGACCGTGAAGAGCAGCAACAGCTTTCAGGGCTGGGCCCTTCCCTGTGGGAGAAGGAGCCGGACGTTTGCCTTTTCGGCAAGAGGCTCTGCCGCTGGCGAGCGCCATGAGATGTTGCATCTCTGGGAAGGCACAGATCCCCAGTGCTGTTCTGCCTGTAGTTAGGGCACCAAGGCACCGTGAAGAGCAGCAACAGCTTTCAGGGCTGACCCTTCCCTGTGGGAGAAGGAGCCGCATGTTTCCTTTTCGGCAAGAGGCTCTGCCGCGGCCGAGCACCATGAGATGCTGCGTCTTTTGGAAGGCACAGATCCCCAGTGCTGTTGTGCCTGTAGATAGGGCACAAAGGGACCATCAAGAGCAGCAACAGCTTTCAGGGCTGCGCTCTTCCCTGTGGCAGAAGAAGCCGGACGTTTGCCTTTTCAGCAAGAGGCTCTGCCGCCACCGAGCGCCGTGAGATGTTGCGTCTCTGGGAAAGCACCGATCCCCAGTGCTGTTGTGCCTGTAGATAGGGCGCCAAGGCACCGTGAAGAGCAGCAACAGCTTTCAGGGCTGGGCCCTTCCCTGTATGAGAAGGAGCCGGACGTTTGACTTGTCGGCAAGAGGGTCTGCCGCTGGCGAGCGCCATGAGATGCTGCATCTCTGGGAAGGCACAGATCCCCAGTGCTGTTGTGCCTGTAGATAGAGCGCCAAGGTACCGTGAAGAGCAGCAACAGCTTTCAGGGCTGGGCCCTTCCCTGTGGGAGAAGGAGCCGGACGTTTGCCTTTTCGGAAAGAGGCTCTGCCGCGGCCGAGCGCCGTGAGATTCTGCGTCTCTGGGAAAGCACCGATCCCCACTGCTGTTGTGCCTGTAGATAGGGCACCAAGGTTAGGTGAAGAGCAGCAAAAGCTTTCAGGGCTGGGCCCTTCCCTGTGGGAGAAGGAGCGGACGTTGGACTTTTCGGCAAGAGGCTCTGCCGCCACCGAGCGCCGTGAGATGTTGCGTCTCTGGGAAAGCACAGATCCCCAGTGCTGTTGTGCCTGTAGATAGGGCACAAAGGGACCATCAAGAGCAGCAACAGCTTTCAGGGCTGGGCCCTTCCCTGTGGGAGAAGGAGCCAGATGTTTGCCTTTTCGGCAAGAGGCTCTGCCGCGGGCCGGAGCACCATGAGATGCTGCGTTTATGGGAAGGCACAGATCCCCACTGCTGTTGTGCCTGTAGATAGAGCACAAAGGCACCGTGAAGAGCAGCAACAGCTTTCAGGGCTGGGCCCTTCCCTGTATGAGAAGGAGCCGGACGTTTGCCTTTTCGGCAAAAGGCTCTCGCCGCTGGCGAGCGCCATGAGATGCTGCATCTCTGGGAAGGCACAGATCCCCAGTGCTGTTGTGCTGTAGTTAGGGCACAAAGGGACCGTGAAGAGCAGCAAAAGCTTTCAGGGCTGACCCTTCCCTGTGGGAGAAGTAGCCGCATGTTTCCTTTAAGGCAAGAGGCTCTGCCGCGGACGAGCACCATGAGATGCTGCGTCTTTTGGAAGGCACAGATCCCCAGTGCTGTTGTGCCTGTAGATAGGGCACAAAGAGACCATCAAGAGCAGCAACAGCTTTCAGGGCTGGGCCTTCTCTGTGGGAGAAGGAGCCGGACGTTTGCCTTTTCGGCAAGAGGCTCTGCCGCCACCGAGCGCCGTGAGATGTTGCGTCTCTGGGAAAGCACCGATCCCCAGTGCTGTTGTGCCTGTAGATAGGGCACAAAGGTACCGTGAAGAGCAGCAACAGCTTTCAGGGCTGGGCCCTTACCTGTGGGAGAAGGAGCCGGACGTTTGACTTTTCGGCAAGAGGCTCTGCCTTGGCCGAGCGCCATGAGATGTTGCGTCTCTGGGAAAGCACAGATCCCCAGTGCTGTTGTGCCTGTAGATAGGGCACAAAGGGACCGTGAAGAGCAGCAACAGCTTTCAGGGCTGGGCCCTTCCCTGTGGGAGAAGGAGCCGGATGTTTCCTTTTCGGCAAGAGGCTCTGCCTCGGCCGAGCGCTGTGAGATGTTGCGTCTCTGGGAAAGCACCAATCCCCAGTGCTGTTGTGCCTGTAGATAGGGGCGCCAAGGCACCGTGAAGAGCAGCAACAGCTTTCAGGGCTGCGCCCTTCCCTGTGGGAGAAGGAGCCGGGCGTTTGACTTTTCGGCAAGAGACTCTGCCGCGGCCGAGCGCCATGAGATGTTGCGTCTCTGGGAAAGCACCGATCCCCAGTGCTGTTGTGCCTGTAGATAGGGCGCCAAGGCACCGTGAAGAGCAGCAACAGCTTTCAGGGCTGGGCCCTTCCCTGTGGGAGAATGTGCCGGACGTTTGCCTTTTTGGAAAGAGGCTCTGCCGCGGTCGAGCACCATGAGATGCTGCGTCTTTTGGAAGGCACAGATCCCAGTGCTGTTGTGCCTGTAGATAGGGCACAAAGGGACCATCAAGAGCAGCAACAGCTTTCAGGGCAGGGCAGTTCCCTGTGGGAGAAGGAGCCGGACGTTTGACTTTTCGGCAAGAGGCTCTGCCGCGGCCAAGCGCCATGAGATGTTGCGTCTCTGGGAAAGCACAGATCCCCAGTGCTGTTCTGCCTGTAGATAGAGCACAAAGGCAACCGTGAAGAGCAGCAACAGCTTTCAGGCTGGGCCCTTCCCTGTGGGAGAAGGAGCCGGACGTTTGACTTTTCGGCAAGAAGGCTCTGCCGCGGCCGAGCGCCATGAGATGTTGTGTCTCTGGGAAAGCACAGATCCCCAGTGCTGTTGTGCCTGTAGATAGGGCACAAAGGGACCGTGAAGAGCAGCAAGAGCTTTCAGGGCTGGGCCTTTCCCTGTGGGAGAAGGAGCCGGATGTTTCCTTTTCGGCAAGAGTCTCTGCCGCGGCCGAGCGCCGTGAGATGTTGCGTCTCTGGGAAAGCCCATATCCCCAGTGCTGTTGTGCCTGTAGATAGGGCGCCAAGGCACCGTGAAGAGCAGCAACAGCTTTCAGGGCTGCGCCCTTCCCTGTGGCAGAAGGAGCCGGGCGTTTGACTTTTCGGCAAGAGACTCTGCCGCGGCCGAGCGCCATGAGATGTTGCGTCTCTGGGAAAGCACAGATCCCCACTGCTGTTGTGCCTGTAGTTAGGGCGCCAAGGCACCGTGAAGAGCAGCAACAGCTTTCAGGTCTGACCCTTCCCTGTGGGGAAGGAGCCGGACGTTTGCCTTTTCGGCAAGAGGCTCTGCCGCGGCCGAGCGCCATGAGATGTTGCGTTACTGGGAAAGCACCGATCCCCAGTGCTGTTGTGCCTGTAGATAGGGCGCCAAGGCACCGTGAAGAGCAGCAACAGCTTTCAGGGCTGACCCTTCCCTGTGGGAGAAGGAGCCGGACGTTTGCCTTTTCGGCAAGAGGCTCTGCCGCGGCCGAGCGCCATGAGATGTTGCGTCTCTGGGAAAGCACCGATCCCCAGTGCTGTTGTGCCTGTAGATAGGGCACAAAGGGACCATCAAGAGCAGCAACAGCTTTCAGGGCTGCGCCCTTCCCTGTGGGAGAAGGAGCCGGGCGTTTGCCTTTTTGGCAAGAGACTCTGCTGCGGCCAAGAGCCATGAGATGTTGCGTCTCTGGGAAAGCACAGATCCCCAGTGCTGTTGTGCCTGTAGATAGGGCACAAACGGACCATCAAGAGCAGCAACAGCTTTCAGGGCTGACCCTTCCCTGTGGGAGAAGGAGCCGCATGTTTCCTTTTCGGCAAGAGGCTATGCCGCGGCCGAGCACCATGAGATGCTGCGTCTTTGGGAAGGCACAGACCCCCAGTGCTGTTGTGCCTGTAGATAGGGCACAAAGGGACCATCAAGAGCAGCAACAGCTTTCAGTGCTGGGCCCTTCCCTGTGGCAGAAGGAGCCAGGCGTTTGACTTTTCGGCAAGAGGCTCTGCTGCGGCCGAGCGCCATGAGATTTTGCGTCTCTGGGAAAGCACCGATCCCCAGTGCTTTTGTGCCTGTAGATAGGGTGCCAAGGCACCATGAAGAGCAGCAAAAGCTTTCAAGGCTGGGCAGTTCCCTGTGGGAGAAGGAGCCGGACGTTTGACTTTTCGGCATGAGGCTCTGCCGCGGCCGAGCGCCATGAGATGTTGCGTCTCTGGGATAACACAGATCCCCAGTGCGGTTGTACCTGTAGATTGGGCACCAAGGTTAGGTGAAGAGCAGCAACAGCTTTCAGGGCTGGGCCCTTCCCTGTGGGAGAAGGAGCCGGACGTTTGCCTTTTTGGCAAGAGGCTCTGCCGAGGCCAAGCGCCATGAGATGTTGCATCTCTGGGAAAGCACCGATCCCCAGTGCTGTTGTGCCTGTAGATAGGGCGCCAAGGCACCGTGAAAAGCAGCAACAGCTTTCAGGGCTGGGCCCTTCCCTGTGGGAGAAGGAGCCGCATGTTTCCTTTTCGGCAAGAGGCTCTGCCGCTGGCGAGCGCCATGAGATGCTGCATCTCTGGGAAGGCACAGATCCCCAGTGCTGTTGTGCCTGTAGTTAGGGCACCAAGGCACCGTGAAGAGCAGCAACAGCTTTCAGGGCTGACCCTTCCCTGTGGGAGAAGGAGCCGCATGTTTCATTTTCGGCAAGAGGCTCTGCCGCGGCCGAGCACCATGAGATGCTGCGTCTTTTGGAAGGCACAGATCCCCAGTGCTGTTGTGCCTGTAGATAGGGCACAAAGGGACCATCAAGAGCAGCAACAGCTTTCAGGGCTGGGCCCTTACCTGTGGGAGAATGAGCCGGACGTTTGACTTTTCTGCAAGAGGCTCTGCCGCGGCCGAGCGCCATGAGATGTTGCGTCTCTGGGAAAGCACAGATCCCCAGTGCTGTTGTGCCTGTAGATAGGGCACAAAGGGACCGTGAAGAGCAGCAAGAGCTTTCAGGGCTGGGCCTTTCCCTGTGGGAGAAGGAGCCGGATGTTTCCTTTTCGGCAAGAGTCTCTGCCGCGGCCGAGCGCCGTGAGATGTTGCGTCTCTGGTAAAGCCCATATCCCCAGTGCTGTTGTGCCTGTAGATAGGGCGCCAAGGCACCGTGAAGAGCAGCAACAGCTTTCAGGGCTGCGCCCTTCCCTGTGGCAGAAGGAGCCGGGCGTTTGACTTTTCGGCAAGAGACTCTGCCGCGGCCGAGCGCCATGAGATGTTGCGTCTCTGGGAAAGCACAGATCCCCACTGCTGTTGTGCCTGTAGTTAGGGCGCCAAGGCACCGTGAAGAGCAGCAACAGCTTTCAGGGCTGACCCTTCCCTGTGGGAGAAGGAGCCGGACGTTTGCCTTTTCGGCAAGAGGCTCTGCCGCGGCCGAGCGCCATGAGATGCTGCGTCTCTGGGAAAGCACAGATCCCCACTGCTGTTGTGCCTGTAGTTAGGGCGCCAAGGCACCGTGAAGAGCAGCAACAGCTTTCAGGGCTGACCCTTCCCTGTGGGAGAAGGAGCCGGAAGTTTGCCTTTTCGGCAAGAGACTCTGCTGCGGCCAAGAGCCATGAGATGTTGCGTCTCTGGGAAAGCACAGATCCCCAGTGCTGTTGTGCCTGTAGATAGGGCACAAAGGGACCATCAAGAGCAGCAACAGCTTTCAGGGCTGACCCTTCCCTGTGGGAGAAGGAGCCGGGCGTTTGCCTTTTCGGCAAGAGACTCTGCTGCGGCCAAGAGCCATGAGATGTTGCGTCTCTGGGAAAGCACAGATCCCCAGTGCTGTTGTGCCTGTAGATAGGGCACAAAGGGACCATCAAGAGCAGCAACAGCTTTCAGGGCTGACCCTTCCCTGTGGGAGAAGGAGCCGCATGTTTCCTTTTCGGCAAGAGGCTATGCCGCGGCCGAGCACCATGAGATGCTGCGTCTTTGGGAAGGCACAGACCCCCAGTGCTGTTGTGCCTGTAGATAGGGCACAAAGGCACCATCAAGAGCAGCAACAGCTTTCAGTGCTGGGCCCTTCCCTGTGGCAGAAGGAGCCAGGCGTTTGACTTTTCGGCAAGAGGCTCTGCTGCGGCCGAGCGCCATGAGATGTTGCGTCTCTGGGAAAGCACCGATCCCCAGTGCTTTTGTGCCTGTAGATACGGTGCCAAGGCACCGTGAAGAGCAGCAAAAGCTTTCAAGGCTGGGCAGTTCCCTGTGGGAGAAGGAGCCGGACGTTTGACTTTTCGGCATGAGGCTCTGCCGCGGCCGAGCGCCATGAGATGTTGCGTCTCTGGGATAACACAGATCCCCAGTGCGGTTGTACCTGTAGATTGGGCACCAAGGTTAGGTGAAGAGCAGCAACAGCTTTCAGGGCTGGGCCCTTCCCTGTGGGAGAAGGAGCCGGACGTTTGCCTTATTGGCAAGAGGCTCTGCTGCGGCCAAGCGCCATGAGATGTTGCATCTCTGGGAAAGCACCGATCCCCAGTGCTGTTGTGCCTGTAGATAGGGCGCCAAGGCACCGTGAAGAGCAGCAACAGCTTTCAGGGCTGGGCCCTTCCCTGTATGAGAAGGAGCCGGACGTTTGACTTGTCGGCAAGAGGGTCTGCCGCTGGCGAGCGCCATGAGATGCTGCATCTCTGGGAAGGCACAGATCCCCAGTGCTGTTGTGCCTGTAGATAGAGCGCCAAGGCACCGTGAAGAGCAGCAAAAGCTTTCAGGGCTGACCCTTCCCTGTGGGAGAAGTAGCCGGATGTTTCCTTTTCGGCAAGAGGCTCTGCCGCGGCCGAGCACCATGAGATGCTGCGTCTTTGGGAAGGCACAGATCCCCAGTGCTGTTGTGCCTGTAGATAGGGCACAAAGGGACCATCGAGAGCAGCAACAGCTTTCAGGGCTGGGCCCTTCCCTGTGGGAGAAGGAGCCGGACGTTTGCCTTTTCGGCAAGAGGCTCTGCCGCCACCGAGCGCCGTGAGATGTTGCGTCTCTGGGAAAGCACCGATCCCCAGTGCTGTTGTGCCTGTAGATAGGGCCCCAAGGTACCGTGAAGAGCAGCAACAGCTTTCAGGGCTGGGCCCTTCCCTGTGGGAGAAGGAGCCGGACGTTTGACTTTTCGGCAAGAGGCTCTGCCGCGGCCGAGCGCCATGAGATGTTGCGTCTCTGGGAAAGCACAGATCCCCACTGCTGTTGTGCCTGTAGATAGGGCACAAAGGGACCGTGAAGAGCAGCAACAGCTTTCAGGGCTGGGCCCTTCCCTGTGGGAGAAGGAGCCGGATGTTTCCTTTTCGGCAAGAGGCTCTGCTGCGGCCGAGCACCGTGAGATGTTGCGTCTCTGGGAAAGCACCAATCCCCAGTGCTGTTGTGCCTGTAGATAGGGCGCCAAGGCACCGTGAAGAGCAGCAACAGCTTTCAGGGCTGCGCCCTTCCCTGTGGCAGAAGGAGCCGGGCGTTTGACTTTTCGGCAAGAGACTCTGCCGCGGCCGAGCGCCATGAGATGTTGCGTCTCTGGGAAAGCACCGATCCCCAGTGCTGTTGTGCCTGTAGATAGGGCGCCAAGGCACCGTGAAGAGCAGCAACAGCTTTCAGGGCTGGGCCCTTCCCTGTGGGAGAAGGAGCCGGAAGTTTGCCTTTTCGGCAAGAGGCTCTGCCGCGGCAGAGGGCCATGAGATGTTGCGTCTCTGGGAAAGCACAGATCCCCAGTGCTGTTGTGCCTGTAGATAGAGCACAAAGGCACCGTGAAGAGCAGCAACAGCTTTCAGGGCTGGGCCCTTCCCTGTGGGAGAAGGAGCCGGACGTTTGCCTTTTCGGCAAGAGGCTATGCCGCTGGCGAGCGCCATGAGATGTTGCATCTCTGGGAAGGCACAGATCCCCAGTGCTGTTCTGCCTGTAGTTAGGGCACCAAGGCACCGTGAAGAGCAGCAACAGCTTTCAGGGCTGACCCTTCCCTGTGGGAGAAGGAGCCGCATGTTTCCTTTTCGGCAAGAGGCTCTGCCGCGGCCGAGCACCATGAGATGCTGCGTCTTTTGGAAGGCACAGATCCCCAGTGCTGTTGTGCCTGTAGATAGGGCACAAAGGGACCATCAAGAGCAGCAACAGCTTTCAGGGCTGCGCTCTTCCCTGTGGCAGAAGAAGCCGGACGTTTGCCTTTTCAGCAAGAGGATCTGCCGCCACCGAGCGCCGTGAGATGTTGCGTCTCTGGGAAAGCACCGATCCCCAGTGCTGTTGTGCCTGTAGATAGGGCACCAAGTTACCGTGAAGAGCAGCAACAGCTTTCAGGGCTGGGCCCTTCCCTGTGGGAGAAGGAGCCGGACGTTTGCCTTTTCGGAAAGAGGCTCTGCCGCGGCCGAGCGCCGTGAGATTCTGCGTCTCTGGGAAAGCACCGATCCCCACTGCTGTTGTGCCTGTAGATAGGGCACCAAGGTTAGGTGAAGAGCAGCAAAAGCTTTCAGGGCTGGGCCCTTCCCTGTGGGAGAAGGAGCCGGACGTTGGACTTTTCGGCAAGAGGCTCTGCCGCCACCGAGCGCCGTGAGATGTTGCGTCTCTGGGAAAGCACAGATCCCCAGTGCTGTTGTGCCTGTAGATAGGGCACAAAGGTACCGTGAAGAGCAGCAACAGCTTTCAGGGCTGGGCCCTTCCCTGTGGGAGAAGGAGCCGGACGTTTGACTTTTCGGCAAGAGGCTCTGCCTTGGCCGAGCGCCATGAGATGTTGCGTCTCTGGGAAAGCACAGATCCCCAGTGCTGTTGTGCCTGTAGATAGGGCACAAAGGGACCGTGAAGAGCAGCAACAGCTTTCAGGGCTGGGCCCTTCCCTGTGGGAGAAGGAGCCGGATGTTTCCTTTTCGGCAAGAGGCTCTGCCTCGGCCGAGCGCTGTGAGATGTTGCGTCTCTGGGAAAGCACCAATCCCCAGTGCTGTTGTGCCTGTAGATAGGGCGCCAAGGCACCGTGAAGAGCAGCAACAGCTTTCAGGGCTGCGCCCTTCCCTGTGGGAGAAGGAGCCGGGCGTTTGACTTTTCGGCAAGAGACTCTGCCGCGGCCGAGCGCCATGAGATGTTGCGTCTCTGGGAAAGCACAGATCCCCAGTGCTGTTGTGCCTGTAGATAGGGCGCCAAGGCACCGTGAAGAGCAGCAACAGCTTTCAGGGCTGGGCCCTTCCCTGTGGGAGAATGTGCCGGACGTTTGACTTTTCGGCAAGAGGCTCTGCCGCGGCCGAGCACCATGAGATGCTGCGTCTTTTGGAAGGCACAGATCCCCAGTGCTGTTGTGCCTGTAGATAGGGCACAAAGGGACCATCAAGAGCAGCAACAGCTTTCAGGGCTGGGCCCTTCCCTGTGGCAGAAGGAGCCGGATGTTTCCTTTTCGGCAAGAGGCTCTGCTGCGTCCGAGCACCGTGAGATGTTGCGTCTCTGGGAAAGCACCAATCCCCAGTGCTGTTGTGCCTGTAGATAGGGCGCCAAGGCACCGTGAAGAGCAGCAACAGCTTTCAGGGCTGGGCCCTTCCCTGTGGGAGAAGGAGCCAGATGTTTGCCTTTTCGGCAAGAGGCTCTGCCGCGGCCGAGCACCATGAGATGCTGCGTTTATGGGAAGGCACAGATCCCCACTGCTGTTGTGCCTGTAGATAGAGCACAAAGGCACCGTGAAGAGCAGCAACAGCTTTCAGGGCTGGGCCCTTCCCTGTATGAGAAGGAGCCGGACGTTTGCCTTTTCGGCAAGAGGCTCTGCCGCTGGCGAGCGCCATGAGATGCTGCATCTCTGGGAAGGCACAGATCCCCAGTGCTGTTGTGCCTGTAGTTAGGGCACCAAGGCACCGTGAAGAGCAGCAAAAGCTTTCAGGGCTGACCCTTCCCTGTGGGAGAAGTAGCCGCATGTTTCCTTTAAGGCAAGAGGCTCTGCCGCGGACGAGCACCATGAGATGCTGCGTCTTTTGGAAGGCACAGATCCCCAGTGCTGTTGTGCCTGTAGATAGGGCACAAAGAGACCATCAAGAGCAGCAACAGCTTTCAGGGCTGGGCCCTTCCCTGTGGGAGAAGGAGCCGGACGTTTGCCTTTTCGGCAAGAGGCTCTGCCGCCACCGAGCGCCGTGAGATGTTGCGTCTCTGGGAAAGCACAGATCCCCACTGCTGTTGTGCCTGTACATAGGGCACAAAGGGACCGTGAAGAGCAGCAACAGCTTTCAGGGCTGGGCCCTTCCCTGTGGGAGAAGGAGCCGGATGTTTCCTTTTCGGCAAGAGGCTCTGCCTCGGCCGAGCGCCGTGAGATGTTGCGTCTCTGGGAAAGCACCAATCCCCAGTGCTGTTGTGCCTGTAGATAGGGCGCCAAGGCACCGTGAAGAGCAGCAACAGCTTTCAGGGCTGCGCCCTTCCCTGTGGGAGAAGGAGCAAGGCGTTTGACTTTTCGGCAAGAGACTCTGCCGCGGCCGAGCGCCATGAGATGTTGCGTCTCTGGGAAAGCCCAGATCCCCAGTGCTGTTGTGCCTGTAGATAGGGCGCCAAGGCACCGTGAAGAGCAGCAACAGCTTTCAGGGCTGGGCCCTTCCCTGTGGGAGAATGAGCCGGACGTTTGACTTTTCGGCAAGAGTCTCTGCCGCGGCCAAGCGCCATGAGATGTTGTGTCTCTGGGAAATCCCAGATCCCCAGTGCTGTTGTGCCTGTAGATAGGGCACAAAGGGACCGTGAAGAGCAGCAACAGCTTTCAGGGCTGGGCCCTTCCCTGTGGGAGAAGGAGCCGGACGTTTGACTTTTCGGCAAGAGGCTCTGCCGCTGGCGAGCGCCATGAGATGCTGCATCTCTGGGAAGGCACAGATCCCCAGTGCTGTTGTGCCTGTAGTTAGGTCACCAAGGCACCGTGAAGAGCAGCAACAGCTTTCAGGGCTGACCCTTCCCTGTGGGAGAAGGAGCCGCATGTTTCCTTTTCGGCAAGAGGCTCTGCCGCGGCCGAGCACCATGAGATGCTGCGTCTTTTGGAAGGCACAGATCCCCAGTGCTGTTGTGCCTGTAGATAGGGCACAAAGGGACCATCAAGAGCAGCAACAGCTTTCAGGGCTGCGCCCTTCCCTGTGGGAGAAGGAGCCGGGCGTTTGACTTTTCGGCAAGAGGTTCTGCCGTGGCAGAGGGCCATGAGATGTTGCGTCTCTGGGAAAGCACAGATCCCCAGTGCTGTTCTGCCTGTAGATAGAGCACAAAGGCACCGTGAAGAGCAGCAACAGCTTTCAGGGCTGGGCCCTTCCCTGTGGGAGAAGGAGCCGGACGTTTGCCTTTTCGGCAAGAGGCTCTGCCGCTGGCGAGCGCCATGAGATGTTGCATCTCTGGGAAGGCACAGATCCCCAGTGCTGTTGTGCCTGTAGTTAGGGCACCAAGGCACCGTGAAGAGCAGCAACAGCTTTCAGGGCTGACCCTTCCCTGTGGGAGAAGGAGCCGCATGTTTCCTTTTCGGCAAGAGGCTCTGCCGCGGCCGAGCACCATGAGATGCTGCGTCTTTTGGAAGGCACAGATCCCCAGTGCTGTTGTGCCTGTAGATAGGGCACAAAGGGACCATCAAGAGCAGCAACAGCTTTCAGGGCTGCGCCCTTCCCTGTGGGAGAAGGAGCCGGACGTTGGACTTTTCGGCAAGAGGCTCTGCCGCCACCGAGCGCCGTGAGATGTTGCGTCTCTGGGAAAGCACAGATCCCCAGTGCTGTTGTGCCTGTAGATAGGGCACAAAGGGACCGTGAAGAGCAGCAACAGCTTTCAGGGCTGGGCCCTTCCCTGTGGGAGAAGGAGCCAGATGTTTGCCTTTTCGGCAAGAGGCTCTGCCGCGGCCGAGCACCATGAGATGCTGCGTTTATGGGAAGGCACAGATCCCCACTGCTGTTGTGCCTGTAGATAGAGCACAAAGGCACCGTGAAGAGCAGCAACAGCTTTCAGGGCTGGGCCCTTCCCTGTATGAGAAGGAGCCGGACGTTTGCCTTTTCGGCAAGAGGCTCTGCCGCTGGCGAGCGCCATGAGATGCTGCATCTCTGGGAAGGCACAGATCCCCAGTGCTGTTGTGCCTGTAGTTAGGGCACCAAGGCACCGTGAAGAGCAGCAAAAGCTTTCAGGGCTGACCCTTCCCTGTGGGAGAAGTAGCCGCATGTTTCCTTTTCGGCAAGAGGCTCTGCCGCGGACGAGCACCATGAGATGCTGCGTCTTTTGGAAGGCACAGATCCCCAGTGCTGTTGTGCCTGTAGATAGGGCACAAAGAGACCATCAAGAGCAGCAACAGCTTTCAGGGCTGGGCCCTTCCCTGTGGGAGAAGGAGCCGGACGTTTGCCTTTTCGGCAAGAGGCTCTGCCGCCACCGAGCGCCGTGAGATGTTGCGTCTCTGGGAAAGCACAGATCCCCACTGCTGTTGTGCCTGTACATAGGGCACAAAGGGACCGTGAAGAGCAGCAACAGCTTTCAGGGCTGGGCCCTTCCCTGTGGGAGAAGGAGCCGGATGTTTCCTTTTCGGCAAGAGGCTCTGCCTCGGCCGAGCGCCGTGAGATGTTGCGTCTCTGGGAAAGCACCAATCCCCAGTGCTGTTGTGCCTGTAGATAGGGCGCCAAGGCACCGTGAAGAGCAGCAACAGCTTTCAGGGCTGCGCCCTTCCCTGTGGGAGAAGGAGCAAGGCGTTTGACTTTTCGGCAAGAGACTCTGCCGCGGCCGAGCGCCATGAGATGTTGCGTCTCTGGGAAAGCCCAGATCCCCAGTGCTGTTGTGCCTGTAGATAGGGCGCCAAGGCACCGTGAAGAGCAGCAACAGCTTTCAGGGCTGGGCCCTTCCCTGTGGGAGAATGAGCCGGACGTTTGACTTTTCGGCAAGAGTCTCTGCCGCGGCCAAGCGCCATGAGATGTTGTGTCTCTGGGAAATCCCAGATCCCCAGTGCTGTTGTGCCTGTAGATAGGGCACAAAGGGACCGTGAAGAGCAGCAACAGCTTTCAGGGCTGGGCCCTTCCCTGTGGGAGAAGGAGCCGGACGTTTGACTTTTCGGCAAGAGGCTCTGCCGCTGGCGAGCGCCATGAGATGCTGCATCTCTGGGAAGGCACAGATCCCCAGTGCTGTTGTGCCTGTAGTTAGGTCACCAAGGCACCGTGAAGAGCAGCAACAGCTTTCAGGGCTGACCCTTCCCTGTGGGAGAAGGAGCCGCATGTTTCCTTTTCGGCAAGAGGCTCTGCCGCGGCCGAGCACCATGAGATGCTGCGTCTTTTGGAAGGCACAGATCCCCAGTGCTGTTGTGCCTGTAGATAGGGCACAAAGGGACCATCAAGAGCAGCAACAGCTTTCAGGGCTGCGCCCTTCCCTGTGGGAGAAGGAGCCGGGCGTTTGACTTTTCGGCAAGAGGTTCTGCCGTGGCAGAGGGCCATGAGATGTTGCGTCTCTGGGAAAGCACAGATCCCCAGTGCTGTTCTGCCTGTAGATAGAGCACAAAGGCACCGTGAAGAGCAGCAACAGCTTTCAGGGCTGGGCCCTTCCCTGTGGGAGAAGGAGCCGGACGTTTGCCTTTTCGGCAAGAGGCTCTGCCGCTGGCGAGCGCCATGAGATGTTGCATCTCTGGGAAGGCACAGATCCCCAGTGCTGTTGTGCCTGTAGTTAGGGCACCAAGGCACCGTGAAGAGCAGCAACAGCTTTCAGGGCTGACCCTTCCCTGTGGGAGAAGGAGCCGCATGTTTCCTTTTCGGCAAGAGGCTCTGCCGCGGCCGAGCACCATGAGATGCTGCGTCTTTTGGAAGGCACAGATCCCCAGTGCTGTTGTGCCTGTAGATAGGGCACAAAGGGACCATCAAGAGCAGCAACAGCTTTCAGGGCTGCGCCCTTCCCTGTGGGAGAAGGAGCCGGACGTTGGACTTTTCGGCAAGAGGCTCTGCCGCCACCGAGCGCCGTGAGATGTTGCGTCTCTGGGAAAGCACAGATCCCCAGTGCTGTTGTGCCTGTAGATAGGGCACAAAGGGACCGTGAAGAGCAGCAACAGCTTTCAGGGCTGGGCCCTTCCCTGTGGGAGAAGGAGCCAGATGTTTGCCTTTTCGGCAAGAGGCTCTGCCGCGGCCGAGCACCATGAGATGCTGCGTTTATGGGAAGGCACAGATCCCCACTGCTGTTGTGCCTGTAGATAGAGCACAAAGGCACCGTGAAGAGCAGCAACAGCTTTCAGGGCTGGGCCCTTCCCTGTATGAGAAGGAGCCGGACGTTTGCCTTTTCGGCAAGAGGCTCTGCCGCTGGCGAGCGCCATGAGATGCTGCATCTCTGGGAAGGCACAGATCCCCAGTGCTGTTGTGCCTGTAGTTAGGGCACCAAGGCACCGTGAAGAGCAGCAAAAGCTTTCAGGGCTGACCCTTCCCTGTGGGAGAAGTAGCCGCATGTTTCCTTTTCGGCAAGAGGCTCTGCCGCGGACGAGCACCATGAGATGCTGCGTCTTTTGGAAGGCACAGATCCCCAGTGCTGTTGTGCCTGTAGATAGGGCACAAAGAGACCATCAAGAGCAGCAACAGCTTTCAGGGCTGGGCCCTTCCCTGTGGGAGAAGGAGCCGGACGTTTGCCTTTTCGGCAAGAGGCTCTGCCGCCACCAAGCGCCGTGAGATGTTGCGTCTCTGGGAAAGCACAGAACCCCACTGCTGTTGTGCCTGTACATAGGGCACAAAGGGACCGTGAAGAGCAGCAACAGCTTTCAGGGCTGGGCCCTTCCCTGTGGGAGAAGGAGCCGTATGTTTCCTTTTCGGCAAGAGGCTCTGCCTCGGCCGAGCGCCGTGAGATGTTGCGTCTCTGGGAAAGCACCAATCCCCAGTGCTGTTGTGCCTGTAGATAGGGCGCCAAGGCACCGTGAAGAGCAGCAACAGCTTTCAGGGCTGGGCCCTTCCCTGTGGGAGAATGAGCCGGACGTTTGACTTTTCGGCAAGAGTCTCTGCCGCGGCCAAGCGCCATGAGATGTTGTGTCTCTGGGAAATCCCAGATCCCCAGTGCTGTTGTGCCTGTAGATAGGGCACAAAGGGACTGTGAAGAGCAGCAACAGCTTTCAGGGCTGGGCCCTTCCCTGTGGGAGAAGGTGCCGGACGTTTGACTTTTCGGCAAGAGGCTCTGCCGTGGCAGAGCGCCATGAGATGTTGCGTCTCTGGGAAAGCACCGATCCCCAGTGCTGTTGTGCCTGTAGATAGAGCACAAAGGCACCGTGAAGAGCAGCAACAGCTTTCAGGGCTGGGCCCTTCCCTGTGGGAGAAGGAGCCGGACGTTTGCCTTTTCGGCAAGAGGCTCTGCCGCTGGCGAGCGCCATGAGATGCTGCATCTCTGGGAAGGCACAGATCCCCAGTGCTGTTGTGCCTGTAGTTAGGTCACCAAGGCACCGTGAAGAGCAGCAACAGCTTTCAGGGCTGACCCTTCCCTGTGGGAGAAGGAGCCGCATGTTTCCTTTTCGGCAAGAGGCTCTGCCGCGGCCGAGCACCATGAGATGCTGCGTCTTTTGGAAGGCACAGATCCCCAGTGCTGTTGTGCCTGTAGATAGGGCACAAAGGGACCATCAAGAGCAGCAACAGCTTTCAGGGCTGCGCCCTTCCCTGTGGGAGAAGGAGCCGGGCGTTTGACTTTTCGGCAAGAGGCTCTGCCGTGGCAGAGGGCCATGAGATGTTGCGTCTCTGCGAAAGCACAGATCCCCAGTGCTGTTCTGCCTGTAGATAGAGCACAAAGGCACCGTGAAGAGCAGCAACAGCTTTCAGGGCTGGGCCCTTCCCTGTGGGAGAAGGAGCCGGACGTTTGCCTTTTCGGCAAGAGGCTCTGCCGCTGGCGAGCGCCATGAGATGTTGCATCTCTGGGAAGGCACAGATCCCCAGTGCTGTTGTGCCTGTAGTTAGGGCACCAAGGCACCGTGAAGAGCAGCAACAGCTTTCAGGGCTGACCCTTCCCTGTGGGAGAAGGAGCCGCATGTTTCCTTTTCGGCAAGAGGCTCTGCCGCGGCCGAGCACCATGAGATGCTGCGTCTTTTGGAAGGCACAGATCCCCAGTGCTGTTGTGCCTGTAGATAGGGCACAAAGGGACCATCAAGAGCAGCAACAGCTTTCAGGGCTGCGCCCTTCCCTGTGGCAGAAGAAGCCGGACGTTTGCCTTTTCCGCAAGAGGCTCTGCCGCCACCGAGCGCCGTGAGATGTTGCGTCTCTGGGAAAGCACCGATCCCCAGTGCTGTTGTGCCTGTAGATAGGGCACCAAGGTACCGTGAAGAGCAGCAACATCTTTCAGGGCTGGGCCATTCCCTGTGGGAGAAGGAGCCGGACGTTTGCCTTTTCGGCAAGAGGATCTGCCGCGGCCGAGCGCCATGAGATTCTGCGTCTCTGGGAAAGCACCGATCCCCACTGCTGTTGTGCCTGTAGATAGGGCACCAAGGTTAGGTGAAGAGCAGCAACAGCTTTCAGTGCTGCGCCCTTCCCTGTGGCAGAAGGAGCCGAGCGTTTGACTTTTCGGCAAGAGGCTCTGCCGCGGCCAAGCGCCATGAGATGTTGCGTCTCTGGGAAAGCACCGATCCCCAGTGCTGTTGTGCCTGTAGATAGGGCACCAAGGCACCGTGAAGAGCAGCAACAGCTTTCAGGTCTGGGCCCTTCCCTGTGGGAGAATGAGCCGGACGTTTGCCTTTTCGGCAAGAGGCTCTGCCGCGGCCAAGCGCCATGAGATGTTGCGTCTCTGGGAAAGCACAGATCCCCAGTGCTGTTGTGCCTGTAGATAGGGCACAAAGGGACCGTGAAGAGCAGCAACAGCTTTCAGGGCTGGGCCCTTCCCTGTGGGAGAAGGAGCCGGACGTTTGCCTTTTTGGCAAGAGGCTCTGCCGCGGCCAAGCGCCATGAGATGTTGCGTCTCTGGGAAAGCACCGATCCCCAGTGCTGTTGTGTCTGTAGATAGAGTGCCAAGGCACCGTGAAGAGCAGCAAAAGCTTTCAGGGCTGGGCCCTTCCCTGTGGGAGAAGGAGCCGGATGTTTCCTTTTCGGCAAGAGGCTCTGCCGCTGGCGAGCGCCGTGAGATGTTGCGTCTCTGGGAAAGCCCATGTCCCCAGTGCTGTTGTGCCTGTAGATAGGGCGCCAAGGCACCGTGAAGAGCAGCAACAGCTTTCAGGGCTGCGCCCTTCCCTGTGGCAGAAGGAGACGGGCGTTTGACTTTTCAGCAAGAGACTCTGCCGCGGCCGAGCGCCATGAGATGTTGCGTCTCTGGGAAAGCACCAATCCCCAGTGCTGTTGTTCCTGTAGATAGGGCGCCAAGGCACCGTGAAGAGCAGCAACAGCTTTCAGGGCTGGGCCCTTCCCTGTGGCAGAAGGAGCCGGACGTTTGCCTTTTCGGCAAGAGGCTCTGCCGCGGCCAAGCGCCATGAGATGTTGCGTCTCTGGTAAAGCCCAGATCCCCAGTGCTGTTGTGCCTGTAGATAGGGCGCCAAGGCACCGTGAAGAGCAGCAACAGCTTTCAGGGCTGGGCCCTTCCCTGTGGGAGAATGAGCCGGACGTTTGCCTTTTCGGCAAGAGGCTCTGCCGTGGCAGAGGGCCATGAGATGTTGCGTCTCTTGGAAAGCACAGATCCCCAGTGCTGTTCTGCCTGTAGATAGAGCACAAAGGCACCGTGAAGAGCAGCAACAGCTTTCAGGGCTGGGCCCTTCCCTGTGGGAGAAGGAGCCGGACGTTTGCCTTTTCGGCAAGAGGCTCTGCCGCTGGCGAGCGCCATGAGATGTTGCATCTCTGGGAATGCACAGATCCCCAGTGCTGTTGTGCCTGTAGTTAGGGCACCAAGGCACCGTGAAGAGCAGCAACAGCTTTCAGGGCTGACCCTTCCCTGTGGGAGAAGGAGCCGCATGTTTCCTTTTCGGCAAGAGGCTCTGCCGCGGCCGAGCACCATGAGATGCTGCGTCTTTTGGAAGGCACAGATCCCCAGTGCTGTTGTGCCTGTAGATAGGGCACAAAGGGACCATCAAGAGCAGCAACAGCTTTCAGGGCTGCGCCCTTCCCTGTGGCAGAAGAAGCCGGACGTTTGCCTTTTCCGCAAGAGGCTCTGCCGCCACCGAGCGCCGTGAGATGTTGCGTCTCTGGGAAAGCACCGATCCCCAGTGCTGTTGTGCCTGTAGATAGGGCACCAAGGTACCGTGAAGAGCAGCAACAGCTTTCAGGGCTGGGCCCTTCCCTGTGGGAGAAGGAGCCGGACGTTTGCCTTTTCGGCAAGAGGCTCTGCCGCGGCCGAGCGCCATGAGATTCTGCGTCTCTGGGAAAGCACCGATCCCCACTGCTGTTGTGCCTGTAGATAGGGCACCAAGGTTAGGTGAAGAGCAGCAAAAGCTTTCAGGGCTGGGCCCTTCCCTGTGGGAGAAGGAGCCGGACGTTTGACTTTTCGGCAAGAGGCTCTGCCGCCACCGAGCGCCGTGAGATGTTGCGTCTCTGGGAAAGCACAGATCCCCAGTGCTGTTGTGCCTGTAGATAGGGCACAAAGGGACCGTGAAGAGCAGCAACAGCTTTCAGGGCTGGGCCCTTCCCTGTGGGAGAAGGAGCCAGATGTTTGCCTTTTCGGCAAGAGGCTCTGCCGCGGCCGAGCACCATGAGATGCTGCGTTTATGGGAAGGCACAGATCCCCACTGCTGTTGTGCCTGTAGATAGGGCACAAAGGGACCATCAAGAGCAGCAACAGCTTTCAGGGCTGCGCCCTTCCCTGTGGCAGAAGGAGCCGAGCGTTTGACTTTTCGGCAAGAGACTCTGCCGCGAACGAGCGCCATGAGATGTTGCGTCTCTGGGAAAGCACCAATCCCCAGTGCTGTTGTTCCTGTAGATAGGGCGCCAAGGCACCGTGAAGAGCAGCAACAGCTTTCAGGGCTGGGCCCTTCCCTGTGGCAGAAGGAGCCGGACGTTTGCCTTTTCGGCAAGAGGCTCTGCCGCGGCCAAGCGCCATGAGATGTTGCGTCTCTGGTAAAGCCCAGATCCCCAGTGCTGTTGTGCCTGTAGATAGGGCGCCAAGGCACCGTGAAGAGCAGCAACAGCTTTCAGGGCTGGGCCCTTCCCTGTGGGAGAATGAGCCGGACGTTTGCCTTTTCGGCAAGAGGCTCTGCCGTGGCAGAGGGCCATGAGATGTTGCGTCTCTGGGAAAGCACAGATCCCCAGTGCTGTTCTGCCTGTAGATAGAGCACAAAGGCACCGTGAAGAGCAGCAACAGCTTTCAGGGCTGGGCCCTTCCCTGTGGGAGAAGGAGCCGGACGTTTGCCTTTTCGGCAAGAGGCTCTGCCGCTGGCGAGCGCCATGAGATGTTGCATCTCTGGGAAGGCACAGATCCCCAGTGCTGTTGTGCCTGTAGTTAGGGCACCAAGGCACCGTGAAGAGCAGCAACAGCTTTCAGGGCTGACCCTTCCCTGTGGGAGAAGGAGCCGCATGTTTCCTTTTCGGCAAGAGGCTCTGCCGCGGCCGAGCACCATGAGATGCTGCGTCTTTTGGAAGGCACAGATCCCCAGTGCTGTTGTGCCTGTAGATAGGGCACAAAGGGACCATCAAGAGCAGCAACAGCTTTCAGGGCTGCGCCCTTCCCTGTGGCAGAAGAAGCCGGACGTTTGCCTTTTCCGCAAGAGGCTCTGCCGCCACCGAGCGCCGTGAGATGTTGCGTCTCTGGGAAAGCACCGATCCCCAGTGCTGTTGTGCCTGTAGATAGGGCACCAAGGTACCGTGAAGAGCAGCAACAGCTTTCAGGGCTGGGCCCTTCCCTGTGGGAGAAGGAGCCGGACGTTTGCCTTTTCGGCAAGAGGCTCTGCCGCGGCCGAGCGCCATGAGATTCTGCGTCTCTGGGAAAGCACCGATCCCCACTGCTGTTGTGCCTGTAGATAGGGCACCAAGGTTAGGTGAAGAGCAGCAAAAGCTTTCAGGGCTGGGCCCTTCCCTGTGGGAGAAGGAGCCGGACGTTTGACTTTTCGGCAAGAGGCTCTGCCGCCACCGAGCGCCGTGAGATGTTGCGTCTCTGGGAAAGCACAGATCCCCAGTGCTGTTGTGCCTGTAGATAGGGCACAAAGGGACCGTGAAGAGCAGCAACAGCTTTCAGGGCTGGGCCCTTCCCTGTGGGAGAAGGACCCAGATGTTTGCCTTTTCGGCAAGAGGCTCTGCCGCGGCCGAGCACCATGAGATGCTGCGTTTATGGGAAGGCACAGATCCCCACTGCTGTTGTGCCTGTAGATAGGGCACAAAGGGACCATCAAGAGCAGCAACAGCTTTCAGGGCTGCGCCCTTCCCTGTGGCAGAAGGAGCCGAGCGTTTGACTTTTCGGCAAGAGACTCTGCCGCGGCCGAGCGCCATGAGATGTTGCGTCTCTGGGAAAGCACCGATCCCCAGTGCTGTTGTGCCTGTAGATAGGGCACCAAGGCACCGTGAAGAGCAGCAACAGCTTTCAGGGCTGGGCCCTTCCCTGTGGGAGAATGAGCCGTACGTTTGACTTTTCGGCAAGAGGCTCTGCCGCGGCCAAGCGCCATGAGATGTTGCGTCTCTGGGAAAGCACAGATCCCCAGTGCTGTTGTGCCTGTAGATAGGGAACAAAGGCACCGTGAAGAGCAGCAACAGCTTTCAGGGCTGCGCCCTTCCCTGTGGGAGAAGGAGCCGGACGTTTGCCTTTTTGGCAAGAGGCTCTGCCGCGGCCAGGCGCCATGAGATGTTGCGTCTCTGAGAAAACACCGATCCCCAGTGCTGTTGTGCCTGTAGATAGAGCACAAAGGCACCGTGAAGAGCAGCAAGAGCTTTCAGGGCTGGGCCCTTCCCTGTATGAGAAGGAGCCGGACGTTTGCCTTTTCGGCAAGAGGCTCTGCCGCGGCCGAGCGCCATGAGATGTTGCGTCTCTGGGAAAGCACCGATCCCCAGTGCTGTTGTGCCTGTAGATAGGGCACCAAGGCACCGTGAAGAGCAGCAAAAGCTTTCAGGGCTGACCCTTCCCTGTGGGAGAAGTAGCCGCATGTTTCCTTTTCGGCAAGAGGCTCTGCCGCGGCCGAGCACCATGAGATGCTGCGTCTTTGGGAAGGCACAGATCCCCAGTGCTGTTGTGCCTGTAGATAGGGCACAAAGGGACCATCAAGAGCAGCAACAGCTTTCAGGGCTGCGCCCTTCCCTGTGGGAGAAGGAGCCGGACGTTTGCCTTTTCGGCAAGAGGCTCTGCCGCCACCGAGCGCCGTGAGATGTTGCGTCTCTGGGAAAGCACCGATCCCCAGTGCTGTTGTGCCTGTAGATAGGGCACCAAGGTACCGTGAAGAGCAGCAACAGCTTTCAGGGCTGTGCCCTTACCTGTGGGAGAAGGAGCCGGACGTTTGCCTTTTCGGCAAGAGGCTCTGCCTTGGCCGAGCGCCATGAGATGTTGCGTCTCTGGGAAAGCACAGATCCCCAGTGCTGTTGTGCCTGTAGATAGGGCACAAAGGGACCGTGAAGAGCAGCAACAGCTTTCAGGGCTGGGCCCTTCCCTGTGGGAGAAGGAGCCGGATGTTTCCTTTTCGGCAAGAGGCTCTGCCGCGGCCGAGCGCCGTGAGATGTTGCGTCTCTGGGAAAGCACCAATCCCCAGTGCTGTTGTGCCTGTAGATAGGGCGCCAAGGCACCGTGAAGAGCAGCAACAGCTTTCAGGGCTGCGCCCTTCCCTGTGGCAGAAGGAGCCGGACGTTTGCCTTTTCGGCAAGAGGCTCTGCCGCGGCCAAGCGCCATGAGATGTTGCGTCTCTGGTAAAGCCCAGATCCCCAGTGCTGTTGTGCCTGTAGATAGGGCGCCAAGGCACCGTGAAGAGCAGCAACAGCTTTCAGGGCTGGGCCCTTCCCTGTGGGAGAATGAGCCGGACGTTTGCCTTTTCGGCAAGAGGCTCTGCCGTGGCAGAGGGCCATGAGATGTTGCGTCTCTGGGAAAGCACAGATCCCCAGTGCTGTTCTGCCTGTAGATAGAGCACAAAGGCACCATGAAGAGCAGCAACAGCTTTCAGGGCTGGGCCCTTCCCTGTGGGAGAAGGAGCCGGACGTTTGCCTTTTCGGCAAGAGGCTCTGCCGCTGGCGAGCGCCATGAGATGTTGCATCTCTGGGAAGGCACAGATCCCCAGTGCTGTTGTGCCTGTAGTTAGGGCACCAAGGCACCGTGAAGAGCAGCAACAGCTTTCAGGGCTGACCCTTCCCTGTGGGAGAAGGAGCCGCATGTTTCCTTTTCGGCAAGAGGCTCTGCCGCGGCCGAGCACCATGAGATGCTGCGTCTTTTGGAAGGCACAGATCCCCAGTGCTGTTGTGCCTGTAGATAGGGCACAAAGGGACCATCAAGAGCAGCAACAGCTTTCAGGGCTGCGCCCTTCCCTGTGGCAGAAGAAGCCGGACGTTTGCCTTTTCCGCAAGAGGCTCTGCCGCCACCGAGCGCCGTGAGATGTTGCGTCTCTGGGAAAGCACCGATCCCCAGTGCTGTTGTGCCTGTAGATAGGGCACCAAGGTACCGTGAAGAGCAGCAACAGCTTTCAGGGCTGGGCCCTTCCCTGTGGGAGAAGGAGCCGGACGTTTGCCTTTTCGGCAAGAGGCTCTGCCGCGGCCGAGCGCCATGAGATTCTGCGTCTCTGGGAAAGCACCGATCCCCACTGCTGTTGTGCCTGTAGATAGGGCACCAAGGTTAGGTGAAGAGCAGCAAAAGCTTTCAGGGCTGACCCTTCCCTGTGGGAGAAGTAGCCGCATGTTTCCTTTTCGGCAAGAGGCTCTGCCGCGGCCGAGCACCATGAGATGCTGCGTTTATGGGAAGGCACAGATCCCCACTGCTGTTGTGCCTGTAGATAGGGCACAAAGGGACCATCAAGAGCAGCAACAGCTTTCAGGGCTGCGCCCTTCCCTGTGGCAGAAGGAACCGAGAGTTTGACTTTTCGGCAAGAGACTCTGCCGCGGCCGAGCGCCATGAGATGTTGCGTCTCTGGGAAAGCACCGATGCCCAGTGCTGTTGTGCCTGTAGATAGGGCACCAAGGCACCGTGAAGAGCAGCAACAGCTTTCAGGGCTGGGCCCTTCCCTGTGGGAGAATGAGCCGTACGTTTGCCTTTTCGGCAAGAGGCTCTGCCGCGGCCAAGCGCCATGAGATGTTGCGTCTCTGGGAAAGCACAGATCCCCAGTGCTGTTGTGCCTGTAGATAGGGAACAAAGGCACCGTGAAGAGCAGCAACAGCTTTCAGGGCTGGGCCCTTACCTGTGGGAGAAGGAGCCGGACGTTTGCCTTTTTGGCAAGAGGCTCTGCCGCGGCCAAGCGCCATGAGATGTTGCGTCTCTGGGAAAGCACCGATCCCCAGTGCTGTTGTGTCTGTAGATAGAGTGCCAAGGCACCGTGAAGAGCAGCAAAAGCTTTCAGGGCTGGGCCCTTCCCTGTGGGAGAAGAAGCCGGACATTTGCCTTTTCGGCAAGAGGCTATGCTGCGGCCGAGCGCCATGAGATGTTGCGTCTCTGAGAAAACACCGATCCCCAGTGCTGTTCTGCCTGTAGATAGAGCACAAAGGCACCGTGAAGAGCAGCAAGAGCTTTCAGGGCTGGGCCCTTCCCTGTATGAGAAGGAGCCGGACGTTTGCCTTTTCTGCAAGAGGCTCTGCCGCTGGTGAGCGCCATGAGATGCTGCATCTCTGGGAAGGCACAGATCCCCAGTGCTGTTGTGCCTGTAGTTAGGGCACCAAGGCACCGTGAAGAGCAGCAACAGCTTTCAGGGCTGACCCTTCCCTGTGGGAGAAGGAGCCGCATGTTTCCTTTTCGGCAAGAGGCTCTGCCGCGGCCGAGCACCATGAGATGCTGCGTCTTTTGGAAGGCACAGATCCCCAGTGCTGTTGTGCCTGTAGATAGGGCACAAAGGGACCATCAAGAGCAGCAACAGCTTTCAGGGCTGCGCCCTTCCCTGTGGCAGAAGAAGCCGGACGTTTGCCTTTTCCGCAAGAGGCTCTGCCGCCACCGAGCGCCGTGAGATGTTGCGTCTCTGGGAAAGCACCGATCCCCAGTGCTGTTGTGCCTGTAGATAGGGCACCAAGGTACCGTGAAGAGCAGCAACAGCTTTCAGGGCTGGGCCCTTCCCTGTGGGAGAAGGAGCCGGACGTTTGCCTTTTCGGCAAGAGGCTCTGCCGCGGCCGAGCGCCATGAGATTCTGCGTCTCTGGGAAAGCACCGATCCCCACTGCTGTTGTGCCTGTAGATAGGGCACCAAGGTTAGGTGAAGAGCAGCAAAAGCTTTCAGGGCTGACCCTTCCCTGTGGGAGAAGTAGCCGCATGTTTCCTTTTCGGCAAGAGGCTCTGCCGCGGCCGAGCACCATGAGATGCTGCGTTTATGGGAAGGCACAGATCCCCACTGCTGTTGTGCCTGTAGATAGGGCACAAAGGGACCATCAAGAGCAGCAACAGCTTTCAGGGCTGCGCCCTTCCCTGTGGCAGAAGGAACCGAGAGTTTGACTTTTCGGCAAGAGACTCTGCCGCGGCCGAGCGCCATGAGATGTTGCGTCTCTGGGAAAGCACCGATGCCCAGTGCTGTTGTGCCTGTAGATAGGGCACCAAGGCACCGTGAAGAGCAGCAACAGCTTTCAGGGCTGGGCCCTTCCCTGTGGGAGAATGAGCCGTACGTTTGCCTTTTCGGCAAGAGGCTCTGCCGCGGCCAAGCGCCATGAGATGTTGCGTCTCTGGGAAAGCACAGATCCCCAGTGCTGTTGTGCCTGTAGATAGGGAACAAAGGCACCGTGAAGAGCAGCAACAGCTTTCAGGGCTGGGCCCTTACCTGTGGGAGAAGGAGCCGGACGTTTGCCTTTTTGGCAAGAGGCTCTGCCGCGGCCAAGCGCCATGAGATGTTGCGTCTCTGGGAAAGCACCGATCCCCAGTGCTGTTGTGTCTGTAGATAGAGTGCCAAGGCACCGTGAAGAGCAGCAAAAGCTTTCAGGGCTGGGCCCTTCCCTGTGGGAGAAGAAGCCGGACATTTGCCTTTTCGGCAAGAGGCTATGCTGCGGCCGAGCGCCATGAGATGTTGCGTCTCTGAGAAAACACCGATCCCCAGTGCTGTTCTGCCTGTAGATAGAGCACAAAGGCACCGTGAAGAGCAGCAAGAGCTTTCAGGGCTGGGCCCTTCCCTGTGGGAGAAGGAGCCGGACGTTTGCCTTTTCTGCAAGAGGCTCTGCCGCTGGTGAGCGCCATGAGATGCTGCATCTCTGGGAAGGCACAGATCCCCAGTGCTGTTGTGCCTGTAGTTAGGGCGCCAAGGCACCGTGAAGAGCAGCAAAAGCTTTCAGGGCTGACCCTTCCCTGTGGGAGAAGGAGCCGCATGTTTCCTTTTCGGCAAGAGGCTCTGCCGCGGACGAGCACCATGAGATGCTGCGTCTTTGGGAAGGCACAGATCCCCAGTGCTCTTGTGCCTGTAGATAGGGCACAAAGGGACCATCAAGAGCAGCAACAGCTTTCAGGGCTGCGCCCTTCCCTGTGGGAGAAGGAGCCGGACGTTTGCCTTTTCGGCAAAAGGCTCTGCCGCCACCGAGCGCCGTGAGATGTTGCGTCTCTGGGAAAGCACCGATCCCCAGTGCTGTTGTGCCTGTAGATAGGGCACCAAGGTACCGTGAAGAGCAGCAACAGCTTTCAGGGCTGGGCCCTTACCTGTGGGAGAAGGAGCCGGGCGTTTGACTTTTCGGCAAGAGGCTCTGCCTTGGCCGAGTGCCATGAGATGTTGCGTCTCTGGGAAAGCACCGATCCCCAGTGCTGTTGTGCCTGTAGATAGAGCACAAAGGGACCGTGAAGAGCAGCAACAGCTTTCAGGGCTGGGCCCTTCCCTGTGGGAGAAGGAGCCGGATGTTTCCTTTTCGGCAAGAGGCTCTGCCGCGGCCGAGCACCGTGAGATGTTGCGTCTCTGGGAAAGCACAGATCCCCAGTGCTGTTGTGCCTGTAGTTAGGGCGCCAAGGCACCGTGAAGAGCAGCAACAGCTTTCAGGGCTGCGCCCTTCCCTGTGGCAGAAGGAGCCGGGCGTTTGACTTTTCGGCAAGAGACTCTGCCGCGGCCGAGCACCATGAGATGTTGCGTCTCTGGGAAAGCACCGATCCCCAGTGCTGTTGTGCCTGTAGATAGGGCGCCAAGGCACCGTGAAGAGCAGCAACAGCTTTCAGGGCTGGGCCCTTCCCTGTGGGAGAATGAGCCGGACGTTTGCCTTTTCGGCAAGAGGCTCTGCCGCGGCCAAGCGCCATGAGATGTTGTGTCTCTGGGAAAGCACAGATCCCCAGTGCTGTTGTGCCTGTAGATAGGGCACAAAGGGACCGTGAAGAGCAGCAACAGCTTTCAGGGCAGGGCAGTTCCCTGTGGGAGAAGGAGCCGGACGTTTGACTTTTCGGCAAGAGGCTCTGCCGCGGCAGAGCGCCATGAGATGTTGCGTCTCTGGGAAAGCACAGATCCCCAGTGCTGTTGTGCCTGTAGATAGAGCACAAAGGCACCGTGAAGAGCAGCAACAGCTTTCAGGGCTGGGCCCTTCCCTGTGGGAGAAGGAGCCGGACGTTTGACTTTTCGGCAAGAGGCTCTGCCGTGGCAGAGGGCCATGAGATGTTGCGTCTCTGGGAAAGCACAGATCCCCAGTGCTGTTCTGCCTGTAGATAGAGCACAAAGGCACCGTGAACAGCAGCAACAGCTTTCAGGGCTGGGCCCTTCCCTGTGGGAGAATGAGCCGGACGTTTGCCTTTTCGGCAAGAGGCTCTGCCGCGGCCAAGCGCCATGAGATGTTGCGTCTCTGGTAAAGCCCAGATCCCCAGTGCTGTTGTGCCTGTAGATAGGGAACAAAGGGACCGTCAAGAGCAGCAACAGCTTTCAGGGCCGGGCAGTTCCCTGAGGGAGAAGGAGCCGGACGTTTGACTTTTTGGCAAGAGGCTCTGCCGCGGCCAAGCGCCATGAGATGTTGCGTCTCTGGGAAAGCCCAGATCCCCAGTGCTGTTCTGCCTGTAGATAGAGCACAAAGGAACCGTGAAGAGCAGCAACAGCTTTCAGGGCTGGGCCCTTCCCTGTGGCAGAAGGAGCCGGACGTTTGACTTTTCTGCAAGAGGCTCTGCCGCGGCCGAGCGTCATGAGATGTTGCGTCTCTGGGAAAGCCCAGATCCCCATTGCTGTTGTGCCTGTAGATAGGGCGCCAAGGCACCGTGAAGAGCAGCAACAGCTTTCAGGGCTGGGCCATTCCCTGTGGGAGAAGGAGCCGGACGTTTGCCTTTTTGGCAAGAGGCTCTGCCGCGGCCAAGCGCCATGAGATGTTGCGTCTCTGGGAAAGCACCGATCCCCAGTGCTATTGTGCCTGTAGATAGAGCGCCAAGGCACCGTGAAGAACAGCAACAGCTTTCAGGGCTGGGCACTTCCCTGTGGGAGAAGGAGCCGGACTTTTGTCTTTTCGGCAAGAGGCTCTGCTGCGGCCGAGCGCCATGAGATGTTGCGTCTCTCAGAAAACACCAATCCCCAGTGCTGTTCTGCCTGTAGATAGAGCACAAAGGCACCGTGAAGAGCAGCAACAGCTTTCAGGGCTGGGCCCTTCCCTGTATGAGAAGGAGCCGGACGTTTGCCTTTTCGGCAAGAGGCTCTGCCGCTGGCGAGCGCCATGAGATGCTGCATCTCTGGGAAGGCACAGATCCCCAGTGCTGTTGTGCCTGTAGTTAGGGCGCCAAGGCACCGTGAAGAGCAGCAAAAGCTTTCAGGGCTGCGCCCTTCCCTGTGGGAGAAGTAGCCGCATGTTTCCTTTTCGGCAAGAGGCTCTGCCGCGGCCGAGCACCATGAGATGCTACGTCTTTGGGAAGGCACAGATCCCCAGTGCTGTTGTGCCTGTAGATAGGGCACAAAGGGACCATCAAGAGCAGCAACAGCTTTCAGGGCTGGGCCCTTCCCTGTGGCAGAAGGAGCCGGACATTTGCCTTTTCGGCAAGAGGCTCTGCCGCTGGCGAGCGCCATGAGATGCTGCATCTCTGGGAAGGCACAGATCCCCAGTGCTGTTGTGCCTGTAGATAGAGCGCCAAGGCACCGTGAAGAGCAGCAAAAGCTTTCAGGGCTGACCCTTCCCTGTGGAGAAGTAGCCGCATGTTTCCTTTTCGGCAAGAGGCTCTGCCGCGGCCGAGCACCATGAGATGCTGCGTCTTTGGGAAGGCACAGATCCCCAGTGCTGTTGTGCCTGTAGATAGGGCACAAAGGGACCATCAAGAGCAGCAACAGCTTTCAGGGCTGCGCCCTTCCCTGTGGGAGAAGGAGACGGACGTATGCCTTTTCGGCAAGAGGCTCTGCCGCCACCGAGCGCCGTGAGATGTTGCGTCTCTGGGAAAGCACCGATCCCCAGTGCTGTTGTGCCTGTAGATAGGGCACCAAGGTACCGTGAAGAGCAGCAACAGCTTTCAGGGCTGGGCCCTTCCCTGTGGGAGAAGGAGCCGGACGTTTGCCTTTTCGGCAAGAGGCTCTGCCGCGGCCGAGCGCCATGAGATGTTGCGTCTCTGGGAAAGCACCGATCCCCAGTGCTGTTGTGCCTGTAGATAGAGCACAAAGGGACCGTGAAGAGCAGCAACAGCTTTCAGGGCTGGGCCCTTCCCTGTGGGAGAAGGAGCCGGATGTTTCCTTTTCGGCAAGAGGCTCTGCCGCGGCCGAGCACCGTGAGATGTTGCGTCTCTGGGAAAGCACCAATCCCCAGTGCTGTTGTGCCTGTAGATAGGGCGCCAAGGCACCGTGAAGAGCAGCAACAGCTTTACAGGGCTGCGCCCTTCCCTGTGGCAGAAGGAGCCGGGCGTTTGACTTTTCGGCAAGAGACTCTGCCGCGGCCGAGCGCCATGAGATTTTGCGTCTCTGGGAAAGCACCGATCCCCAGTGCTGTTGTGCCTGTAGATAGGGCGCCAAGGCACCGTGAAGAGCAGCAACAGCTTTCAGGGCTGGGCCCTTCCCTGTGGGAGAATGAGCCGGACGTTTGCCTTTTCGGCAAGAGGCTCTGCCGCGGCCAAGCGCCATGAGATGTTGTGTCTCTGGGAAAGCACAGATCCCCAGTGCTGTTGTGCCTGTAGATAGGGCACGAAGGGACCGTGAAGAGCAGCAACAGCTTTCAGGGCTGGGCCCTTCCCTGTGGGAGAATGAGCCGGACGTTTGCCTTTTCGGCAAGAGGCTCTGCCGCGGCCAAGCGCCATGAGATGTTGCGTCTCTGGGAAAGCCCAGATCCCCAGTGCTGTTCTGCCTGTAGATAGAGCACAAAGGCACCGTGAAGAGCAGCAACAGCTTTCAGGGCTGGGCCCTTCCCTGTGGCAGAAGGAGCCGGACGTTTGACTTTTCTGCAAGAGGCTCTGCCGCGGCCGAGCGTCATGAGATGTTGCGTCTCTGGGAAAGCCCAGATCCCCATTGCTGTTGTGCCTGTAGATAGGGCGCCAAGGCACCGTGAAGAGCAGCAACAGCTATCACGGCTGGGCCATTCCCTGTGGGAGAAGGAGCCGGACGTTTGCCTTTTTGGCAAGAGGCTCTGCCGCGGCCAAGCGCCATGAGATGTTGCGTCTCTGGGAAAGCACCGATCCCCAGTGCTATTGTGCCTGTAGATAGAGCGCCAAGGCACCGTGAAGAACAGCAACAGCTTTCAGGGCTGGGCCCTTCCCTGTGGGAGAAGGAGCCGGACTTTTGTCTTTTCGGCAAGAGGCTCTGCTGCGGCCGAGCGCCATGAGATGTTGCGTCTCTCAGAAAACACCAATACCCAGTGCTGTTCTGCCTGTAGATAGAGCACAAAGGCACCGTGAAGAGCAGCAACAGCTTTCAGGGCTGGGCCCTTCCCTGTATAAGAAGGAGCCGGACGTTTGCCTTTTCGGCAAGAGGCTCTGCCGCTGGCGAGCGCCATGAGATGCTGCATCTCTGGGAAGGCACAGATTCCCAGTGCTGTTGTGCCTGTAGTTAGGGCGCCAAGGCACCGTGAAGAGCAGCAAAAGCTTTCAGGGCTGCGCCCTTCCCTGTGGGCGAAGTAGCCGCATGTTTCCTTTTCGGCAAGAGGCTCTGCCGCGGCCGAGCACCATGAGATGCTACGTCTTTTGGAAGGCACAGATCCCCAGTGCTGTTGTGCCTGTAGATAGGGCACAAAGGGACCATCAAGAGCAGCAACAGCTTTCAGGGCTGGGCCCTTCCCTGTGGCAGAAGGAGCCGGACATTTGCCTTTTCGGCAAGAGGCTCTGCCGCCACCGAGCGCCGTGAGATGTTGAGTCTCTGGGAAAGCACCGATCCCCACTGCTGTTGTGCCTGTAGATAGGGCACCAAGGTACCGTGAAGAGCAGCAACAGCTTTCAGGGCTGGGCCCTTCCCTGTGGGAGAAGGAGCCGGATGTTTCCTTTTCGGCAAGAGGCTCTGCCGCGGCCGAGCGCCATGAGATGTTGCGTCTCTGGGAAAGCACCGATCCCCAGTGCTGTTGTGCCTGTAGATAGGGCGCCAAGGCACCGTGAAGAGCAGCAACAGCTTTCAGGGCTGGGCCCTTCCCTGTGGGAGAAGGAGACAGACGTTTGACTTTCCGGCAAGAGGCTCTGCCGCGGCCAAGCGCCATGAGATGTTGTGTCTCTGGGAAAGCCCAGATCCCCAGTGCTGTTGTGCCTGTAGATAGGGAACAAAGGGACCGTGAAGAGCAGCAACAGCTTTCAGGGCAGGGCAGTTCCCTTTGGGAGAAGGAGCCGGACGTTTGACTTTTCGGCAAGAGGCTCTGCCGCGGCAGAGCGCCATGAGATGTTGCGTCTCTGGGAAAGCACAGATCCCCAGTGCTGTTCTGCCTGTAGATAGAGCACAAAGGCACCGTGAAGAGCAGCAACAGCTTTCAGGGCTGGGCCCTTCCCTGTGGGAGAAGGAGCCGGACGTTTGCCTTTTCGGCAAGAGGCTCTGCCGCTGGCGAGCGCCATGAGATGCTGCATCTCTGGGAAGGCACAGATCCCCAGTGCTGTTGTGCCTGTAGTTAGGGCGCCAAGGCACCGTGAAGAGCAGCAACAGCTTTCAGGGCTGGGCCCTTCCCTGTGGCAGAAGGAGCCGGGCGTTTGACTTTTCGGCAAGATACTCTGCCGCGGCCAAGCGCCATGAGATGTTGCGTCTCTGGGAAAGCACCGATCCCCAGTGCTGTTGTTCCTGTAGATAGGGCGCCAAGGCACCGTGAAGAGCAGCAACAGCTTTCAGGGCTGGGCCCTTCCCTGTGGGAGAAGGAGCCGGACGTTTGCCTTTTCGGCAAGAGGCTCTGCCGCGGCCAAGCGCCATGAGATGTTGCGTCTCTGGTAAAGCCCAGATCCCCAGTGCTGTTGTGCCTGTAGATAGGGAACAAAGGGACCGTGAAGAGCAGCAACAGCTTTCAGGGCTGGGCCCTTCCCTGTGGGAGAAGGAGCCGGACGTTTGCCTTTTCGGCAAGAGACTCTGCCGCGGCCAAGCGCCATGAGATGTTGCGTCTCTGGGAAAGCCCAGATCCCCACTGCTGTTGTGCCTGTAGTTAGGGCGCCAAGGCACCGTGAAGAGCAGCAACAGCTTTCAGGGCTGACCCTTCCCTGTGGGAGAAGGAGCCGCATGTTTCCTTATCGGCAAGAGGCTCTGCCGCGGCCGAGCGCCATGAGATGCTACGTCTTTGGGAAGGCACAGATCCCCAGTGCTGTTGTGCCTGTAGATAGGGCACAAAGGGACTGTGAAGAGCAGCAACAGCTTTCAGGGCTGCGCCCTTACCTGTGGGAGAAGGAGCCGGATGTTTGCCTTTTCGGCAAGAGGCTCTGCCGCGGCCGAGCGCCATGAGATGTTGCGTCTCTGGGAAAGCACAGATCCCCAGTGCTGTTGTGCCTGTAGATAGGGCACAAAGGGACCGTGAAGAGCAGCAACAGCTTTCAGGGCTGGGCCCTTCCCTGTGGGAGAAGGAGCCGGGCGTTTGCCTTTTCGGCAAGAGACTCTGCTGCGGCCAAGAGCCATGAGATATTGCGTCTCTGGGAAAGCACAGATCCCCAGTGCTGTTGTGCCTGTAGATAGGGCACAAAGGGACCATCAAGAGCAGCAACAGCTTTCAGGGCTGACCCTTCCCTGTGGGAGAAGGAGCCGCATGTTTCCTTTTCGGCAAGAGGCTCTGCCGCGGCCGAGCACCATGAGATGCTGCGTCTTTGGGAAGGCACAGACCCCCAGTGCTGTTGTGCCTGTAGATAGAGCACAAAGGGACCATCAAGAGCAGCAACAGCTTTCAGTGCTGGGCCCTTCCCTGTGGCAGAAGGAGCCGGGCGTTTGACTTTTCGGCAAGAGGCTCTGCTGCGGCCGAGCGCCATGAGATGCTGCGTCTCTGGGAAAGCACCGATCCCCAGTGCTTTTGTGCCTGTAGATAGGGTGCCAAGGCACCATGAAGAGCAGCAAAAGCTTTCAAGGCTGGGCAGTTCCCTGTGGGAGAAGGAGCCGGACGTTTGACTTTTCGGCATGAGGCTCTGCCGCGGCCGAGCGCCGTGAGATGTTGCGTCTCTGGGATAACACAGATCCCCAGTGCTGTTGTACCTGTAGATTGCGCTCCAAGGTTAGGTGAAGAGCAGCAACAGCTTTCAGGGCTGGGCCCTTCCCTGTGGGAGAAGGAGCCGGACGTTTGCCTTTTTGGCAAGAGGCTCTGCCGAGGCCAAGCGCCATGAGATGTTGCGTCTCTGGGAAAGCACCGATCCCCAGTGCTGTTGTGCCTGTAGATAGAGCACAAAGGGACCGTGAAGAGCTGCAACAGCTTTCAGGGCTGGGCCCTTCCCTGTGGGAGAAGGAGCCGGATGTTTCCTTTTCGGCAAGAGGCTCTGCCGCGGCCGAGCGCCATGAGATGTTGCGTCTCTGGGAAAGCACCGATCCCCAGTGCTGTTGTGCCTGTAGATAGGGCGCCAAGGCACCGTGAAGAGCAGCAACAGCTTTCAGGGCTGGGCCCTTCCCTGTGGCAGAAGGAGCCGGACGTTTGCCTTTCCGGCAAGAGGCTCTGCCGCGGCCAAGCGCCATGAGATGTTGTGTCTCTGGGAAAGCCCAGATCCCCAGTGCTGTTGTGCCTGTAGATAGGGAACAAAGGGACCGTGAAGAGCAGCAACAGCTTTCAGGGCAGGACAGTTCCCTTTGGGAGAAGGAGCCGGACGTTTGACTTTTCGGCAAGAGGCTCTGCCGCGGCAGAGCGCCATGAGATGTTGCGTCTCTGGGAAAGCACAGATCCCCAGTGCTGTTCTGCCTGTAGATAGAGCACAAAGGCACCGTGAAGAGCAGCAACAGCTTTCAGGGCTGGGCCCTTCCCTGTGGGAGAAGGAGCCGGACGTTTGCCTTTTCGGCAAGAGGCTCTGCCGCTGGCGAGCGCCATGAGATGCTGCATCTCTGGGAAGGCACAGATCCCCAGTGCTGTTGTGCCTGTAGTTAGGGCACCAAGGCACCGTGAAGAGCAGCAACAGCTTTCAGGGCTGACCCTTCCCTGTGGGAGAAGGAGCCGCATGTTTCCTTTTCGGCAAGAGGCTCTGCCGCGGCCGAGCACCATGAGATGCTGCGTCTTTTGGAAGGCACAGATCCCCAGTGCTGTTGTGCCTGTAGATAGGGCACAAAGGGACCATCAAGAGCAGCAACAGCTTTCACGGCTGGGCCCTTCCCTGTGGGAGAAGGAGCCGGACGTTTGACTTTTCTGCAAGAGGCTCTGCCGCGGCCGAGCGCCATGAGATGTTGCGTCTCTGGGAAAGCACAGATCCCCAGTGCTGTTGTGCCTGTAGATAGGGCACAAAGGCACCGTGAAGAGCAGCAACAGCTTTCAGGGCTGGGCCTTTCCCTGTGGGAGAAGGAGCCGGATGTTTCCTTTTCGGCAAGAGTCTCTGCCGAGGCCGAGCGCCGTGAGATGTTGCGTCTCTGGGAAAGCCCATATCCCCAGTGCTGTTGTGCCTGTAGATAGGGCGCCAAGGCACCGTGAAGAGCAGCAACAGCTTTCAGGGCTGGGCCCTTCCCTGTGGCAGAAGGAGCCGGGCGTTTGACTTTTCGGCAAGATACTCTGCCGCGGCCAAGCGCCATGAGATGTTGCGTCTCTGGGAAAGCACAGATCCCCAGTGCTGTTGTGCCTGTAGTTAGGGCGCCAAGGCACCGTGAAGAGCAGCAACAGCTTTCAGGGCTGACCCTTCCCTGTGGGAGAAGGACCCGCATGTTTCCTTATCGGCAAGAGGCTCTGCCGCGGCCGAGCGCCATGAGATGCTACGTCTTTGGGAAGGCACAGATCCCCAGTGCTGTTGTGCCTGTAGATAGGGCACAAAGGGACCATCAAGAGCAGCAACAGCTTTCAGGGCTGCGCCCTTACCTGTGGGAGAAGGAGCCGGATGTTTGCCTTTTCGGCAAGAGGCTCTGCCGCGGCCGAGCGCCATGAGATGTTGCGTCTCTGGGAAAGCACAGATCCCCAGTGCTGTTGTGCCTGTAGATAGGGCACAAAGGGACCGTGAAGAGCAGCAACAGCTTTCAGGGCTGGGCCCTTCCCTGTGGGAGAAGGAGCCGGGCGTTTGCCTTTTCGGCAAGAGACTCTGCTGCGGCCAAGAGCCATGAGATGTTGCGTCTCTGGGAAAGCACAGATCCCCAGTGCTGTTGTGCCTGTAGATAGGGCACAAAGGGACCATCAAGAGCAGCAACAGCTTTCAGGGCTGACCCTTCCCTGTGGGAGAAGGAGCCGCATGTTTCCTTTTCGGCAAGAGGCTCTGCCGCGGCCGAGCACCATGAGATGCTGCGTCTTTGGGAAGGCACAGACCCCCAGTGCTGTTGTGCCTGTAGATAGAGCACAAAGGGACCATCACGAGCAGCAACAGCTTTCAGTGCTGGGCCCTTCCCTGTGGCAGAAGGAGCCGGGCGTTTGACTTTTCGGCAAGAGGCTCTGCTGCGGCCGAGCGCCATGAGATGCTGCGTCTCTGGGAAAGCACCGATCCCCAGTGCTTTTGTGCCTGTAGATAGGGTGCCAAGGCACCATGAAGAGCAGCAAAAGCTTTCAAGGCTGGGCAGTTCCCTGTGGGAGAAGGAGCCGGACGTTTGACTTTTCGGCATGAGGCTCTGCCGCGGCCGAGCGCCGTGAGATGTTGCGTCTCTGGGATAACACAGATCCCCAGTGCTGTTGTGCCTGTAGATAGGGCGCCAAGGCACCGTGAAGAGCAGCAACAGCTTTCAGGGCTGGGCCCTTCCCTGTGGGAGAAGGAGCCGGACGTTTGCCTTTTCGGCAAGAGGCTCTGCCGCGGCCGAGCGCCATGAGATGCTGCATCTCTGGGAAGGCACAGATCCCCAGTGCTGTTGTGCCTGTAGATAGAGCGCCAAGGCACCGTGAAGAGCAGCAACAGCTTTCAGGGCTGACCCTTCCCTGTGGGAGAAGTAGCCGCATGTTTCCTTTTCGGCAAGAGGCTCTGCCGCGGCCGAGCACCATGAGATGCTGCGTCTTTGGGAAGGCACAGATCCCCAGTGCTGTTGTGCCTGTAGATAGGGCACAAAGGGACCATCAAGAGCAGCAACAGCTTTCAGGGCTGCGCCCTTCCCTGTGGGAGAAGGAGACGGACGTTTGCCTTTTCGGCAAGAGGCTCTGCCGCCACCGAGCGCCGTGAGATGTTGCGTCTCTGGGAAAGCACCGATCCCCAGTGCTGCTGTGCCTGTAGATAGGGCACCAAGGTACCGTGAAGAGCAGCAACAGCTTTCAGGGCTGGGCCCTTCCCTGTGGGAGAAGGAGCCGGACGTTTGCCTTTTCGGCAAGAGGCTCTGCCGTGGCCGAGCGCCATGAGATGTTGCGTCTCTGGGAAAGCACCGATCCCCAGTGCTGTTGTGCCTGTAGATAGAGCACAAAGGGACCGTGAAGAGCAGCAACAGCTTTCAGGGCTGGGCCCTTCCCTGTGGGAGAAGGAGCCGGATGTTTCCTTTTCGGCAAGAGGCTCTGCCGCGGCCGAGCACCGTGAGATGTTGCGTCTCTGGGAAAGCACCAATCCCCAGTGCTGTTGTGCCTGTAGATAGGGCGCCAAGGCACCATGAAGAGCAGCAACAGCTTTCAGGGCTGCGCCCTTCCCTGTGGCAGAAGGAGCCGGGCGTTTGACTTTTCGGCAAGAGACTCTGCCGCGGCCGAGCGCCATGAGATGTTGCGTCTCTGGGAAAGCACCGATCCCCAGTGCTGTTGTGCCTGTAGATAGGGCGCCAAGGCACCGTGACGAGCAGCAACAGCTTTCAGGGCTGGGCCCTTCCCTGTGGGAGAATGAGCCGGACGTTTGCCTTTTCGGCAAGAGGCTCTGCTGCGGCCGAACGCCATGAGATGTTGTGTCTCTGGGAAAGCACAGATCCCCAGTGCTGTTGTGCCTGTAGATAGGGCACAAAGGGACCGTGAAGAGCAGCAACAGCTTTCAGTGCTGGGCCCTTCCCTGTGGCAGAAGGAGCCGGGCGTTTGACTTTTCGGCAAGAGGCTCTGCTGCGGCCGAGCACCATGAGATGCTGCGTCTTTGGGAAGGCACAGACCCCCAGTGCTGTTGTGCCTGTAGATAGAGCACAAAGGGACCATCAAGAGCAGCAACAGCTTTCAGTGCTGGGCCCTTCCCTGTGGCAGAAGGAGCCGGGCGTTTGACTTTTCGGCAAGAGGCTCTGCTGCGGCCGAGCGCCATGAGATGCTGCGTCTCTGGGAAAGCACCGATCCCCAGTGCTTTTGTGCCTGTAGATAGGGTGCCAAGGCACCATGAAGAGCAGCAAAAGCTTTCAAGGCTGGGCAGTTCCCTGTGGGAGAAGGAGCCGGACGTTTGACTTTTCGGCATGAGGCTCTGCCGCGGCCGAGCGCCGTGAGATGTTGCGTCTCTGGGATAACACAGATCCCCAGTGCTGTTGTGCCTGTAGATAGGGCGCCAAGGCACCGTGAAGAGCAGCAACAGCTTTCAGGGCTGGGCCCTTCCCTGTGGGAGAAGGAGCCGGACGTTTGCCTTTTCGGCAAGAGGCTCTGCCGCTGGCGAGCGCCATGAGATGCTGCATCTCTGGGAAGGCACAGATCCCCAGTGCTGTTGTGCCTGTAGATAGAGCGCCAAGGCACCGTGAAGAGCAGCAACAGCTTTCAGGGCTGACCCTTCCCTGTGGGAGAAGTAGCCGCATGTTTCCTTTTCGGCAAGAGGCTCTGCCGCGGCCGAGCACCATGAGATGCTGCGTCTTTGGGAAGGCACAGATCCCCAGTGCTGTTGTGCCTGTAGATAGGGCACAAAGGGACCATCAAGAGCAGCAACAGCTTTCAGGGCTGCGCCCTTCCCTGTGGGAGAAGGAGACGGACGTTTGCCTTTTCGGCAAGAGGCTCTGCCGCCACCGAGCGCCGTGAGATGTTGCGTCTCTGGGAAAGCACCGATCCCCAGTGCTGCTGTGCCTGTAGATAGGGCACCAAGGTACCGTGAAGAGCAGCAACAGCTTTCAGGGCTGGGCCCTTCCCTGTGGGAGAAGGAGCCGGACGTTTGCCTTTTCGGCAAGAGGCTCTGCCGTGGCCGAGCGCCATGAGATGTTGCGTCTCTGGGAAAGCACCGATCCCCAGTGCTGTTGTGCCTGTAGATAGAGCACAAAGGGACCGTGAAGAGCAGCAACAGCTTTCAGGGCTGGGCCCTTCCCTGTGGGAGAAGGAGCCGGATGTTTCCTTTTCGGCAAGAGGCTCTGCCGCGGCCGAGCACCGTGAGATGTTGCGTCTCTGGGAAAGCACCAATCCCCAGTGCTGTTGTGCCTGTAGATAGGGCGCCAAGGCACCGTGAAGAGCAGCAACAGCTTTCAGGGCTGCGCCCTTCCCTGTGGCAGAAGGAGCCGGGCGTTTGACTTTTCGGCAAGAGACTCTGCCGCGGCCGAGCGCCATGAGATGTTGCGTCTCTGGGAAAGCACCGATCCCCAGTGCTGTTGTGCCTGTAGATAGGGCGCCAAGGCACCGTGACGAGCAGCAACAGCTTTCAGGGCTGGGCCCTTCCCTGTGGGAGAATGAGCCGGACGTTTGCCTTTTCGGCAAGAGGCTCTGCTGCGGCCGAACGCCATGAGATGTTGTGTCTCTGGGAAAGCACAGATCCCCAGTGCTGTTGTGCCTGTAGATAGGGCACAAAGGGACCGTGAAGAGCAGCAACAGCTTTCAGTGCTGGGCCCTTCCCTGTGGCAGAAGGAGCCGGGCGTTTGACTTTTCGGCAAGAGGCTCTGCTGCGGCCGAGCGCCATGAGATGCTGCGTCTCTGGGAAAGCCCAGATCCCCAGTGCTTTTGTGCCTGTAGATAGGGTGCCAAGGCACCATGAAGAGCAGCAAAAGCTTTCAAGGCTGGGCAGTTCCCTGTGGGAGAAGGAGCCGGACGTTTGACTTTTCGGCATGAGGCTCTGCCGCGGCCGAGCGCCGTGAGATGTTGCGTCTCTGGGATAACACAGATCCCCAGTGCTGTTGTACCTGTAGATTGGGCTCCAAGGTTAGGTGAAGAGCAGCAACAGCTTTCAGGGCTGGGCCCTTCCCTGTGGGAGAAGGAGCCGGACGTTTGCCTTTTTGGCAAGAGGCTCTGCCGAGGCCAAGCGCCATGAGATGTTGCATCTCTGGGAAAGCACCGATCCCCAGTGCTGTTGTGCCTGTAGATAGGGCGCCAAGGCACCGTGAAGAGCAGCAACAGCTTTCAGGGCTGGGCCCTTCCCTGTATGAGAAGGAGCCGGACGTTTGCCTTTTCGGCAAGAGGCTCTGCCGCTGGCGAGCGCCATGAGATGCTGCATCTCTGGGAAGGCACAGATCCCCAGTGCTGTTGTGCCTGTAGATAGAGCGCCAAGGCACCGTGAAGAGCAGCAAAAGCTTTCAGGGCTGACCCTTCCCTGTGGGAGAATGAGCCGCAAGTTTCCTTTTCGGCAAGAGGCTCTGCCGCGGCCGAGCACCATGAGATGCTGCGTCTTTGGGAAGGCACAGATCCCCAGTGCTGTTGTGCCTGTAGATAGGGCACAAAGGGACCATCAAGAGCAGCAACAGCTTTCAGGGCTGCGCCCTTCCCTGTGGGAGAAGGAGACGGACGTTTGCCTTTTCGGCAAGAGGCTCTGCCGCCACCGAGCGCCGTGAGATGTTGCGTCTCTGGGAAAGCACCGATCCCCAGTGCTGTTGTGCCTGTAGATAGGGCACCAAGGTACCGTGAAGAGCAGCAACAGCTTTCAGGGCTGGGCCCTTCCCTGTGGGAGAAGGAGCCGGACGTTTGCCTTTTCGGCAAGAGGCTCTGCTGCGGCCAAGCGCCATGAGATGTTGTGTCTCTGGGAAAGCACAGATCCCCAGTGTTGTTGTGCCTGTAGATAGGGCACAAAGGGACCGTGAAGAGCAGCAACAGCTTTCAGGGCAGGGAAGTTCCCTATGGGAGAATGAGCCGGACGTTTGACTTTTCGGCAAGAGGCTCTGTCGCGGCAGAGCGCCATGAGATGTTGCGTCTCTGGGAAAGCACAGATCCCCAGTGCTGTTCTGCCTGTAGATAGAGCACAAAGGCACCGTGAAGAGCAGCAACAGCTTTCAGGGCTGGGCCCTTCCCTGTGGGAGAAGGAGCCGGACGTTTGCCTTTTCGGCAAGAGGCTCTGCCGCGGCCGAGCGCCGTGAGATTCTGCGTCTCTGGGAAAGCACCGATCCCCACTGCTGTTGTGCCTGTAGATAGGGCACCAAGGTTAGGTGAAGAGCAGCAAAAGCTTTCAGGGCTGGGCCCTTCCCTGTGGGAGAAGGAGCCGGACGTTTGACTTTTCGGCAAGAGGCTCTGCCGCCACCGAGCGCCGTGAGATGTTGCGTCTCTGGGAAAGCCCAGATCCCCAGTGCTGTTGTTCCTGTAGATAGGGCACAAAGGGACCGTGAAGAGCAGCAACAGCTTTCAGGGCTGGGTCCTTCCCTGTGGGAGAAGGAGCCAGATGTTTGCCTTTTCGGCAAGAGGCTCTGCCGCGGCCGAGCACCATGAGATGCTGCGTTTATGGGAAGGCACAGATCCCCACTGCTGTTGTGCCTGTAGATAGGGCACAAAGGGACCATCAAGAGCAGCAACAGCTTTCAGGGCTGCGCCCTTCCCTGTGGCAGAAGGAGGCGGGCGTTTGACTTTTCGGCAAGAGACTCTGCCGCGGCCGAGCACCATGAGATGTTGCGTCTCTGGGAAAGCACAGATCCCCAGTGCTGTTGTGCCTGTAGATAGGGCACAAAGGGACCGTGAAGAGCAGCAACAGCTTTCAGGGCTGGGCCCTTCCCTGTGGGAGAAGGAGCCGGGCGTTTGCCTTTTCGGCAAGAGACTCTGCTGCGGCCAAGAGCCATGAGATATTGCGTCTCTGGGAAAGCACAGATCCCCAGTGCTGTTGTGCCTGTAGATAGGGCACAAAGGGACCATCAAGAGCAGCAACAGCTTTCAGGGCTGACCCTTCCCTGTGGGAGAAGGAGCCGCATGTTTCCTTTTCGGCAAGAGGCTCTGCCGCGGCCGAGCACCATGAGATGCTGCGTCTTTGGGAAGGCACAGACCCCCAGTGCTGTTGTGCCTGTAGATAGAGCACAAAGGGACCATCAAGAGCAGCAACAGCTTTCAGTGCTGGGCCCTTCCCTGTGGCAGAAGGAGCCGGGCGTTTGACTTTTCGGCAAGAGGCTCTGCTGCGGCCGAGCGCCATGAGATGCTGCGTCTCTGGGAAAGCACCGATCCCCAGTGCTTTTGTGCCTGTAGATAGGGTGCCAAGGCACCATGAAGAGCAGCAAAAGCTTTCAAGGCTGGGCAGTTCCCTGTGGGAGAAGGAGCCGGACGTTTGACTTTTCGGCATGAGGCTCTGCCGCGGCCGAGCGCCGTGAGATGTTGCGTCTCTGGGATAACACAGATCCCCAGTGCTGTTGTACCTGTAGATTGCGCTCCAAGGTTAGGTGAAGAGCAGCAACAGCTTTCAGGGCTGGGCCCTTCCCTGTGGGAGAAGGAGCCGGACGTTTGCCTTTTTGGCAAGAGGCTCTGCCGAGGCCAAGCGCCATGAGATGTTGCGTCTCTGGGAAAGCACCGATCCCCAGTGCTGTTGTGCCTGTAGATAGAGCACAAAGGGACCGTGAAGAGCTGCAACAGCTTTCAGGGCTGGGCCCTTCCCTGTGGGAGAAGGAGCCGGATGTTTCCTTTTCGGCAAGAGGCTCTGCCGCGGCCGAGCGCCATGAGATGTTGCGTCTCTGGGAAAGCACCGATCCCCAGTGCTGTTGTGCCTGTAGATAGGGCGCCAAGGCACCGTGAAGAGCAGCAACAGCTTTCAGGGCTGGGCCCTTCCCTGTGGCAGAAGGAGCCGGACGTTTGCCTTTCCGGCAAGAGGCTCTGCCGCGGCCAAGCGCCATGAGATGTTGTGTCTCTGGGAAAGCCCAGATCCCCAGTGCTGTTGTGCCTGTAGATAGGGAACAAAGGGACCGTGAAGAGCAGCAACAGCTTTCAGGGCAGGACAGTTCCCTTTGGGAGAAGGAGCCGGACGTTTGACTTTTCGGCAAGAGGCTCTGCCGCGGCAGAGCGCCATGAGATGTTGCGTCTCTGGGAAAGCACAGATCCCCAGTGCTGTTCTGCCTGTAGATAGAGCACAAAGGCACCGTGAAGAGCAGCAACAGCTTTCAGGGCTGGGCCCTTCCCTGTGGGAGAAGGAGCCGGACGTTTGCCTTTTCGGCAAGAGGCTCTGCCGCTGGCGAGCGCCATGAGATGCTGCATCTCTGGGAAGGCACAGATCCCCAGTGCTGTTGTGCCTGTAGTTAGGGCACCAAGGCACCGTGAAGAGCAGCAACAGCTTTCAGGGCTGACCCTTCCCTGTGGGAGAAGGAGCCGCATGTTTCCTTTTCGGCAAGAGGCTCTGCCGCGGCCGAGCACCATGAGATGCTGCGTCTTTTGGAAGGCACAGATCCCCAGTGCTGTTGTGCCTGTAGATAGGGCACAAAGGGACCATCAAGAGCAGCAACAGCTTTCACGGCTGGGCCCTTCCCTGTGGGAGAAGGAGCCGGACGTTTGACTTTTCTGCAAGAGGCTCTGCCGCGGCCGAGCGCCATGAGATGTTGCGTCTCTGGGAAAGCACAGATCCCCAGTGCTGTTGTGCCTGTAGATAGGGCACAAAGGCACCGTGAAGAGCAGCAACAGCTTTCAGGGCTGGGCCTTTCCCTGTGGGAGAAGGAGCCGGATGTTTCCTTTTCGGCAAGAGTCTCTGCCGAGGCCGAGCGCCGTGAGATGTTGCGTCTCTGGGAAAGCCCATATCCCCAGTGCTGTTGTGCCTGTAGATAGGGCGCCAAGGCACCGTGAAGAGCAGCAACAGCTTTCAGGGCTGGGCCCTTCCCTGTGGCAGAAGGAGCCGGGCGTTTGACTTTTCGGCAAGATACTCTGCCGCGGCCAAGCGCCATGAGATGTTGCGTCTCTGGGAAAGCACAGATCCCCAGTGCTGTTGTGCCTGTAGTTAGGGCGCCAAGGCACCGTGAAGAGCAGCAACAGCTTTCAGGGCTGACCCTTCCCTGTGGGAGAAGGACCCGCATGTTTCCTTATCGGCAAGAGGCTCTGCCGCGGCCGAGCGCCATGAGATGCTACGTCTTTGGGAAGGCACAGATCCCCAGTGCTGTTGTGCCTGTAGATAGGGCACAAAGGGACCATCAAGAGCAGCAACAGCTTTCAGGGCTGCGCCCTTACCTGTGGGAGAAGGAGCCGGATGTTTGCCTTTTCGGCAAGAGGCTCTGCCGCGGCCGAGCGCCATGAGATGTTGCGTCTCTGGGAAAGCACAGATCCCCAGTGCTGTTGTGCCTGTAGATAGGGCACAAAGGGACCGTGAAGAGCAGCAACAGCTTTCAGGGCTGGGCCCTTCCCTGTGGGAGAAGGAGCCGGGCGTTTGCCTTTTCGGCAAGAGACTCTGCTGCGGCCAAGAGCCATGAGATGTTGCGTCTCTGGGAAAGCACAGATCCCCAGTGCTGTTGTGCCTGTAGATAGGGCACAAAGGGACCATCAAGAGCAGCAACAGCTTTCAGGGCTGACCCTTCCCTGTGGGAGAAGGAGCCGCATGTTTCCTTTTCGGCAAGAGGCTCTGCCGCGGCCGAGCACCATGAGATGCTGCGTCTTTGGGAAGGCACAGACCCCCAGTGCTGTTGTGCCTGTAGATAGAGCACAAAGGGACCATCACGAGCAGCAACAGCTTTCAGTGCTGGGCCCTTCCCTGTGGCAGAAGGAGCCGGGCGTTTGACTTTTCGGCAAGAGGCTCTGCTGCGGCCGAGCGCCATGAGATGCTGCGTCTCTGGGAAAGCACCGATCCCCAGTGCTTTTGTGCCTGTAGATAGGGTGCCAAGGCACCATGAAGAGCAGCAAAAGCTTTCAAGGCTGGGCAGTTCCCTGTGGGAGAAGGAGCCGGACGTTTGACTTTTCGGCATGAGGCTCTGCCGCGGCCGAGCGCCGTGAGATGTTGCGTCTCTGGGATAACACAGATCCCCAGTGCTGTTGTGCCTGTAGATAGGGCGCCAAGGCACCGTGAAGAGCAGCAACAGCTTTCAGGGCTGGGCCCTTCCCTGTGGGAGAAGGAGCCGGACGTTTGCCTTTTCGGCAAGAGGCTCTGCCGCGGCCGAGCGCCATGAGATGCTGCATCTCTGGGAAGGCACAGATCCCCAGTGCTGTTGTGCCTGTAGATAGAGCGCCAAGGCACCGTGAAGAGCAGCAACAGCTTTCAGGGCTGACCCTTCCCTGTGGGAGAAGTAGCCGCATGTTTCCTTTTCGGCAAGAGGCTCTGCCGCGGCCGAGCACCATGAGATGCTGCGTCTTTGGGAAGGCACAGATCCCCAGTGCTGTTGTGCCTGTAGATAGGGCACAAAGGGACCATCAAGAGCAGCAACAGCTTTCAGGGCTGCGCCCTTCCCTGTGGGAGAAGGAGACGGACGTTTGCCTTTTCGGCAAGAGGCTCTGCCGCCACCGAGCGCCGTGAGATGTTGCGTCTCTGGGAAAGCACCGATCCCCAGTGCTGCTGTGCCTGTAGATAGGGCACCAAGGTACCGTGAAGAGCAGCAACAGCTTTCAGGGCTGGGCCCTTCCCTGTGGGAGAAGGAGCCGGACGTTTGCCTTTTCGGCAAGAGGCTCTGCCGTGGCCGAGCGCCATGAGATGTTGCGTCTCTGGGAAAGCACCGATCCCCAGTGCTGTTGTGCCTGTAGATAGAGCACAAAGGGACCGTGAAGAGCAGCAACAGCTTTCAGGGCTGGGCCCTTCCCTGTGGGAGAAGGAGCCGGATGTTTCCTTTTCGGCAAGAGGCTCTGCCGCGGCCGAGCACCGTGAGATGTTGCGTCTCTGGGAAAGCACCAATCCCCAGTGCTGTTGTGCCTGTAGATAGGGCGCCAAGGCACCATGAAGAGCAGCAACAGCTTTCAGGGCTGCGCCCTTCCCTGTGGCAGAAGGAGCCGGGCGTTTGACTTTTCGGCAAGAGACTCTGCCGCGGCCGAGCGCCATGAGATGTTGCGTCTCTGGGAAAGCACCGATCCCCAGTGCTGTTGTGCCTGTAGATAGGGCGCCAAGGCACCGTGACGAGCAGCAACAGCTTTCAGGGCTGGGCCCTTCCCTGTGGGAGAATGAGCCGGACGTTTGCCTTTTCGGCAAGAGGCTCTGCTGCGGCCGAACGCCATGAGATGTTGTGTCTCTGGGAAAGCACAGATCCCCAGTGCTGTTGTGCCTGTAGATAGGGCACAAAGGGACCGTGAAGAGCAGCAACAGCTTTCAGTGCTGGGCCCTTCCCTGTGGCAGAAGGAGCCGGGCGTTTGACTTTTCGGCAAGAGGCTCTGCTGCGGCCGAGCACCATGAGATGCTGCGTCTTTGGGAAGGCACAGACCCCCAGTGCTGTTGTGCCTGTAGATAGAGCACAAAGGGACCATCAAGAGCAGCAACAGCTTTCAGTGCTGGGCCCTTCCCTGTGGCAGAAGGAGCCGGGCGTTTGACTTTTCGGCAAGAGGCTCTGCTGCGGCCGAGCGCCATGAGATGCTGCGTCTCTGGGAAAGCACCGATCCCCAGTGCTTTTGTGCCTGTAGATAGGGTGCCAAGGCACCATGAAGAGCAGCAAAAGCTTTCAAGGCTGGGCAGTTCCCTGTGGGAGAAGGAGCCGGACGTTTGACTTTTCGGCATGAGGCTCTGCCGCGGCCGAGCGCCGTGAGATGTTGCGTCTCTGGGATAACACAGATCCCCAGTGCTGTTGTGCCTGTAGATAGGGCGCCAAGGCACCGTGAAGAGCAGCAACAGCTTTCAGGGCTGGGCCCTTCCCTGTGGGAGAAGGAGCCGGACGTTTGCCTTTTCGGCAAGAGGCTCTGCCGCTGGCGAGCGCCATGAGATGCTGCATCTCTGGGAAGGCACAGATCCCCAGTGCTGTTGTGCCTGTAGATAGAGCGCCAAGGCACCGTGAAGAGCAGCAACAGCTTTCAGGGCTGACCCTTCCCTGTGGGAGAAGTAGCCGCATGTTTCCTTTTCGGCAAGAGGCTCTGCCGCGGCCGAGCACCATGAGATGCTGCGTCTTTGGGAAGGCACAGATCCCCAGTGCTGTTGTGCCTGTAGATAGGGCACAAAGGGACCATCAAGAGCAGCAACAGCTTTCAGGGCTGCGCCCTTCCCTGTGGGAGAAGGAGACGGACGTTTGCCTTTTCGGCAAGAGGCTCTGCCGCCACCGAGCGCCGTGAGATGTTGCGTCTCTGGGAAAGCACCGATCCCCAGTGCTGCTGTGCCTGTAGATAGGGCACCAAGGTACCGTGAAGAGCAGCAACAGCTTTCAGGGCTGGGCCCTTCCCTGTGGGAGAAGGAGCCGGACGTTTGCCTTTTCGGCAAGAGGCTCTGCCGTGGCCGAGCGCCATGAGATGTTGCGTCTCTGGGAAAGCACCGATCCCCAGTGCTGTTGTGCCTGTAGATAGAGCACAAAGGGACCGTGAAGAGCAGCAACAGCTTTCAGGGCTGGGCCCTTCCCTGTGGGAGAAGGAGCCGGATGTTTCCTTTTCGGCAAGAGGCTCTGCCGCGGCCGAGCACCGTGAGATGTTGCGTCTCTGGGAAAGCACCAATCCCCAGTGCTGTTGTGCCTGTAGATAGGGCGCCAAGGCACCGTGAAGAGCAGCAACAGCTTTCAGGGCTGCGCCCTTCCCTGTGGCAGAAGGAGCCGGGCGTTTGACTTTTCGGCAAGAGACTCTGCCGCGGCCGAGCGCCATGAGATGTTGCGTCTCTGGGAAAGCACCGATCCCCAGTGCTGTTGTGCCTGTAGATAGGGCGCCAAGGCACCGTGACGAGCAGCAACAGCTTTCAGGGCTGGGCCCTTCCCTGTGGGAGAATGAGCCGGACGTTTGCCTTTTCGGCAAGAGGCTCTGCTGCGGCCGAACGCCATGAGATGTTGTGTCTCTGGGAAAGCACAGATCCCCAGTGCTGTTGTGCCTGTAGATAGGGCACAAAGGGACCGTGAAGAGCAGCAACAGCTTTCAGTGCTGGGCCCTTCCCTGTGGCAGAAGGAGCCGGGCGTTTGACTTTTCGGCAAGAGGCTCTGCTGCGGCCGAGCGCCATGAGATGCTGCGTCTCTGGGAAAGCCCAGATCCCCAGTGCTTTTGTGCCTGTAGATAGGGTGCCAAGGCACCATGAAGAGCAGCAAAAGCTTTCAAGGCTGGGCAGTTCCCTGTGGGAGAAGGAGCCGGACGTTTGACTTTTCGGCATGAGGCTCTGCCGCGGCCGAGCGCCGTGAGATGTTGCGTCTCTGGGATAACACAGATCCCCAGTGCTGTTGTACCTGTAGATTGGGCTCCAAGGTTAGGTGAAGAGCAGCAACAGCTTTCAGGGCTGGGCCCTTCCCTGTGGGAGAAGGAGCCGGACGTTTGCCTTTTTGGCAAGAGGCTCTGCCGAGGCCAAGCGCCATGAGATGTTGCATCTCTGGGAAAGCACCGATCCCCAGTGCTGTTGTGCCTGTAGATAGGGCGCCAAGGCACCGTGAAGAGCAGCAACAGCTTTCAGGGCTGGGCCCTTCCCTGTATGAGAAGGAGCCGGACGTTTGCCTTTTCGGCAAGAGGCTCTGCCGCTGGCGAGCGCCATGAGATGCTGCATCTCTGGGAAGGCACAGATCCCCAGTGCTGTTGTGCCTGTAGATAGAGCGCCAAGGCACCGTGAAGAGCAGCAAAAGCTTTCAGGGCTGACCCTTCCCTGTGGGAGAATGAGCCGCAAGTTTCCTTTTCGGCAAGAGGCTCTGCCGCGGCCGAGCACCATGAGATGCTGCGTCTTTGGGAAGGCACAGATCCCCAGTGCTGTTGTGCCTGTAGATAGGGCACAAAGGGACCATCAAGAGCAGCAACAGCTTTCAGGGCTGCGCCCTTCCCTGTGGGAGAAGGAGACGGACGTTTGCCTTTTCGGCAAGAGGCTCTGCCGCCACCGAGCGCCGTGAGATGTTGCGTCTCTGGGAAAGCACCGATCCCCAGTGCTGTTGTGCCTGTAGATAGGGCACCAAGGTACCGTGAAGAGCAGCAACAGCTTTCAGGGCTGGGCCCTTCCCTGTGGGAGAAGGAGCCGGACGTTTGCCTTTTCGGCAAGAGGCTCTGCTGCGGCCAAGCGCCATGAGATGTTGTGTCTCTGGGAAAGCACAGATCCCCAGTGTTGTTGTGCCTGTAGATAGGGCACAAAGGGACCGTGAAGAGCAGCAACAGCTTTCAGGGCAGGGAAGTTCCCTATGGGAGAATGAGCCGGACGTTTGACTTTTCGGCAAGAGGCTCTGTCGCGGCAGAGCGCCATGAGATGTTGCGTCTCTGGGAAAGCACAGATCCCCAGTGCTGTTCTGCCTGTAGATAGAGCACAAAGGCACCGTGAAGAGCAGCAACAGCTTTCAGGGCTGGGCCCTTCCCTGTGGGAGAAGGAGCCGGACGTTTGCCTTTTCGGCAAGAGGCTCTGCCGCGGCCGAGCGCCGTGAGATTCTGCGTCTCTGGGAAAGCACCGATCCCCACTGCTGTTGTGCCTGTAGATAGGGCACCAAGGTTAGGTGAAGAGCAGCAAAAGCTTTCAGGGCTGGGCCCTTCCCTGTGGGAGAAGGAGCCGGACGTTTGACTTTTCGGCAAGAGGCTCTGCCGCCACCGAGCGCCGTGAGATGTTGCGTCTCTGGGAAAGCCCAGATCCCCAGTGCTGTTGTTCCTGTAGATAGGGCACAAAGGGACCGTGAAGAGCAGCAACAGCTTTCAGGGCTGGGTCCTTCCCTGTGGGAGAAGGAGCCAGATGTTTGCCTTTTCGGCAAGAGGCTCTGCCGCGGCCGAGCACCATGAGATGCTGCGTTTATGGGAAGGCACAGATCCCCACTGCTGTTGTGCCTGTAGATAGGGCACAAAGGGACCATCAAGAGCAGCAACAGCTTTCAGGGCTGCGCCCTTCCCTGTGGCAGAAGGAGGCGGGCGTTTGACTTTTCGGCAAGAGACTCTGCCGCGGCCGAGCACCATGAGATGTTGCGTCTCTGGGAAAGCACCGATCCCCAGTGCTGTTGTGCCTGTAGTTAGGGCACCAAGGCACCGTGAAGAGCAGCAACAGCTTTCAGGGCTGGGCCCTTCCCTGTGTCAGAATGAGCCGCACGTTTGCCTTTTCGGCAAGAGGCTCTGCCGCGGCCAAGCGCCATGAGATGTTGCGTCTCTGGGAAAGCCCAAGTCCCCAGTGCTGTTGTGCCTGTAGATAGGGAACAAAGGGACCGTCAAGAGCAGCAACAGCTTTCAGGGCTGGGCCCTTCCCTGTGGGAGAAGGAGCCGGACGTTTGACTTTTCGGCAAGAGGCTCTGCCGCGGCCGAGCGCCATGAGATGTTGCGTCTCTGGGAAAGCACAGATCCCCAGTGCTGTTCTGCCTGTAGATAGAGCACAAAGGCACCGTGAAGAGCAGCAACAGCTTTCAGGGCTGGGCCCTTCCCTGTGGGAGAAGGAGCCGGACGTTTGCCTTTTCGGCAAGAGGCTCTGCCGCGGCCGAGCGCCATGAGATGTTGCGTCTCTGAGAAAACACCGATCCCCAGTGCTGTTCTGCCTGTAGATAGAGCACAAAGGCACCGTGAAGAGCAGCAAGAGCTTTCAGGGCTGGGCCCTTCCCTGTATGAGAAGGAGCCGGACGTTTGCCTTTTCGGCAAGAGGCTCTGCCGCGGCCGAGCGCCATGAGATGCTGCATCTCTGGGAAGGCACAGATCCCCAGTGCTGTTGTGCCTGTAGTTAGGGCGCCAAGGCACCGTGAAGAGCAGCAAAAGCTTTCAGGGCTGACCCTTCCCTGTGGGAGAAGGAGCCGCATGTTTCCTTTTCGGCAAGAGGCTCTGCCGCGGACGAGCGCCATGAGATGCTGCGTCTTTGGGAAGGCACAGATCCCCAGTGCTGTTGTGCCTGTAGATAGGGCACAAAGGGACCATCAAGAGCAGCAACAGCTTTCAGGGCTGCGCCCTTCCCTGTGGGAGAAGGAGACGGACGTTTGCCTTTTCGGCAAGAGGCTCTGCCGCCACCGAGCGCCGTGAGATGTTGCGTCTCTGGGAAAGCACCGGTCCCCAGTGCTGTTGTGCCTGTAGATAGGGCACCAAGGTACCGTGAAGAGCAGCAACAGCTTTCAGGGCAGGGCAGTTCCCTGTGGGAGAAGGAGCCGGACGTTTGACTTTTCGGCAAGAGGCTCTGCCTTGGCCGAGCGCCATGAGATGTTGCGTCTCTGGGAAAGCACAGATCCCCAGTGCTGTTGTGCCTGTAGATAGGGCACAAAGGGACCGTGAAGAGCAGCAACAGCTTTCAGGGCTGGGCCCTTCTCTGTGGGAGAAGGAGCCGGATGTTTCCTTTTCGGCAAGAGGCTCTGCCGCGGCCGAGCGCCGTGAGATGTTGCGTCTCTGGGAAAGCACCAATCCCCAGTGCTGTTGTGCCTGTAGATAGGGCGCCAAGGCACCGTGAAGAGCAGCAACAGCTTTCAGGGCTGCGCCCTTCCCTGTGGCAGAAGGAGCCGGGCGTTTGACTTTTCGGCAAGAGACTCTGCCGCGGCCGAGCGCCATGAGATGTTGCGTCTCTGGGAAAGCACAGATCCCCAGTGCTGTTCTGCCTGTAGATAGAGCACAAAGGCACCGTGAAGAGCAGCAACAGCTTTCAGGGCTGGGCCCTTCCCTGTGGGAGAAGGAGCCGGACGTTTGACTTTTCGGCAAGAGGCTCTGCCGTGGCAGAGCGCCATGAGATGTTGCGTCTCTGGGAAAGCACAGATCCCCAGTGCTGTTCTGCCTGTAGATAGAGCACAAAGGCACCGTGAAGAGCAGCAACAGCTTTCAGGGCTGGGCCCTTCCCTGTGGGAGAAGGAGCCGGACGTTTGCCTTTTCGGCAAGAGGCTCTGCCGCTGGCGAGCGCCATGAGATGTTGCATCTCTGGGAAGGCACAGATCCCCAGTGCTGTTCTGCCTGTAGTTAGGGCACCAAGGCACCGTGAAGAGCAGCAACAGCTTTCAGGGCTGACCCTTCCCTGTGGGAGAAGGAGCCGCATGTTTCCTTTTCGGCAAGAGACTCTGCGGCGGCCGAGCGCCATGAGATGTTGCGTCTCTGGGAAAGCACCGATCCCCAGTTCTGTTGTGCCTGTAGATAGGGCGCCAAGGCACCGTGAAGAGCAGCAACAGCTTTCAGGGCTGGGCCCTTCCCTGTGGGAGAATGAACCGGAAGTTTGCCTTTTCGGCAAGAGGCTCTGCCGCGGCCAAGCGCCATGAGATGTTGCGTCTCTGGGAAAGCACAGATCCCCAGTGCTGTTCTGCCTGTAGATAGAGCACAAAGGCACCGTGAAGAGCAGCAACAGCTTTCAGGGCTGGGCCCTTCCCTGTGGGAGAAGGAGCCGGACGTTTGCCTTTTCGGCAAGAGACTCTGCGGCGGCCGAGCGCCATGAGATGTTGCGTCTCTGGGAAAGCACCGATCCCCAGTTCTGTTGTGCCTGTAGATAGGGCGCCAAGGCACCGTGAAGAGCAGCAACAGCTTTCAGGGCTGGGCCCTTACCTGTGGGAGAATGAACCGGAAGTTTGCCTTTTCGGCAAGAGGCTCTGCCGCGGCCAAGCGCCATGAGATGTTGCGTCTCTGGGAAAGCACAGATCCCCAGTGCTGTTCTGCCTGTAGATAGAGCACAAAGGCACCGTGAAGAGCAGCAAGAGCTTTCAGGGCTGGGCCCTTCCCTGTATGAGAAGGAGCCGGACGTTTGCCTTTTCGGCAAGAGGCTCTGCCGCTGGCGAGCGCCATGAGATGCTCCATCTCTGGGAAGGCACAGATCCCCAGTGCTGTTGTGCCTGTAGTTAGGGCGCCAAGGCACCGTGAAGAGCAGCAAAAGCTTTCAGGGCTGACCCTTCCCTGTGGGAGAAGGAGCCGCATGTTTCCTTTTCGGCAAGAGGCTCTGCCGCGGACGAGCGCCATGAGATGCTGCGTCTTTGGGAAGGCACAGATCCCCAGTGCTGTTGTGCCTGTAGATAGGGCACAAAGGGACCATCAAGAGCAGCAACAGCTTTCAGGGCAGGGCAGTTCCCTGTGGGAGAAGGAGCCGGACGTTTGCCTTTTCGGCAAGAGGCTCTGCCGCCACCGAGCGCCGTGAGATGTTGCGTCTCTGGGAAAGCACCGATCCCCAGTGCTGTTGTGCCTGTAGATAGGGCACCAAGGTACCGTGAAGAGCAGCAACAGCTTTCAGGGCTGGGCCCTTACCTGTGGGAGAAGGAGCCGGACGTTTGACTTTTCGGCAAGAGGCTCTGCCTTGGCCGAGCGCCATGAGATGTTGCGTCTCTGGGAAAGCACAGATCCCCAGTGCTGTTGTGCCTGTAGATAGGGCACAAAGGGACCGTGAAGAGCAGCAACAGCTTTCAGGGCTGGGCCCTTCTCTGTGGGAGAAGGAGCCGGATGTTTCCTTTTCGGCAAGAGGCTCTGCCTTGGCCGAGCGCCATGAGATGTTGCGTCTCTGGGAAAGCACAGATCCCCAGTGCTGTTGTGCCTGTAGATAGGGCACAAAGGGACCGTGAAGAGCAGCAACAGCTTTCAGGGCTGGGCCCTTCTCTGTGGGAGAAGGAGCCGGATGTTTCCTTTTCGGCAAGAGGCTCTGCCGCGGCCGAGCGCCGTGAGATGTTGCGTCTCTGGGAAAGCACCAATCCCCAGTGCTGTTGTGCCTGTAGATAGGGCGCCAAGGCACCGTGAAGAGCAGCAACAGCTTTCAGGGCTGCGCCCTTCCCTGTGGCAGGAGGAGCCGGGCGTTTGACTTTTCGGCAAGAGACTCTGCCGCGGCCGAGCGCCATGAGATGTTGCGTCTCTGGGAAAGCACCGATCCCCAGTGCTGTTGTGCCTGTAGATAGGGCGCCAAGGCACCGTGAAGAGCAGCAACAGCTTTCAGGGCTGGGCCCTTCCCTGTGGGAGAAGGAGCCGGACGTTTGCCTTTTCGGCAAGAGGCTCTGCCGCGGCCAAGCTCCATGAGATGTTGTGTCTCTGGAAAGCCCATATCCCCAGTGCTGTTGTGCCTGTAGATAGGGCACAAAGGGACCGTGAAGAGCAGCAACAGCTTTCAGGGCAGGGCAGTTCCCTGTGGGAGAAGGAGCCGGACGTTTGACTTTTCGGCAAGAGGCTCTGCCGTGGCAGAGCGCCATGAGATGTTGCGTCTCTGGGAAAGCACAGATCCCCAGTGCTGTTCTGCCTGTAGATAGAGCACAAAGGCACCGTGAAGAGCAGCAAGAGCTTTCAGGGCTGGGCCCTTCCCTGTGGGAGAAGGAGCCGGACGTTTGCCTTTTCGGCAAGAGGCTCTGCCGCGGCCGAGCGCCATGAGATGTTGCGTCTCTGAGAAAACACCGATCCCCAGTGCTGTTCTGCCTGTAGATAGAGCACAAAGGCACCGTGAAGAGCAGCAAGAGCTTTCAGGGCTGGGCCCTTCCCTGTGGGAGAAGGAGCCGGATGTTTCCTTTTCGGCAAGAGGCTCTGCCGCGGCCGAGCGCCGTGAGATGTTGCGTCTCTGGGAAAGCACCAATCCCCAGTGCTGTTGTGCCTGTAGATAGGGCGCCAAGGCACCGTGAAGAGCAGCAACAGCTTTCAGGGCTGCGCCCTTCCCTGTGGCAGAAGGAGCCGGGCGTTTGACTTTTCGGCAAGAGACTCTGCCGCGGTCCGAGCGCCATGAGATGTTGCGTCTCTGGGAAAGCACCGATCCCCAGTGCTGTTGTGCCTGTAGATAGGGCACAAAGGGACCGTGAAGAGCAGCAACAGCTTTCAGGGCAGGGCAGTTCCCTGTGGGAGAAGGAGCCGGACGTTTGACTTTTCGGCAAGAGGCTCTGCCGTGGCAGAGCGCCATGAGATGTTGCGTCTCTGGGAAAGCACAGATCCCCAGTGCTGTTCTGCCTGTAGATAGAGCACAAAGGCACCGTGAAGAGCAGCAACAGCTTTCAGGGCTGGGCCCTTCCCTGTGGGAGAAGGAGCCGGACGTTTGCCTTTTCGGCAAGAGGCTCTGCCGCTGGCGAGCGCCATGAGATGTTGCATCTCTGGGAAGGCACAGATCCCCAGTGCTGTTCTGCCTGTAGTTAGGGCACCAAGGCACCGTGAAGAGCAGCAACAGCTTTCAGGGCTGACCCTTCCCTGTGGGAGAAGGAGCCGCATGTTTCCTTTTCGGCAAGAGACTCTGCCGCGGCCGAGCGCCATGAGATGTTGCGTCTCTGGGAAAGCACCGATCCCCAGTTCTGTTGTGCCTGTAGATAGGGCGCCAAGGCACCGTGAAGAGCAGCAACAGCTTTCAGGGCTGGGCCCTTACCTGTGGGAGAATGAGCCGGAAGTTTGCCTTTTCGGCAAGAGGCTCTGCCGCGGCCAAGCGCCATGAGATGTTGCGTCTCTGGGAAAGCACAGATCCCCAGTGCTGTTGTGCCTGTAGATAGAGCACAAAGGCACCGTGAAGAGCAGCAACAGCTTTCAGGGCTGGGCCCTTCCCTGTGGGAGAAGGAGCCGGACGTTTGCCTTTTCGGCAAGAGGCTCTGCCGCGGCCGAGCGCCATGAGATGTTGCGTCTCTGAGAAAACACCGATCCCCAGTGCTGTTCTGCCTGTAGATAGAGCACAAAGGCACCGTGAAGAGCAGCAAGAGCTTTCAGGGCTGGGCCCTTCCCTGTGGGAGAAGGAGCCGGACGTTTGCCTTTTCGGCAAGAGGCTCTGCCGCTGGCGAGCGCCATGAGATGCTGCATCTCTGGGAAGGCACAGATCCCCAGTGCTGTTGTGCCTGTAGTTAGGGCGCCAAGGCACCGTGAAGAGCAGCAAAAGCTTTCAGGGCTGACCCTTCCCTGTGGGAGAAGGAGCCGCATGTTTCCTTTTCGGCAAGAGGCTCTGCCGCGGACGAGCACCATGAGATGCTGCGTCTTTGGGAAGGCACAGATCCCCAGTGCTGTTGTGCCTGTAGATAGGGCACAAAGGGACCATCGAGAGCAGCAACAGCTTTCAGGGCTGCGCCCTTCCCTGTGGGAGAAGGAGCCGGACGTTTGCCTTTTCGGCAAGAGGCTCTGCCGCTGGCGAGCGCCATGAGATGTTGCATCTCTGGGAAGGCACAGATCCCCAGTGCTGTTCTGCCTGTAGTTAGGGCACCAAGGCACCGTGAAGAGCAGCAACAGCTTTCAGGGCTGACCCTTCCCTGTGGGAGAAGGAGCCGCATGTTTCCTTTTCGGCAAGAGACTCTGCCGCAGCCGAGCGCCATGAGATGTTGCGTCTCTGGGAAAGCACCAATCCCCAGTTCTGTTGTGCCTGTAGATAGGGCGCCAAGGCACCGTGAAGAGCAGCAACAGCTTTCAGGGCTGGGCCCTTCCCTGTGGGAGAAGGAGCCGGACGTTTGCCTTTTCGGCAAGAGGCTCTGCCGCGGCCGAGCGCCATGAGATGTTGCGTCTCTGAGAAAACACCGATCCCCAGTGCTGTTCTGCCTGTAGATAGAGCACAAAGGCACCGTGAAGAGCAGCAACAGCTTTCAGGGCTGGACCCTTCCCTGTGGGAGAAGGAGCCGGACGTTTGACTTTTCGGCAAGAGGCTCTGCCGCTGGCGAGCGCCATGAGATGCTGCATCTCTGGGAAGGCACAGATCCCCAGTGCTGTTGTGCCTGTAGTTAGGGCGCCAAGGCACCGTGAAGAGCAGCAAAAGCTTTCAGGGCTGACCCTTCCCTGTGGGAGAAGGAGCCGCATGTTTCCTTTTCGGCAAGAGGCTCTGCCGCGGACGAGCACCATGAGATGCTGCGTCTTTGGGAAGGCACAGATCCCCAGTGCTGTTGTGCCTGTAGATAGGGCACAAAGGGACCATCGAGAGCAGCAACAGCTTTCAGGGCTGCGCCCTTCCCTGTGGGAGAAGGAGCCGGACGTTTGCCTTTTCGGCAAGAGGCTCTGCCGCCACCGAGCGCCGTGAGATGTTGCGTCTCTGGGAAAGCACCGATCCCCAGTGCTGTTGTGCCTGTAGATAGGGCACCAAGGTACCGTGAAGAGCAGCAACAGCTTTCAGGGCTGAGCCCTTACCTGTGGGAGAAGGAGCCGGACGTTTGACTTTTCGGCAAGAGGCTCTGCCTTGGCCGAGCGCCATGAGATGTTGCGTCTCTGGGAAAGCACAGATCCCCAGTGCTGTTGTGCCTGTAGATAGGGCACAAAGGGACCGTGAAGAGCAGCAACAGCTTTCAGGGCTGGGCCCTTCTCTGTGGGAGAAGGAGCCGGATGTTTCCTTTTCGGCAAGAGGCTCTGCCGCGGCCGAGCGCCGTGAGATGTTGCTTCTCTGGGAAAGCACCAATCCCCAGTGCTGTTGTGCCTGTAGATAGGGCGCCAAGGCACCGTGAAGAGCAGCAACAGCTTTCAGGGCTGCGCCCTTCCCTGTGGCAGAAGGAGCCGGGCGTTTGACTTTTCGGCAAGAGACTCTGCCGCGGGCCGAGCGCCATGAGATGTTGCGTCTCTGGGAAAGCACCGATCCCCAGTGCTGTTGTGCCTGTAGATAGGGCGCCAAGGCACCGTGAAGAGCAGCAACAGCTTTCAGGGCAGGGCAGTTCCCTGTGGGAGAAGGAGCTGGACGTTTGACTTTTCGGCAAGAGGCTCTGCCGCGGCCAAGCGCCATGAGATGTTGCGTCTCTGGGAAAGCACAGATCCCCAGTGCTGTTCTGCCTGTAGATAGAGCACAAAGGCACCGTGAAGAGCAGTAACAGCTTTCAGGGCTGGGCCCTTCCCTGTGGGAGAAGGAGCCGGACGTTTGACTTTTCGGCAAGAGGCTCTGCCGCGGCTGAGCGCCATGAGATGTTGCGTCTCTGGGAAAGCACAGATCCCCAGTGCTGTTCTGCCTGTAGATGGAGCACAAAGGCACCGTGAAGAGCAGCAAGAGCTTTCAGGGCTGGGCCCTTCCCTGTGGGAGAAGGAGCCGGACGTTTGCCTTTTCGGCAAGAGGCTCTGCCGCTGGCGAGCGCCATGAGATGTTGCATCTCTGGGAAGGCACAGATCCCCAGTGCTGTTGTGCCTGTAGTTAGGGCACCAAGGCACCGTGAAGAGCAGCAACAGCTTTCAGGGCTGACCCTTCCCTGTGGGAGAAGGAGCCGCATGTTTCCTTTTCGGCAAGAGACTCTGCCGCGGCCGAGCGCCATGAGATGTTGCGTCTCTGGGAAAGCACCGATCCCCAGTTCTGTTGTGCCTGTAGATAGGGCGCCAAGGCACCGTGAAGAGCAGCAACAGCTTTCAGGGCTGGGCCCTTCCCTGTGGGAGAATGAGCCGGAAGTTTGCCTTTTCGGCAAGAGGCTCTGCCGCGGCCAAGCGCCATGAGATGTTGTGTCTCTGGGAAAGCCCAGATCCCCAGTGCTGTTGTGCCTGTAGATAGGGAACAAAGGGACCGTGAAGAGCAGCAACAGCTTTCAGGGCAGGGCAGTTCCCTGTGGGAGAAGGAGCCGGACGTTTGCCTTTTCGGCAAGAGGCTCTGCCGCGGCCGAGCGCCATGAGATGCTGCATCTCTGGAAGGCACAGATCCCCAGTGCTGTTGTGCCTGTAGTTAGGGCACCAAGGCACCGTGAAGAGCAGCAACAGCTTTCAGGGCTGACCCTTCCCTGTGGGAGAAGGAGCCAGACGTTTGCCTTTTCGGCAAGAGGCTCTGCCGCGGGCCGAGCACCATGAGATGCTGCGTCTTTTGGAAGGCACAGATCCCCAGTGCTGTTGTGCCTGTAGATAGGGCATAAAGGGACCATCAAGAGCAGCAACAGCTTTCAGGGCTGGGCCCTTCCCTGTGGGAGAAGGAGCCGGATGTTTCCTTTTCGGCAAGAGGCTCTGCCGAGGCCGAGAGCCATGACATGTTGCGTCTCTGGGAAAGCACCAATCCCCAGTGCTGTTGTGCCTGTAGATAGGGCGCCAAGGCACCGTGAAGAGCAGCAACAGCTTTCAGGGCTGCGCCCTTCCCTGTGGCAGAAGGAGCCGGGCGTTTGACTTTTCGGCAAGAGACTCTGCCGCGGCCGAGCGCCATGAGATGTTGCGTCTCTGGGAAAGCACCGATCCCCAGTGCTGTTGTGCCTGTAGATAGGGCGCCAAGGCACCGTGAAGAGCAGCAACAGCTTTCAGGGCTGGGCCCTTACCTGTGGGAGAATGAGCCGGAAGTTTGCCTTTTCGGCAAGAGGCTCTGCCGCGGCCAAGCGCCATGAGATGTTGCGTCTCTGGGAAAGCACAGATCCCCCAGTGCTGTTGTGCCTGTAGATAGAGCACAAAGGCACCGTGAAGAGCAGCAACAGCTTTCAGGGCTGGGCCCTTCCCTGTGGGAGAAGGAGCCGGACGTTTGCCTTTTCGGCAAGAGGCTCTGCCGCGGCCGAGCGCCATGAGATGTTGCGTCTCTGAGAAAACACCGATCCCCAGTGCTGTTCTGCCTGTAGATAGAGCACAAAGGCACCGTGAAGAGCAGCAAGAGCTTTCAGGGCTGGGCCCTTCCCTGTGGGAGAAGGAGCCGGACGTTTGCCTTTTCGGCAAGAGGCTCTGCCGCTGGCGAGCGCCATGAGATGCTGCATCTCTGGGAAGGCACAGATCCCCAGTGCTGTTGTGCCTGTAGTTAGGGCGCCAAGGCACCGTGAAGAGCAGCAAAAGCTTTCAGGGCTGACCCTTCCCTGTGGGAGAAGGAGCCGCATGTTTCCTTTTCGGCAAGAGGCTCTGCCTCGGACGAGCACCATGAGATGCTGCGTCTTTGGGAAGGCACAGATCCCCAGTGCTGTTGTGCCTGTAGATAGGGCACAAAGGGACCATCGAGAGCAGCAACAGCTTTCAGGGCTGCGCCCTTCCCTGTGGGAGAAGGAGCCGGACGTTTGCCTTTTCGGCAAGAGGCTCTGCCGCTGGCGAGCGCCATGAGATGTTGCATCTCTGGGAAGGCACAGATCCCCAGTGCTGTTCTGCCTGTAGTTAGGGCACCAAGGCACCGTGAAGAGCAGCAACAGCTTTCAGGGCTGACCCTTCCCTGTGGGAGAAGGAGCCGCATGTTTCCTTTTCGGCAAGAGACTCTGCCGCGGCCGAGCGCCATGAGATGTTGCGTCTCTGGGAAAGCACCGATCCCCAGTTCTGTTGTGCCTGTAGATAGGGCGCCAAGGCACCGTGAAGAGCAGCAACAGCTTTCAGGGCTGGGCCCTTCCCTGTGGGAGAAGGAGCCGGACGTTTGCCTTTTCGGCAAGAGGCTCTGCCGCGGCCGAGCGCCATGAGATGTTGCGTCTCTGAGAAAACACCGATCCCCAGTGCTGTTCTGCCTGTAGATAGAGCACAAAGGCACCGTGAAGAGCAGCAAGAGCTTTCAGGGCTGGGCCCTTCCCTGTGGGAGAAGGAGCCGGACGTTTGCCTTTTCGGCAAGAGGCTCTGCCGCGGACGAGCACCATGAGATGCTGCGTCTTTGGGAAGGCACAGATCCCCAGTGCTGTTGTGCCTGTAGATAGGGCACAAAGGGACCATCGAGAGCAGCAACAGCTTTCAGGGCTGCGCCCTTCCCTGTGGGAGAAGGAGCCGGACGTTTGCCTTTTCGGCAAGAGGCTCTGCCGCCACCGAGCACCGTGAGATGTTGCGTCTCTGGGAAAGCACCGATCCCCAGTGCTGTTGTGCCTGTAGATAGGGCACCAAGGTACCGTGAAGAGCAGCAACAGCTTTCAGGGCTGAGCCCTTACCTGTGGGAGAAGGAGCCGGACGTTTGACTTTTCGGCAAGAGGCTCTGCCTTGGCCGAGCGCCATGAGATGTTGCGTCTCTGGGAAAGCACAGATCCCCAGTGCTGTTGTGCCTGTAGATAGGGCACAAAGGGACCGTGAAGAGCAGCAACAGCTTTCAGGGCTGGGCCCTTCTCTGTGGGAGAAGGAGCCGCATGTTTCCTTTTCGGCAAGAGGCTCTGCCGCGGCCGAGCGCCGTGAGATGTTGCGTCTCTGGGAAAGCACCAATCCCCAGTGCTGTTGTGCCTGTAGATAGGGCGCCAAGGCACCGTGAAGAGCAGCAACAGCTTTCAGGGCTGCGCCCTTCCCTGTGGCAGAAGGAGCCGGGCGTTTGACTTTTCGGCAAGAGACTCTGCCGCGGCCGAGCGCCATGAGATGTTGCGTCTCTGGGAAAGCACCGATCCCCAGTGCTGTTGTGCCTGTAGATAGGGCGCCAAGGCACCGTGAAGAGCAGTAACAGCTTTCAGGGCTGGGCCCTTCCCTGTGGGAGAAGGAGCCGGACGTTTGCCTTTTCGGCAAGAGGCTCTGCCGCGGCCAAGCTCCATGAGATGTTGTGTCTCTGGGAAAGCCCATATCCCCAGTGCTGTTGTGCCTGTAGATAGGGCACAAATGGACCGTGAAGAGCAGCAACAGCTTTCAGGGCAGGGCAGTTCCCTGTGGGAGAAGGAGCCGGACGTTTGACTTTTCGGCAAGAGGCTCTGCCGCGGCCAAGCGCCATGAGATGTTGCGTCTCTGGGAAAGCACAGATCCCCAGTGCTGTTCTGCCTGTAGATAGAGCACAAAGGCACCGTGAAGAGCAGTAACAGCTTTCAGGGCTGGGCCCTTCCCTGTGGGAGAAGGAGCCGGACGTTTGACTTTTCGGCAAGAGGCTCTGCCGTGGCAGAGCGCCATGAGATGTTGCGTCTCTGGGAAAGCACAGATCCCCAGTGCTGTTCTGCCTGTAGATGGAGCACAAAGGCACCGTGAAGAGCAGCAACAGCTTTCAGGGCTGGGCCCTTCCCTGTGGGAGAAGGAGCCGGACGTTTGCCTTTTCGGCAAGAGGCTCTGCCGCTGGCGAGCGCCATGAGATGTTGCATCTCTGGGAAGGCACAGATCCCCAGTGCTGTTGTGCCTGTAGTTAGGGCACCAAGGCACCGTGAAGAGCAGCAACAGCTTTCAGGGCTGACCCTTCCCTGTGGGAGAAGGAGCCGCATGTTTCCTTTTCGGCAAGAGACTCTGCCGCGGCCGAGCGCCATGAGATGTTGCGTCTCTGGGAAAGCACCGATCCCCAGTTCTGTTGTGCCTGTAGATAGGGCGCCAAGGCACCGTGAAGAGCAGCAACAGCTTTCAGGGCTGGGCCCTTACCTGTGGGAGAATGAGCCGGAAGTTTGCCTTTTCGGCAAGAGGCTCTGCCGCGGCCAAGCGCCATGAGATGTTGTGTCTCTGGGAAAGCCCAGATCCCCAGTGCTGTTGTGCCTGTAGATAGGGAACAAAGGGACCGTGAAGAGCAGCAACAGCTTTCAGGGCAGGGCAGTTCCCTGTGGGAGAAGGAGCCGGACGTTTGCCTTTTCGGCAAGAGGCTCTGCCGCGGCCGAGCGCCATGAGATGCTGCATCTCTGGAAGGCACAGATCCCCAGTGCTGTTGTGCCTGTAGTTAGGGCACCAAGGCACCGTAAAGAGCAGCAACAGCTTTCAGGGCTGACCCTTCCCTGTGGGAGAAGGAGCCGCATATTTCCTTTTCGGCAAGAGGCTCTGCCGCGGCCGAGCACCATGAGATGCTGCGTCTTTTGGAAGGCACAGATCCCCAGTGCTGTTGTGCCTGTAGATAGGGCATAAAGGGACCATCAAGAGCAGCAACAGCTTTCAGGGCTGGGCCCTTCCCTGTGGGAGAAGGAGCCGGATGTTTCCTTTTCGGCAAGAGGCTCTGCTGCGGCCGAGCGCCATGACATGTTGCGTCTCTGGGAAAGCACCAATCCCCAGTGCTGTTGTAACTGTAGATAGGGCGCCAAGGCACCGTGAAGAGCAGCAACAGCTTTCAGGGCTGCGCCCTTCCCTGTGGCAGACGGAGCCGGGCGTTTGACTTTTCGGCAAGAGGCTCTGCCGCGGCCGAGCGCCATGAGATGTTGCGTCTCTGGGAAAGCACCGATCCCCAGTGCTGTTGTGCCTGTAGTTTGGGCGCCAAGGCACCGTGAAGAGCAGCAACAGCTTTCAGGGCTGGGCCCTTCCCTGTGGGAGAATGAGCCGCACGTTTGCCTTTTCGGCAAGAGGCTCTGCCGCGGCCAAGCGCCATGAGATGTTGCGTCTCTGGGAAAGCCCAGATCCCCAGTGCTGTTGTGCCTGTAGATAGGGCACAAAGGGACCGTGAAGAGCAGCAACAGCTGTCAGGGCAGGGCAGTTCCCTGTGGGAGAAGGAGCCGGACGTTTGACTTTTCGGCAAGAGGCTCTGCCGCGGCCGAGCGCCATGAGATGTTGCGTCTCTGGGAAAGCACAGATCCCCAGTGCTGTTCTGCCTGTAGATAGAGCACAAAGGCACCGTGAAGAGCAGCAACAGCTTTCAGGGCTGGGCCCTTCCCTGTGGGAGAAGGAGCCGGACGTTTGCCTTTCGGCAAGAGGCTCTGCCGCGGCCGAGCGCCATGAGATGTTGCGTCTCTGAGAAAACACCGATCCCCAGTGCTGTTCTGCCTGTAGATAGAGCACAAAGGCACCGTGAAGAGCAGCAAGAGCTTTCAGGGCTGGGCCCTTCCCTGTATAAGAAGGAGCCGGACGTTTGCCTTTTCGGCAAGAGGCTCTGCCGCTGGCGAGCGCCATGAGATGCTGCATCTCTGGGAAGGCACAGATCCCCAGTGCTGTTGTGCCTGTAGTTAGGGCGCCAAGGCACCGTGAAGAGCAGCAAAAGCTTTCAGGGCTGACCCTTCCCTGTGGGAGAAGGAGCCGCATGTTTTCCTTTTCGGCAAGAGGCTTTGCCGCGGACGAGCGCCATGAGATGCTGCGTCTTTGGAAGGCACAGATCCCCAGTGCTGTTGTGCCTGTAGATAGGGCACAAAGGGACCATCAAGAGCAGCAAGAGCTTTCAGGGCTGCGCCCTTCCCTGTGGGAGAAGGAGCCGGACTTTTGCCTTTTCGGCAAGAGGCTCTGCCGCCACCAGCGCCGTGAGATGTTGCGTCTCTGGGAAAGCACCGATCCCCAGTGCTGTTGTGCCTGTAGATAGGGCACCAAGGTACCGTGAAGAGCAGCAACAGCTTTCAGGGCTGGGCCCTTACCTGTGGGAGAAGGAGCCGGACGTTTGCCTTTTCAGGCAAGAGGCTCTGCCTTGGCCGAGCGCCATGAGATGTTGCGTCTCTGGGAAAGCACAGATCCCCAGTGCTGTTGTGCCTGTAGATAGGGCACAAAGGGACCGTGAAGAGCAGCAACAGCTTTCAGGGCTGGGCCCTTCTCTGTGGGAGAAGGAGCCGGATGTTTCCTTTTCGGCAAGAGGCTCTGCCGCGGCCGAGCGCCATGAGATGTTGCGTCTCTGGGAAAGCACCAATCCCCAGTGCTGTTGTGCCTGTAGATAGGGCGCCAAGGCACCGTGAAGAGCAGCAACAGCTTTCAGGGCTGCGCCCTTCCCTGTGGCAGAAGGAGCCGGGCGTTTGACTTTTCGGCCAGAGACTCTGCCGCGGCCGAGCGCCATGAGATGTTGCGTCTCTGGGAAAGCACCGATCCCCAGTGCTGTTGTGCCTGTAGATAGGGCGCCAAGGCACCGTGAAGAGCAGCAACAGCTTTCAGGGCTGGGCCCTTCCCTGTGGGAGAAGGAGCCGGACGTTTGCCTTTTCGGCAAGAGGCTCTGCCGCGGCCAAGCTCCATGAGATGTTGTGTCTCTGGGAAAGCCCATATCCCCAGTGCTGTTGTGCCTGTAGATAGGGCACAAAGGGACCGTGAAGAGCAGCAACAGCTTTCAGGGCACGGCAGTTCCCTGTGGGAGAAGGAGCCGGACGTTTGACTTTTCGGCAAGAGGCTCTGCCGTGGCAGAGCGCCATGAGATGTTGCGTCTCTGGGAAAGCACAGATCCCCAGTGCTGTTCTGCCTGTAGATAGAGCACAAAGGCACCGTGAAGAGCAGCAACAGCTTTCAGGGCTGGGCCCTTCCCTGTGGGAGAAGGAGCCGGACGTTTGCCTTTTCGGCAAGAGGCTCGGCCGCTGGCGAGCGCCATGAGATGTTGCATCTCTGGGAAGGCACAGATCCCCAGTGCTGTTGTGCCTGTAGTTAGGGCACCAAGGCACCGTGAAGAGCAGCAACAGCTTTCAGGGCTGACCCTTCCCTGTGGGAGAAGGAGCCGCATGTTTCCTTTTCGGCAAGAGACTCTGCCGCGGGCCGAGCGCCATGAGATGTTGCGTCTCTGGGAAAGCACCGATCCCCAGTTCTGTTGTGCCTGTAGATAGGGCGCCAAGGCACCGTGAAGAGCAGCAACAGCTTTCAGGGCTGGGCCCTTACCTGTGGGAGAATGAGCCGGAAGTTTGCCTTTTCGGCAAGAGGCTCTGCCGCGGCCAAGCGCCATGAGATGTTGCGTCTCTGGGAAAGCCCAGATCCCCAGTGCTGTTGTGCCTGTAGATAGGGCGCCAAGGCACCGTGAAGAGCAGCAACAGCTTTCAGGGCTGGGCCCTTCCCTGTGGGAGAATGAGCCGGACGTTTGCCTTTTCGGCAAGAGGCTCTGCCGCGGCCAAGCGCCATGAGATGTTGTGTCTCTGGGAAGGCCCAGATCCCCAGTGCTGTTGTGCCTGTAGATAGGGAACAAAGGGACCGTGAAGAGCAGCAACAGCTTTCAGGGCAGGGCAGTTCCCTGTGGGAGAACGAGCCGGGCGTTTGACTTTTCGGCAAGAGGCTCTGCCGCGGCAGAGCGCCATGAGATGTTGCGTCTCTGGGAAAGCACCGATCCCCAGTGCTGTTCTGCCTGTAGATAGAGCACAAAGGCACCGTGAAGAGCAGCAACAGCTTTCAGGGCTGGGCCCTTACCTGTGGGAGAATGAGCCGGAAGTTTGCCTTTTCGGCAAGAGGCTCTGCCGCGGCCAAGCGCCATGAGATGTTGCGTCTCTGGGAAAGCCCAGATCCCCAGTGCTGTTGTGCCTGTAGATAGGGCGCCAAGGCACCGTGAAGAGCAGCAACAGCTTTCAGGGCTGGGCCCTTCCCTGTGGGAGAATGAGCCGGACGTTTGCCTTTTCGGCAAGAGGCTCTGCCGCGGCCAAGCGCCATGAGATGTGGTGTCTCTGGGAAAGCCCAGATCCCCAGTGCTGTTGTGCCTGTAGATAGGGAACAAAGGGACCGTGAAGAGCAGCAACAGCTTTCAGGGCAGGGCAGTTCCCTGTGGGAGAACGAGCCGGGCGTTTGACTTTTCGGTAAGAGGCTCTGCCGCGGCAGAGCGCCATGAGATGTTGCGTCTCTGGGAAAGCACCGATCCCCAGTGCTGTTCTGCCTGTAGATAGAGCACAAAGGCACCGTGAAGAGCAGCAACAGCTTTCAGGGCTGGGCCCTTCCCTGTGGGAGAAGGAGCCGGACGTTTGCCTTTTCGGCAAGAGGCTCTGCCGCGGCCGAGCGCCATGAGATGCTGCATCTCTGGAAGGCACAGATCCCCAGTGCTGTTGTGCCTGTAGTTAGGGCGCCAAGGCACCGTGAAGAGCAGCAACAGCTTTCAGGGCTGACCCTTCCCTGTGGGAGAAGGAGCCGCATATTTCCTTTTCGGCAAGAGGCTCTGCCGCGGCCGAGCACCATGAGATGCTGCGTCTTTTGGAAGGCACAGATCCCCAGTGCTGTTTTGCCTGTAGATAGGGCATAAAGGGACCATCAAGAGCAGCAACAGCTTTCAGGGCTGGGCCCTTCCCTGTGGGAGAAGGAGCCGGATGTTTCCTTTTCGGCAAGAGGCTCTGCCGCGGCCGAGCGCCATGACATGTTGCGTCTCTGGGAAAGCACCAATCCCCAGTGCTGTTGTGCCTGTAGATAGGGCGCCAAGGCACCGTGAAGAGCAGCAACAGCTTTCAGGGCTGCGCCCTTCCCTGTGGGAGAATGAGCCGGACGTTTTACTTTTCGGCAAGAAGCTCTGCCGCGGGCAAGCGCCATGAGATGTTGCGTCTCTGGGAAAGCACAGATCCCCAGTGCTGTTGTGCCTGTAGATAGGGAACAAAGGGACCGTGAAGAGCAGCAACAGCTTTCAGGGCTGGGCCCTTCCCTGTGGGAGAAGGAGCCGGACGTTTGACTTTTCGGCAAGAGGCTCTGCCGCGGCCAAGCGCCATGAGATGTTGCGTCTCTGGGAAAGCCCAGATCCCCAGTGCTGTTGTGCCTGTAGATAGGGCGCCAAGGCACCGTGAAGAGCAGCAACAGCTTTCAGGGCTGGGCCCTTCCCTGTGGGAGAATGAGCCGGACGTTTGCCTTTTCGGCAAGAGGCTCTGCCGCGGCCAAGCGCCATGAGATGTTGTGTCTCTGGGAAAGCCCAGATCCCCAGTGCTGTTGTGCCTGTAGATAGGGAACAAAGGGACCGTGAAGAGCAGCAACAGCTTTCAGGGCTGGGCCCTTCCCTGTGGGAAAAGGAGCCGGACGTTTGACTTTTCGGCAAGAGGCTCTGCCGCGGCCAAGCGCCATGAGATGTTGCGTCTCTGGGAAAGCCCAGATCCCCAGTGCTGTTGTGCCTGTAGATAGGGCGCCAAGGCACCGTGAAGAGCAGCAACAGCTTTCAGGGCTGGGCCCTTCCCTGTGGGAGAAGGAGCCGGACGTTTGCCTTTTCGGCAAGAGGCTCTGCCGCGGCCGAGCGCCATGAGATGCTGCATCTCTGGAAGGCACAGATCCCCAGTGCTGTTGTGCCTGTAGATAGGGCGCCAAGGCACCGTGAAGAGCAGCAACAGCTTTCAGGGCTGGGCCCTTCCCTGTGGGAGAATGAGCCGGACGTTTGTCTTTTCGGCAAGAGGCTCTGCCGCGGCCAAGCGCCATGAGATGTTGTGTCTCTGGGAAAGCCCAGATCCCCAGTGCTGTTGTGCCTGTAGATAGGGAACAAAGGGACCGTGAAGAGCAGCAACAGCTTTCAGGGCAGGGCAGTTCCCTGTGGGAGAACGAGCCGGGCGTTTGACTTTTCGGCAAGAGGCTCTGCCGCGGCAGAGCGCCATGAGATGTTGCGTCTCTGGGAAAGCACCGATCCCCAGTGCTGTTCTGCCTGTAGATAGAGCACAAAGGCACCGTGAAGAGCAGCAACAGCTTTCAGGGCTGGGCCCTTCCCTGTGGGAGAAGGAGCCGGACGTTTGCCTTTTCGGCAAGAGGCTCTGCCGCGGCCGAGCGCCATGAGATGCTGCATCTCTGGAAGGCACAGATCCCCAGTGCTGTTGTGCCTGTAGTTAGGGCACCAAGGCACCGTGAAGAGCAGCAACAGCTTTCAGGGCTGACCCTTCCCTGTGGGAGAAGGAGCCGCATATTTCCTTTTCGGCAAGAGGCTCTGCCGCGGCCGAGCACCATGAGATGCTGCGTCTTTTGGAAGGCACAGATCCCCAGTGCTGTTGTGCCTGTAGATAGGGCATAAAGGGACCATCAAGAGCAGCAACAGCTTTCAGGGCTGGGCCCTTCCCTGTGGGAGAAGGAGCCGGATGTTTCCTTTTCGGCAAGAGGCTCTGCCGCGGCCGAGCGCCATGACATGTTGCGTCTCTGGGAAAGCACCAATCCCCAGTGCTGTTGTGCCTGTAGATAGGGCGCCAAGGCACCGTGAAGAGCAGCAACAGCTTTCAGGGCTGCGCCCTTCCCTGTGGCAGAAGGAGCCGGGCGTTTGACTTTTCGGCAAGAGGCTCTGCCGCGGCCGAGCACCATGAGATGCTGCGTCTTTTGGAAGGCACAGATCCCCAGTGCTGTTGTGCCTGTAGATAGGGAACGAAGGGACCGTCAAGAGCAGCAACAGCTTTCAGGGCTGGGCCCTTCCCTGTGGGAGAAGGAGCCGCATGTTTCCTTTTCGGCAAGAGGCTCTGACGCGGCCGAGCGCCATGAGATGCTACGTCTTTGGGAAGGCACAGATCCCCAGTGCTGTTGTGCCTGTAGATAGGGCACAAAGGGACCATCAAGAGCAGCAACAGCTTTCAGGGCTGCGCCCTTCCCTGTGGGAGAAGGAGCCGGACGTTTGCCTTTTCGGCAAGAGGCTCTGCCGCGGCCGAGCGCCATGAGATGTTGTGTCTCTGGGAAAGCACCGATCCCCAGTGCTGTTGTGCCTGTAGATAGGGCACCAAGGTACCGTGAAGAGCAGCAACAGCTTTCAGGGCTGGGCCCTTCCCTGTGGGAGAAGGAGCCGGATGTTTCCTTTTCGGCAAGAGGCTCTGCCGCGGCAGAGCGCCGTGAGATGTTGCGTCTCTGGGAAAGCACCGATCCCCAGTGCTGTTGTGCCTGTAGATAGGGCACCAAGGTACCGTGAAGAGCAGCAACAGCTTTCAGGGCTGGGCCCTTCTCTGTGGGAGATGGAGCCGGATGTTTCCTTTTCGGCAAGAGGCTCTTCCGCGGCCGAGCGCCGTGAGATGTTGCGTCTCTGGGAAAGCCCATATCCCCAGTGCTGTTGTGCCTGTAGATAGGGCGCCAAGGCACCGTGAAGAGCAGCAACAGCTTTCAGGGCTGCGCCCTTCCCTGTGGCAGAAGGAGCCGGACGTTTGCCTTTTCGGCAAGAGGCTCTGCCGCGGCCAAGCGCCATGAGATGTTGCGTCTCTGGTAAAGCCCAGATCCCCAGTGCTGTTGTGCCTGTAGATAGAGCACAAAGGCACCGTGAAGAGCAGCAACAGCTTTCAGGGCTGGGCCCTTCCCTGTGGGAGAAGGAGCCGGACGTTTGCCTTTTCGGCAAGAGGCTCTGCCGCGGCCGAGCGCCATGAGATGCTGCATCTCTGGGAAGGCACAGATCCCCAGTGCTGTTGTGCCTGTAGTTAGGGCGCCAAGGCACCGTGAAGAGCAGCAACAGCTTTCAGGGCTGACCCTTCCCTGTGGGAGAAGGAGCCGCATGTTTCCTTTTCGGCAAGAGGCTCTGACGCGGCCGAGCGCCATGAGATGCTACGTCTTTGGGAAGGCACAGAACCCCAGTGCTGTTGTGCCTGTAGATAGGGCACAAAGGGACCATCAAGAGCAGCAACAGCTTTCAGGGCTGCGCCCTTCCCTGTGGGAGAAGGAGCCGGACGTTTGCCTTTTCGGCAAGAGGCTCTGCCGCCACCGAGCGCCATGAGATGTTGCGTCTCTGGGAAAGCACCGATCCCCAGTGCTCTTGTGCCTGTAGATAGGGCGCCAAGGCACCGTGAAGAGCAGCAACAGCTTTCAGGGATGGGCCCTTCCCTGTGGGAGAATGAGCCGGACGTTTTACTTTTCGGCAAGAAGCTCTGCCGCGGGCAAGCGCCATGAGATGTTGCGTCTCTGGGAAAGCACAGATCCCCAGTGCTGTTGTGCCTGTAGATAGGGAACAAAGGGACCGTGAAGAGCAGCAACAGCTTTCAGGGCTGGGCCCTTCCCTGTGGGAGAAGGAGCCGGACGTTTGACTTTTCGGCAAGAGGCTCTGCCGCGGCCAAGCGCCATGAGATGTTGCGTCTCTGGGAAAGCCCAGATCCCCAGTGCTGTTGTGCCTGTAGATAGGGCGCCAAGGCACCGTGAAGAGCAGCAACAGCTTTCAGGGCTGGGCCCTTCCCTGTGGGAGAATGAGCCGGACGTTTGCCTTTTCGGCAAGAGGCTCTGCCGCGGCCAAGCGCCATGAGATGTTGTGTCTCTGGGAAAGCCCAGATCCCCAGTGCTGTTGTGCCTGTAGATAGGGAACAAAGGGACTGTGAAGAGCAGCAACAGCTTTCAGGGCTGGGCCCTTCCCTGTGGGAGAAGGAGCCGGATGTTTGCCTTTTCGGCAAGAGGCTCTGCCGCGGCCGAGCGCCATGAGATGCTGCATCTCTGGAAGGCACAGATCCCCAGTGCTGTTGTGCCTGTAGTTAGGGCACCAAGGCACCGTGAAGAGCAGCAACAGCTTTCAGGGCTGACCCTTCCCTGTGGGAGAAGGAGCCGCATATTTCCTTTTCGGCAAGAGGCTCTGCCGCGGCCGAGCACCATGAGATGCTGCGTCTTTTGGAAGGCACAGATCCCCAGTGCTGTTGTGCCTGTAGATAGGGCATAAAGGGACCATCAAGAGCAGCAACAGCTTTCAGGGCTGGGCCCCTCCCTGTGGGAGAAGGAGCCGGATGTTTCCTTTTCGGCAAGAGGCTCTGCCGCGGCCGAGCGCCATGACATGTTGCGTCTCTGGGAAAGCACCAATCCCCAGTGCTGTTGTGCCTGTAGATAGGGCGCCAAGGCACCGTGAAGAGCAGCAACAGCTTTCAGGGCTGCGCCCTTCCCTGTGGCAGAAGGAGCCGGGCGTTTGACTTTTCGGCCAGAGACTCTGCCGCGGCCGAGCGCCATGAGATGTTGCGTCTCTGGGAAAGCACCGATCCCCAGTGCTGTTGTGCCTGTAGTTAGGGCGCCAAGGCACCGTGAAGAGCAGCAACAGCTTTCAGGGCTGGGCCCTTCCCTGTGGGAGAATGAGCCACACGTTTGCCTTTTCGGCAAGAGGCTCTGCCGCGGCCAAGCGCCATGAGATGTTGCGTCTCTGGGAAAGCCCAGATCCCCAGTGCTGTTGTGCCTGTAGATAGGGCACAAAGGGACCGTGAAGAGCAGCAACAGCTTTCAGGGCTGCGCCCTTCCCTGTGGGAGAAGGAGCCGGACGTTTGACTTTTCGGCAAGAGGCTCTGCCGCGGCCGAGCGCCATGAGATGTTGCGTCTCCGGGAAAGCCCAGATCCCCAGTGCTGTTGTGCCTGTAGATAGGGAACGAAGGGACCGTCAAGAGCAGCAACAGCTTTCAGGGCTGGGCCCTTCCCTGTGGGAGAAGGAGCCGCATGTTTCCTTTTCGGCAAGAGGCTCTGACGCGGCCGAGCGCCATGAGATGCTACGTCTTTGGGAAGGCACAGATCCCCAGTGCTGTTGTGCCTGTAGATAGGGCACAAAGGGACCATCAAGAGCAGCAACAGCTTTCAGGGCTGCGCCCTTCCCTGTGGGAGAAGGAGCCGGACGTTTGCCTTTTCGGCAAGAGGCTCTGCCGCGGCCGAGCGCCATGAGATGTTGTGTCTCTGGGAAAGCACCGATCCCCAGTGCTGTTGTGCCTGTAGATAGGGCACCAAGGTACCGTGAAGAGCAGCAACAGCTTTCAGGGCTGGGCCCTTCCCTGTGGGAGAAGGAGCCGGATGTTTCCTTTTCGGCAAGAGGCTCTGCCGCGGCAGAGCGCCGTGAGATGTTGCGTCTCTGGGAAAGCACCGATCCCCAGTGCTGTTGTGCCTGTAGATAGGGCACCAAGGTACCGTGAAGAGCAGCAACAGCTTTCAGGGCTGGGCCCTTCTCTGTGGGAGAAGGAGCCGGATGTTTCCTTTTCGGCAAGAGGCTCTACCGCGGCCGAGCGCCGTGAGATGTTGCGTCTCTGGGAAAGCCCATATCCCCAGTGCTGTTGTGCCTGTAGATAGGGCGCCAAGGCACCGTGAAGAGCAGCAACAGCTTTCAGGGCTGCGCCCTTCCCTGTGGCAGAAGGAGCCGGACGTTTGCCTTTTCGCTAAGAGGATCTGCCGCGGCAAAGCGCCATGAGATGTTGCGTCTCTGGTAAAGCCCAGATCCCCAGTGCTGTTGTGCCTGTAGATAGAGCACAAAGGCACCGTGAAGAGCAGCAACAGCTTTCAGGGCTGGGCCCTTCCCTGTGGGAGAAGGAGCCGGACGTTTGCCTTTTCGGCAAGAGGCTCTGCCGCGGCCGAGCGCCATGAGATGCTGCATCTCTGGGAAGGCACAGATCCCCAGTGCTGTTGTGCCTGTAGTTAGGGCGCCAAGGCACCGTGAAGAGCAGCAACAGCTTTCAGGGCTGACCCTTCCCTGTGGGAGAAGGAGCCGCATGTTTCCTTTTCGGCAAGAGGCTCTGACGCGGCCGAGCGCCATGAGATGCTACGTCTTTGGGAAGGCACAGAACCCCAGTGCTGTTGTGCCTGTAGATAGGGCACAAAGGGACCATCAAGAGCAGCAACAGCTTTCAGGGCTGCGCCCTTCCCTGTGGCAGAAGGAGCCGGACGTTTGCCTTTTCGGCAAGAGGCTCTGCCGCCACCGAGCGCCATGAGATGTTGCGTCTCTGGGAAAGCACCGATCCCCAGTGCTGTTGTGCCTGTAGATAGGGCGCCAAGGCACCGTGAAGAGCAGCAACAGCTTTCAGGGCTGGGCCCTTCCCTGTGGGAGAATGAGCCGGACGTTTTACTTTTCGGCAAGAAGCTCTGCCGCGGGCAAGCGCCATGAGATGTTGCGTCTCTGGGAAAGCACAGATCCCCAGTGCTGTTGTGCCTGTAGATAGGGAACAAAGGGACCGTGAAGAGCAGCAACAGCTTTCAGGGCTGGGCCCTTCCCTGTGGGAGAAGGAGCCGGACGTTTGACTTTTCGGCAAGAGGCTCTGCCGCGGCCGAGCGCCATGAGATGTTGCGTCTCTGGGAAAGCCCAGATCCCCAGTGCTGTTGTGCCTGTAGATAGGGCGCCAAGGCACCGTGAAGAGCAGCAACAGCTTTCAGGGCTGGGCCCTTCCCTGTGGGAGAATGAGCCGGACGTTTGCCTTTTCGGCAAGAGGCTCTGCCGCGGCCAAGCGCCATGAGATGTTGTGTCTCTGGGAAAGCCCAGATCCCCAGTGCTGTTGTGCCTGTAGATAGGGAACAAAGGGACTGTGAAGAGCAGCAACAGCTTTCAGGGCTGGGCCCTTCCCTGTGGGAGAAGGAGCCGGACGTTTGACTTTTCGGCAAGAGGCTCTGCCGCGGCCAAGCGCCATGAGATGTTGCGTCTCTGGGAAAGCCCAGATCCCCAGTGCTGTTGTGCCTGTAGATAGGGCGCCAAGGCACCGTGAAGAGCAGCAACAGCTTTCAGGGCTGGGCCCTTCCCTGTGGGAGAAGGAGCCGGACGTTTGCCTTTTCGGCAAGAGGCTCTGCCGCGGCCGAGCGCCATGAGATGCTGCATCTCTGGAAGGCACAGATCCCCAGTGCTGTTGTGCCTGTAGTTAGGGCACCAAGGCACCGTGAAGAGCAGCAACAGCTTTCAGGGCTGACCCTTCCCTGTGGGAGAAGGAGCCGCATATTTCCTTTTCGGCAAGAGGCTCTGCCGCGGCCGAGCACCATGAGATGCTGCGTCTTTTGGAAGGCACAGATCCCCAGTGCTGTTGTGCCTGTAGATAGGGCATAAAGGGACCATCAAGAGCAGCAACAGCTTTCAGGGCTGGGCCCCTCCCTGTGGGAGAAGGAGCCGGATGTTTCCTTTTCGGCAAGAGGCTCTGCCGCGGCCGAGCGCCATGACATGTTGCGTCTCTGGGAAAGCACCAATCCCCAGTGCTGTTGTGCCTGTAGATAGGGCGCCAAGGCACCGTGAAGAGCAGCAACAGCTTTCAGGGCTGCGCCCTTCCCTGTGGCAGAAGGAGCCGGGCGTTTGACTTTTCGGCAAGAGACTCTGCCGCGGCCGAGCGCCATGAGATGTTGCGTCTCTGGGAAAGCACCGATCCCCAGTGCTGTTGTGCCTGTAGTTAGGGCGCCAAGGCACCGTGAAGAGCAGCAACAGCTTTCAGGGCTGGGCCCTTCCCTGTGGGAGAATGAGCCACACGTTTGCCTTTTCGGCAAGAGGCTCTGCCGCGGCCAAGCGCCATGAGATGTTGCGTCTCTGGGAAAGCCCAGATCCCCAGTGCTGTTGTGCCTGTAGATAGGGCACAAAGGGACCGTGAAGAGCAGCAACAGCTTTCAGGGCTGGGCCCTTCCCTGTGGGAGAAGGAGCCGGACGTTTGACTTTTCGGCAAGAGGCTCTGCCGCGGCCGAGCGCCATGAGATGTTGCATCTCTGGGAAAGCACAGATCCCCAGTGCTTTTCTGCCTGTAGATAGAGCACAAAGGCACCGTGAAGAGCAGCAACAGCTTTCAGGGCTGGGCCCTTCCCTGTGGGAGAAGGAGCCGGACGTTTGCCTTTTCGGCAAGAGGCTCTGCCGCGGCCGAGCGCCATGAGATGTTGTGTCTCTGGGAAAGCACCGATCCCCAGTGCTGTTGTGCCTGTAGATAGGGCACCAAGGTACCGTGAAGAGCAGCAACAGCTTTCAGGGCTGGGCCCTTCTCTGTGGGAGAAGGAGCCGGATGTTTCCTTTTCGGCAAGAGGCTCTGCCGCGGCCGAGCGCCGTGAGATGTTGCGTCTCTGGGAAAGCCCATATCCCCAGTGCTGTTGTGCCTGTAGATAGGGCGCCAAGGCACCGTGAAGAGCAGCAACAGCTTTCAGGGCTGCGCCCTTCCCTGTGGCAGAAGGAGCCGGACGTTTGCCTTTTCGGCAAGAGGCTCTGCCGCGGCCAAGCGCCATGAGATGTTGCGTCTCTGGTAAAGCCCAGATCCCCAGTGCTGTTGTGCCTGTAGATAGAGCACAAAGGCACCGTGAAGAGCAGCAACAGCTTTCAGGGCTGGGCCCTTCCCTGTGGGAGAAGGAGCCGGACGTTTGCCTTTTCGGCAAGAGGCTCTGCCGCGGCCGAGCGCCATGAGATGCTGCATCTCTGGGAAGGCACAGATCCCCAGTGCTGTTGTGCCTGTAGTTAGGGCGCCAAGGCACCGTGAAGAGCAGCAACAGCTTTCAGGGCTGCGCCCTTCCCTGTGGGAGAAGGAGCCGCATGTTTCCTTTTCGGCAAGAGGCTCTGACGCGGCCGAGCGCCATGAGATGCTACGTCTTTGGGAAGGCACAGAACCCCAGTGCTATTGTGCCTGTAGATAGGGCACAAAGGGACCATCAAGAGCAGCAACAGCTTTCAGGGCTGCGCCCTTCCCTGTGCCAGAAGGAGCCGGACGTTTGCCTTTTCGGCAAGAGGCTCTGCCGCCACCGAGCGCCATGAGATGTTGCGTCTCTGGGAAAGCACCGATCCCCAGTGCTGTTGTGCCTGTAGATAGGGAGCCAAGGCACCGTGAAGAGCAGCAACAGCTTTCAGGGCTGGGCCCTTCCCTGTGGGAGAATGAGCCGGACGTTTGACTTTTCGGCAAGAAGCTCTGCCGCGGGCAAGCGCCATGAGATGTTGCGTCTCTGGGAAAGCACAGATCCCCAGTGCTGTTGTGCCTGTAGATAGGGAACAAAGGGACCGTGAAGAGCAGCAACAGCTTTCAGGGCTGGGCCCTTCCCTGTGGGAGAAGGAGCCGGACGTTTGACTTTTCGGCAAGAGGCTCTGCCGTGGCAGAGCGCCATGAGATGTTGCGTCTCTGGGAAAGCACAGATCCCCAGTGCTGTTGTGCCTGTAGATAGAGCACAAAGGCACCGTGAAGAGAAGCAACAGCTTTCAGGGCTGGGCCCTTCCCTGTGGGAGAAGGAGCCGGACGTTTGCCTTTTCGGCAAGAGGCTCTGCCGCGGCCAAGCGCCATGAGATGCTGCATCTCTGGGAAGGGACAGATCCCCAGTGCTGTTGTGCCTGTAGTTAGGGCGCCAAGGCACCGTGAAGAGCAGCAACAGCTTTCAGAGCTGACCATTCCCTGTGGGAGAAGGAGCCGCATGTTTCCTTTTCGGCAAGAGGCTCTGCCGCGGCCGAGCACCATGAGATGCTGCGTCTTTTGGAAGGCACAGATCCCCAGTGCTGTTGTGCCTGTAGATAGGGCACAAAGGGACCATCAAGAGCAGCAACAGCTTTCAGGGCTGCGCCCTTCCCTGTGGGAGAAGGAGCCGGACGTTTGCCTTTTCGGCAAGAGGCTCTGCCGCGGCCGAGCGCCATGAGATGCTGCATCTCTGGAAGGCACAGATCCCCAGTGCTGTTGTGCCTGTAGTTAGGGCACCAAGGCACCGTGAAGAGCAGCAACAGCTTTCAGGGCTGACCCTTCCCTGTGGGAGAAGGAGCCGCATATTTCCTTTTCGGCAAGAGGCTCTGCCGCGGCCGAGCACCATGAGATGCTGCGTCTTTTGGAAGGCACAGATCCCCAGTGCTGTTGTGCCTGTAGATAGGGCATAAAGGGACCATCAAGAGCAGCAACAGCTTTCAGGGCTGGGCCCTTCCCTGTGGGAGAAGGAGCCGGATGTTTCCTTTTCGGCAAGAGGCTCTGCCGCGGCCGAGCGCCATGACATGTTGCGTCTCTGGGAAAGCACCAATCCCCAGTGCTGTTGTGCCTGTAGATAGGGCGCCAAGGCACCGTGAAGAGCAGCAACAGCTTTCAGGGCTGCGCCCTTCCCTGTGGCAGAAGGAGCCGGGCGTTTGACTTTTCGGCAAGAGACTCTGCCGCGGCCGAGCGCCATGAGATGTTGCGTCTCTGGGAAAGCACCGATCCCCAGTGCTGTTGTGCCTGTAGATAGGGCGCCAAGGCACCGTGAAGAGCAGCAACAGCTTTCAGGGCTGGGCCCTTCCCTGTGGGAGAATAAGCCGGACGTTTGCCTTTTCGGCAAGAGGCTCTGCCGCGGCCAAAGCGCCATGAGATGTTGCGTCTCTGGTAAAGCCCAGATCCCCAGTGCTGTTGTGCCTGTAGATAGAGCACAAAGGCACCGTGAAGAGCAGCAACAGCTTTCAGGGCTGGGCCCTTCCCTGTGGGAGAAGGAGCCGGACGTTTGCCTTTTCGGCAAGAGGCTCTGCCGCGGCCGAGCGCCATGAGATGCTGCATCTCTGGGAAGGCACAGATCCCCAGTGCTGTTGTGCCTGTAGTTAGGGCGCCAAGGCACCGTGAAGAGCATCAACAACTTTCAGGGCTGACCCTTCCCTGTGGGAGAAGGAGCCGCATGTTTCCTTTTCGGCAAGAGGCTCTGACGCGGCCGAGCGCCATGAGATGCTACGTCTTTGGGAAGGCACAGATCCCCAGTGCTGTTGTGCCTGTAGATAGGGCACAAAGGGACCATCAAGAGCAGCAACAGCTTTCAGGGCTGCGCCCTTCCCTGTGGGAGAAGGAGCCGGACGTTTGCCTTTTCGGCAAGAGGCTCTGCCGCAGCCGAGCGCCATGAGATGTTGTGTCTCTGGGAAAGCACCGATCCCCAGTGCTGTTGTGCCTGTAGATAGGGCACCAAGGTACCGTGAAGAGCAGCAACAGCTTTCAGGGCTGGGCCCTTCCCTGTGGGAGAAGGAGCCGGATGTTTCCTTTTCGGCAAGAGGCTCTGCCGCGGCCGAGCGCCGTGAGATGTTGCGTCTCTGGGAAAGCACCGATCCCCAGTGCTGTTGTGCCTGTAGATAGGGCACCAAGGTACCGTGAAGAGCAGCAACAGCTTTCAGGGCTGGGCCCTTCTCTGTGGGAGAAGGAGCCGGATGTTTCCTTTTCGGCAAGAGTCTCTGCCGCGGCCGAGCGCCGTGAGATGTTGCGTCTCTGGGAAAGCCCATATCCCCAGTGCTGTTGTGCCTGTAGATAGGGCGCCAAGGCACCGTGAAGAGCAGCAACAGCTTTCAGGGCTGGGCCCTTCCCTGTGGGAGAAGGAGCCGGACGTTTGCCTTTTCGGCAAGAGGCTCTGCCGCGGCCAAGCGCCATGAGATGTTGCGTCTCTGGTAAAGCCCAGATCCCCAGTGCTGTTGTGCCTGTAGATAGAGCACAAAGGCACCGTGAAGAGCAGCAACAGCTTTCAGGGCTGGGCCCTTCCCTGTGGGAGAAGGAGCCGGACGTTTGCCTTTTCGGCAAGAGGCTCTGCCGCTTGCGAGCGCCATGAGATGCTGCATCTCTGGGAAGGCACAGATCCCCAGTGCTGTTGTGCCTGTAGTTAGGGCGCCAAGGCACCGTGAAGAGCAGCAACAGCTTTCAGGGCTGACCCTTCCCTGTGGGAGAAGGAGCCGCATGTTTCCTTTTCGGCAAGAGGCTCTGACGCGGCCGAGCGCCATGAGATGCTACGTCTTTGGGAAGGCACAGAACCCCAGTGCTGTTGTGCCTGTAGATAGGGCACAAAGGAACCATCAAGAGCAGCAACAGCTTTCAGGGCTGCGCCCTTCCCTGTGGCAGAAGGAGCCGGACGTTTGCCTTTTCGGCAAGAGGCTCTGCCGCCACCGAGCGCCATGAGATGTTGCGTCTCTGGGAAAGCACCGATCCCCAGTGCTGTTGTGCCTGTAGATAGGGCGCCAAGGCACCGTGAAGAGCAGCAACAGCTTTCAGGGCTGGGCCCTTCCCTGTGGGAGAAGGAGCCGGACGTTTGCCTTTTCGGCAAGAAGCTCTGCCGCGGGCAAGCGCCATGAGATGTTGCGTCTCTGGGAAAGCACAGATCCCCAGTGCTGTTGTGCCTGTAGATAGGGAACAAAGGGACCGTGAAGAGCAGCAACAGCTTTCAGGGCTGGGCCCTTCCCTGTGGGAGAAGGAGCCGGACGTTTGACTTTTCGGCAAGAGGCTCTGCCGTGGCAGAGCGCCATGAGATGTTGCGTCTCTGGGAAAGCACAGATCCCCAGTGCTGTTGTGCCTGTAGATAGAGCACAAAGGCACCGTGAAGAGAAGCAACAGCTTTCAGGGCTGGGCCCTTCCCTGTGGGAGAAGGAGCCGGACGTTTGCCTTTTCGGCAAGAGGCTCTGCCGCGGCCAAGCGCCATGAGATGCTGCATCTCTGGGAAGGCACAGATCCCCAGTGCTGTTGTGCCTGTAGTTAGGGCGCCAAGGCACCGTGAAGAGCAGCAACAGCTTTCAGGGCTGACCATTCCCTGTGGGAGAAGGAGCCGCATGTTTCCTTTTCGGCAAGAGGCTCTGCCGCGGCCGAGCACCATGAGATGCTGCGTCTTTTGGAAGGCACAGATCCCCAGTGCTGTTGTGCCTGTAGATAGGGCACAAAGGGACCATCAAGAGCAGCAACAGCTTTCAGGGCTGCGCCCTTCCCTGTGGGAGAAGGAGCCGGACGTTTGCCTTTTCAGCAAGAGGCTCTGCCGCCACCGAGCGCCGTGAGATGTTGCGTCTCTGGGAAAGCACCGATCCCCAGTGCTGTTGTGCCTGTAGATACGGCACCAAGGTACCGTGAAGAGCAGCAACAGCTTTCAGGGCTGGGCCCTTACCTGTGGCAGAAGGAGCCGGACGTTTGCCTTTTCGGCAAGAGGCTCTGCCGCGGCCGAGCGCCGTGAGATGTTGCGTCTCTGGGAAAGCACAGATCCCCAGTGCTGTTGTGCCTGTAGATAGGGCACCAAGGTTAGGTGAAGAGCAGCAACAGCTTTCAGGGCTGCGCCCTTCCCTGTGGCAGAAGGAGCCGGGCGTTTGACTTTTCGGCAAGAGACTCTGCCGCGGCCGAGCGCCATGAGATGTTGCGTCTCTGGGAAAGCACCGATCCCCAGTGCTGTTGTGCCTGTAGATAGGGCGCCAAGGCACCGTGAAGAGCAGCAACAGCTTTCAGGGCTGACCCTTCCCTGTGGGAGAAGGAGCCGCATGTTTCCTTTTCGGCAAGAGGCTCTGCCGCGGACGAGCGCCATGAGATGTTGCGTCTCTGGTAAAGCCCAGATCCCCAGTGCTGTTGTGCCTGTAGATAGAGCACAAAGGCACCGTGAAGAGCAGCAACAGCTTTCAGGGCTGGGCCCTTCCCTGTGGGAGAAGGAGCCGGACGTTTGCCTTTTCGGCAAGAGGCTCTGCCGCGGCCAGGCGCCGTGATATGTTGCGTCTCTGGGAAAGCACAGATCCCCAGTGCTGTTCTGCCTGTACATAGGGCACCAAGGTTAGGTGAAGAGCAGCAAGAGCTTTCAGGGCTGGGCCCTTCCCTGTGGGAGAAGGAGCCGGATGTTTGACTTTTCGGCAAGAGGCTCTGCCGCGAACGAGCGCCATGAGATGTTGCGTCTCTGGGAAAGCAACGATCCCCAGTGCTGTTGTGCCTGTAGATAGGGCGCCAAGGCACCGTGAAGAGCAGCAACAGCTTTCAGGGCTGGGCCCTTCCCTGTGGGAGAAGGAGCCGGACGTTTGACTTTTCGGCATGAGGCTCTGCCGCGGCCGAGCGCCATGAGATGTTGCGTCTCTGGGATAACACAGATCCCCAGTGCTGTTGTACCTGTAGATTGGGCACCAAGGTTAGGTGAAGAGCAGCAACAGCTTTCAGGGCTGGGCCCTTCCCTGTGGGAGAAGGAGCCGGACGTTTGCCTTTTTGGCAAGAGGCTCTGCCGCGGCCGAGAGCCATGAGATGTTGCGTCTCTGGGAAAGCACAGATCCCCAGTGTTATTGTTCCTTTAGATAGGGCACCAAGGCACCGTGAAGAGCAGCAACAGCTTTCAGGGCTGGGCCCTTCCCTGTGGGAGAATGAGCCAGACGTTTACCTTTTCGGCAAGAGGCTCTGCCATGGCCAAGCGCCATGAGATGCTACGTCTCTGGGAAGGCACAGATCCCCAGTGCTGTTGTGCCTGTAGATAGGGCGCCAAGGCACCGTGAAGAGCAGCAACAGCTTTCAGGGCTGGGCCCTTCCCTGTGGGAGAAGGAGCCGGACGTTTGCCTTTTCGGCAAGAGGCTCTGCCGCGGCCGAGCGCCATGAGATGTTGCGTCTCTGGGAAAGCACAGATCCCCAGTGCTGTTGAGCCTGTAGATAGGGCACAAAGGGACCGTCAAGAGCAGCAACAGCTTTCAGGGCTGGGCCCTTCCCTGTGAGAGAAGGAGCCAGACGTTTGCCTTTTCTGCTAGTGGCTATGCCGCGTCCAAGCGCCATGAGATGTTGCGTCTCTGCGAAAGCCCAGATCCCCAGTGCTGTTCTGCCTGTAGATAGGGCACAAAGGGACCATCAAGAGCAGCAACAGCTTTCAGGGCTGCGCCCTTCCCTGTGGCAGAAGGAGCCGGACGTTTGCCTTTTCGGCAAGAGGCTCTGCCGCGGCCAAGCGCCATGAGATGTTGCGTCTCTGGTAAAGCCCAGATCCCCAGTGCTGTTGTGCCTGTAGATAGAGCACAAAGGCACCGTGAAGAGCAGCAACAGCTTTCAGGGCTGGGCCCTTCCCTGTGGGAGAAGGAGCCGGACGTTTGCCTTTTCGGCAAGAGGCTCTGCCGCGGCCGAGCGCCATGAGATGCTGCATCTCTGGGAAGGCACAGATCCCCAGTGCTGTTGTGCCTGTAGTTAGGGCGCCAAGGCACCGTGAAGAGCAGCAACAGCTTTCAGGGCTGACCCTTCCCTGTGGGAGAAGGAGCCGCATGTTTCCTTTTCGGCAAGAGGCTCTGACGCGGCCGAGCGCCATGAGATGCTACGTCTTTGGGAAGGCACAGAACCCCAGTGCTGTTGTGCCTGTAGATAGGGCACAAAGGGACCATCAAGAGCAGCAACAGCTTTCAGGGCTGCGCCCTTCCCTGTGGCAGAAGGAGCCGGACGTTTGACTTTTCGGCAAGAGGCTCTGCCGCGGCCGAGCGCCGTGAGATGTTGCGTCTCTGGGAAAGCACAGATCCCCAGTGCTGTTGTGCCTGTAGATAGGGCACCAAGGTTAGGTGAAGAGCAGCAACAGCTTTCAGGGCTGCGCCCTTCCCTGTGGCAGAAGGAGCCGGACGTTTGCCTTTTCGGCAAGAGGCTCTGCCGCGGCCAGGCGCCGTGATATGTTGCGTCTCTGGGAAAGCACAGATCCCCAGTGCTGTTCTGCCTGTACATAGGGCACCAAGGTTAGGTGAAGAGCAGCAACAGCTTTCAGGGCTGGGCCCTTCCCTGTGGGAGAAGGAGCCGGATGTTTGACTTTTCGGCAAGAGGCTCTGCCGCGAACGAGCGCCATGAGATGTTGCGTCTCTGGGAAAGCAACGATCCCCAGTGCTGTTGTGCCTGTAGATAGGGCGCCAAGGCACCGTGAAGAGCAGCAACAGCTTTCAGGGCTGGGCCCTTCCCTGTGGGAGAAGGAGCCGGACGTTTGACTTTTCGGCATGAGGCTCTGCCGCGGCCGAGCGCCATGAGATGTTGCGTCTCTGGGATAACACAGATCCCCAGTGCTGTTGTACCTGTAGATTGGGCACCAAGGTTAGGTGAAGAGCAGCAACAGCTTTCAGGGCTGGGCCCTTCCCTGTGGGAGAAGGAGCCGGACGTTTGCCTTTTTGGCAAGAGGCTCTGCCGCGGCCGAGAGCCATGAGATGTTGCGTCTCTGGGAAAGCACAGATCCCCAGTGTTATTGTTCCTTTAGATAGGGCACCAAGGCACCGTGAAGAGCAGCAACAGCTTTCAGGGCTGGGCCCTTCCCTGTGGGAGAATGAGCCAGACGTTTACCTTTTCGGCAAGAGGCTCTGCCATGGCCAAGCGCCATGAGATGCTACGTCTCTGGGAAGGCACAGATCCCCAGTGCTGTTGTGCCTGTAGATAGGGCGCCAAGGCACCGTGAAGAGCAGCAACAGCTTTCAGGGCTGGGCCCTTCCCTGTGGGAGAAGGAGCCGGACGTTTGCCTTTTCGGCAAGAGGCTCTGCCGCGGCCGAGCGCCATGAGATGTTGCGTCTCTGGGAAAGCACAGATCCCCAGTGCTGTTGAGCCTGTAGATAGGGCACAAAGGGACCGTCAAGAGCAGCAACAGCTTTCAGGGCTGGGCCCTTCCCTGTGAGAGAAGGAGCCAGACGTTTGCCTTTTCTGCTAGTGGCTATGCCGCGTCCAAGCGCCATGAGATGTTGCGTCTCTGCGAAAGCCCAGATCCCCAGTGCTGTTCTGCCTGTAGATAGGGCACAAAGGGACCATCAAGAGCAGCAACAGCTTTCAGGGCTGCGCCCTTCCCTGTGGCAGAAGGAGCCGGACGTTTGCCTTTTCGGCAAGAGGCTCTGCCGCGGCCAAGCGCCATGAGATGTTGCGTCTCTGGTAAAGCCCAGATCCCCAGTGCTGTTGTGCCTGTAGATAGAGCACAAAGGCACCGTGAAGAGCAGCAACAGCTTTCAGGGCTGGGCCCTTCCCTGTGGGAGAAGGAGCCGGACGTTTGCCTTTTCGGCAAGAGGCTCTGCCGCGGCCGAGCGCCATGAGATGCTGCATCTCTGGGAAGGCACAGATCCCCAGTGCTGTTGTGCCTGTAGTTAGGGCGCCAAGGCACCGTGAAGAGCAGCAACAGCTTTCAGGGCTGACCCTTCCCTGTGGGAGAAGGAGCCGCATGTTTCCTTTTCGGCAAGAGGCTCTGACGCGGGCCGAGCGCCATGAGATGCTACGTCTTTGGGAAGGCACAGAACCCCAGTGCTGTTGTGCCTGTAGATAGGGCACAAAGGGACCATCAAGAGCAGCTACAGCTTTCAGGGCTGCGCCCCTTCCCTGTGGCAGAAGGAGCCGGACGTTTGACTTTTCGGCAAGAGGCTCTGCCTGGCCGAGCGCCATGAGATGTTGCGTCTCTGGGAAAGCAGCGATCCCCAGTGCTGTTGTGCCTGTAGATAGGGCGCCAAGGCACCGTGAAGAGCAGCAACAGCTTTAAGGGCTGGGCCCTTCCCTGTGGGAGAATGAGCCGGACGTTTGCCTTTTCGGCAAGAAGCTCTGCCGCGGGCAAGCGCCATGAGATGTTGCGTCTCTGGGAAAGCACAGATCCCCAGTGCTGTTGTGCCTGTAGATAGAGCACAAAGGCACCGTGAAGAGCAGCAACAGCTTTCAGGGCTGGGCCCTTCCCTGTGGGAGAAGGAGCCGGATGTTTGACTTTTCGGCAAGAGGCTCTGCCGCGAACGAGCGCCATGAGATGTTGCGTCTCTGGGAAAGCAACGATCCCCAGTGCTGTTGTGCCTGTAGATAGGGCGCCAAGGCACCGTGAAGAGCAGCAAGAGCTTTCAGGGCTGGGCCCTTCCCTGTGGGAGAAGGAGCCGGACGTTTGACTTTTTGGCAAGAGGCTCTGCCGCAGCCGAGAGCCATGAGATGTTGCGTCTCTGGGAAAGCACAGATCCCCAGTGTTATTGTTCCTTTAGATAGGGCACCAAGGCACCGTGAAGAGCAGCAACAGCTTTCAGGGCTGCGCCCTTCCCTGTGGGAGAATGAGCCAGACGTTTACCTTTTCGGCAAGAGGCTCTGCCATGGCCGAGCGCCATGAGATGCTACGTCTCTGGGAAGGCACAGATCCCCAGTGCTGTTGTGCCTGTAGATAGGGCGCCAAGGCACCGTGAAGAGCAGCAACAGCTTTCAGGGCTGGGCCCTTCCCTGTGGGAGAAGGAGCCGGACGTTTGCCTTTTCGGCAAGAGGCTCTGCCGCGGCCGAGCGCCATGAGATGTTGCGTCTCTGGGAAAGCACAGATCCCCAGTGCTGTTGAGCCTGTAGATAGGGCACAAAGGGATCGTCAAGAGCAGCAACAGCTTTCAGGGCTGGGCCCTTCCCTGTGAGAGAAGGAGCCAGACGTTTGCCTTTTCTGCTAGTGGCTATGCCGCGTCCAAGCGCCATGAGATGTTGCGTCTCTGCGAAAGCCCAGATCCCCAGTGCTGTTCTGCCTGTAGATAGGGCACAAAGGGACCATTAATTGCAGCAACAGCTTTCAGGGCTGGGCCCTTCCCTGTGGGAGAAGGAGCCGGACGTTTGCCTTTTCGGCAAGAGACTCTGCCGCGGCCGAGCACGCTGAGATGTTGCGTCTCTGGGAAAGCACAGATCCCCAGTGCTGTTGTGCCTGTAGATAGGGCACCAAGGTACCGTGAAGAGCAGCAACAGTTTTCAGGGCTGGGCCCTTCCCTGTGGGAGAAGGAGCCGGATGTTTGACTTTTCGGCAAGAGGCTCTACGCGGGCGAGCGCCGTGAGATGTTGCGTCTCTGGGAAGCACCGATCCCCAGTGCTGTTCTGCCTGTACATAGGTCACCAAGGTTAGGTGAAGAGCAGCAACAGCTTTCAGGGCTGGGCCCTTCCCTGTGGGAGAAGGAGCCGGATGTTTGACTTTTCGGCAAGAGGCTCTGCCGCGAACGAGCGCCATGAGATGTTGCGTGTGTGGGAAAGCATCGATCCCCAGTGCTGTTGTGCCTGTAGATAGGGCGCCAAGGCACCGTGAAGAGCAGCAACAGCTTTCAGGGCTGGGCCCTTCCCTGTGGGAGAAGGAGCCGGACGTTTGCCTTTTCGGCAAGAGGCTGTGCCGCGGCCGAGCGCCATGAGATGCTGCATCTCTGGGAAGGCACAGATCCCCAGTACTGTTGTGCCTGTAGTTAGGGCGCCAAGGCACCGTGAAGAGCAGCAAAAGCTTTCATGGCTGGGCACTTCCCTGTGGGAGAAGGAGCTGGACGTTTGCCTTTTCGGCAAGAGGCTCTGCCGCCACTGAGCGCCGTGAGATGTTGCGTCTATGGGAAAGCACCGATCCCCAGTGCTGTTGTACCTGTAGATAGGGCTCCAAGGTTAGTTGAAGAGCAGCAACAGCTTTCAGGGCTGGGCCCTTCCCTGTGGGAGAAGGAGCCGGACGTTTGCCTTTTCTGCAAGAGGCTCTGCCGCGGCCGAGCGCCATGAGATGTTGCGTCTCTGGGAAAGCACAGATCCCCAGTGCTGTTGAGCCTGTAGATAGGGCACAAAGGGACCATCAAGAGCAGCAACAGCTTTCAGGGCTGCGCCCTTCCCTGTGGGAGAAGGAGCCGGACGTTTGACTTTTCGGCAAGAGGCTCTGCCGCGGACGAGCGCCATGAGATGCTGCGTTTATGGTAAGGCACAGATCCCCAGTGCTGTTGTGCCTGTAGATAGGGCACAAAGGGACCATCAAGAGCAGCAACAGCTTTCAGGGCTGCGCCCTTCCCTGTGGCAGAAGAAGCCGGACGTTTGACTTTTCGGCAAGAGGCTCTGCTGCGGCCGAGCGCCATGAGATGTTGCGTCTCTGGAAAGCACAGTTCCCCAGTGCTGTTGTGCCTGTAGATAGGGTGCCAAGGCACCATGAAGAGCAGCAAAAGCTTTCAAGGCTGGGCTTTTCCCTGTGGGAGAAGGAGCCGGATGTTTGACTTTTCGGCATGAGGCTCTGCCGCGGCCTAGCGCCATGAGATGTTGCGTCTCTGGAAAAGCACCGATCCCCAGTGCTGTTGTGCCTGTAGATAGGGCGCCAAGGCACCGTGAAGAGCAGCAACAGCTTTCAGGGCTGGGCCCTTCCCTGTGGGAGAAGGAGCCGGACGTTTGCCTTTTCGGCAAGAGGCTCTGCCGCGGCCGAGCACGCTGAGATGTTGCGTCTCTGGGAAAGCACAGATCCCCAGTGCTGTTGTGCCTGTAGATAGGGCATTAAGGTACCGTGAAGAGCAGCAACAGTTTTCAGGGCTGGGCCCTTCCCTGTGGGAGACGGAGCCGGATGTTTGACTTTTCGGCAAGAGGCTCTACGCGGGCGAGCGCCGTGAGATGTTGTGTCTCTGGGAAAGCACCGATCCCCAGTGCTGTTCTGCCTGTACATAGGGCACCAAGGTTAGGTGAAGAGCAGCAACAGCTTTCAGGGCTGGGCCCTTCCCTGTGGGAGAAGGAGCCGGATGTTTGACTTTTCGGCAAGAGGCTCTGCCGCGAACGAGCGCCATGAGATGTTGCGTGTGTGGGAAAGCATCGATCCCCAGTGCTGTTGTGCCTGTAGATAGGGCGCCAAGGCACCGTGAAGAGCAGCAACAGCTTTCAGGGCTGGGCCCTTCCCTGTGGGAGAAGGAGCCGGACGTTTGACTTTTCGGCATGAGGCTCTGCCGCGGCCAAGCGCCATGAGATGTTGCGTCTCTGGGATAACACAGATCCCCAGTGCTGTTGTACCTGTAGATTGGGCACCAAGGTTAGTTGAAGAGCAGCAAAATCTTTCAGGGCTGGGCCCTTCCCTGTGGGAGAAGGAGCCGGACGTTTGCCTTTTCGGCAAGAGGCTCTGCCGCGGCCGAGCGCCATGAGATGCTGCATCTCTGGGAAGGCACAGATCCCCAGTACTGTTGTGCCTGTAGTTAGGGCGCCAAGGCACCGTGAAGAGCAGCAAAAGCTTTCATGGCTGGGCACTTCCCTGTGGGAGAAGTAGCTGGACGTTTGCCTTTTCGGCAAGAGGCTCTGCCGCCAGTGAGCGCCGTGAGATGTTGCGTCTATGGGAAAGCACCGATCCCCAGTGCTGTTGTACCTGTAGATAGGGCTCCAAGGTTAGTTGAAGAGCAGCAACAGCTTTCAGGGCTGGGCCCTTACCTGTGGGAGAAGGAGCCGGACGTTTGCCTTTTCTGCAAGAGGCTCTGCCGCGGCCGAGCGCCATGAGATGTTGCGTTTCTGGGAACGCCCATATCCACAGTGCTTTTTTGCCTGTAGATAGGGCGCCAAGGGACCGTGAAGAGCAGCAACAGCTTTCAGGGCTGGGCCCTTCCCTGTGGGAGAAGGAGCCGGACGTTTGCCTTTTCGGCAAGAGGCTCTGCCGCGGCCGAGCGCCATGAGATGTTGCGTCTCTGGGAAAGCACAGATCCCCAGTGCTGTTGTGCCTGTAGATAGAGCACAAAGGCACCGTGAAGAGCAGCAACAGCTTTCAGGGCTGGGCCCTTCCCTGTGGGAGAAGGAGCCGGACGTTTGCCTTTTCGGCAAGAGGCTCTGCCGCGGCCAGGCGCCGTGATATGTTGCGTCTCTGGGAAAGCACAGATCCCCAGTGCTGTTCTGCCTGTACATAGGGCACCAAGGTTAGGTGAAGAGCAGCAAGAGCTTTGAGGGCTGGGCCCTTACCTGTGGGAGAAGGAGCCGGATGTTTGCCTTTTCGGCAAGAGGCTCTGCCGCGAACGAGCGCCATGAGATGTTGCGTCTCTGGGAAAGCAACGATCCCCAGTGCTGTTGTGCCTGTAGATAGGGCGCCAAGGCACCGTGAAGAGCAGCAACAGCTTTCAGGGCTGGGCCCTTCCCTGTGGGAGAAGGAGCCGGACGTTTGACTTTTCGGCATGAGGCTCTGCCGCGGCCGAGCGCCATGAGATGTTGCGTCTCTGGGATAACACAGATCCCCAGTGCTGTTGTACCTGTAGATTGGGCACCAAGGTTAGGTGAAGAGCAGCAACAGCTTTCAGGGCTGGGCCCTTCCCTGTGGGAGAAGGAGCAGGACGTTTGCCTTTTTGGCAAGAGGCTCTGCCGCGGCCGAGAGCCATGAGATGTTGCGTCTCTGGGAAAGCACAGATCCCCAGTGTTATTGTTCCTTTAGATAGGGCACCAAGGCACCGTGAAGAGCAGCAACAGCTTTCAGGGCTGGGCCCTTCCCTGTGGGAGAATGAGCCAGACGTTTACCTTTTCGGCAAGAGGCTCTGCCATGGCCAAGCGCCATGAGATGCTACGTCTCTGGGAAGGCACAGATCCCCAGTGCTGTTGTGCCTGTAGATAGGGCGCCAAGGCACCGTGAAGAGCAGCAACAGCTTTCAGGGCTGCGCCCTTCCCTGTGGGAGAAGGAGCCGGACGTTTGCCTTTTCGGCAAGAGGCTCTGCCGCGGCCGAGCGCCATGAGATGTTGCGTCTCTGGGAAAGCACAGATCCCCAGTGCTGTTGAGCCTGTAGATAGGGCACAAAGGGACCGTGAAGAGCAGCAACAGCTTTCAGGGCTGGGCCCTTCCCTGTGAGAGAAGGAGCCAGACGTTTGCCTTTTCTGCTAGTGGCTATGCCGCGTCCAAGCGCCATGAGATGTTGCGTCTCTGCGAAAGCCCAGATCCCCAGTGCTGTTCTGCCTGTAGATAGGGCACAAAGGGACCATCAAGAGCAGCAACAGCTTTCAGGGCTGCGCCCTTCCCTGTGGCAGAAGGAGCCGGACGTTTGCCTTTTCGGCAAGAGGCTCTGCCGCGGCCAAGCGCCATGAGATGTTGCGTCTCTGGTAAAGCCCAGATCCCCAGTGCTGTTGTGCCTGTAGATAGAGCACAAAGGCACCGTGAAGAGCAGCAACAGCTTTCAGGGCTGGGCCCTTCCCTGTGGCAGAAGGAGCCGGACGTTTGCCTTTTCGGCAAGAGGCTCTGCCGCGGCCGAGCGCCATGAGATGCTGCATCTCTGGGAAGGCACAGATCCCCAGTGCTGTTGTGCCTGTAGTTAGGGCGCCAAGGCACCGTGAAGAGCAGCAAGAGCTTTCAGGGCTGACCCTTCCCTGTGGGAGAAGGAGCCGCATGTTTCCTTTTCGGCAAGAGGCTCTGACGCGGCCGAGCGCCATGAGATGCTACGTCTTTGGGAAGGCACAGAACCCCAGTGCTGTTGTGCCTGTAGATAGGGCACAAAGGGACCATCAAGAGCAGCAACAGCTTTCAGGGCTGCGCCCTTCCCTGTGGCAGAAGGAGCCGGACGTTTGCCTTTTCGGCAAGAGGCTCTGCCGCCACCGAGCGCCATGAGATGTTGCGTCTCTGGGAAAGCACCGATCCCCAGTGCTGTTGTGCCTGTAGATAGGGCGCCAAGGCACCGTGAAGAGCAGCAACAGCTTTAAGGGCTGGGCCCTTCCCTGTGGGAGAATGAGCCGGACGTTTGCCTTTTCGGCAAGAAGCTCTGCCGCGGGCAAGCGCCATGAGATGTTGCGTCTCTGGGAAAGCACAGATCCCCAGTGCTGTTGTGCCTGTAGATAGGGAACAAAGGGACCGTGAAGAGCAGCAACAGCTTTCAGGGCTGGGCCCTTCCCTGTGGGAGAAGGAGCCGGACGTTTGACTTTTCGGCAAGAGGCTCTGCCGTGGCAGAGCGCCATGAGATGTTGCGTCTCTGGGAAAGCACAGATCCCCAGTGCTGTTGTGCCTGTAGATAGAGCACAAAGGCACCGTGAAGAGAAGCAACAGCTTTCAGGGCTGGGCCCTTCCCTGTGGGAGAAGGAGCCGGACGTTTGCCTTTTCGGCAAGAGGCTCTGCCGCGGCCAAGCGCCATGAGATGCTGCATCTCTGGGAAGGCACAGATCCCCAGTGCTGTTGTGCCTGTAGTTAGGGCGCCAAGGCACCGTGAAGAGCAGCAACAGCTTTCAGGGCTGACCATTCCCTGTGGGAGAAGTAGCCGCATGTTTCCTTTTCGGCAAGAGGCTCTGCCGCGGCCGAGCACCATGAGATGCTGCGTCTTTGGGAAGGCACAGATCCCCAGTGCTGTTGTGCCTGTAGATAGGGCACAAAGGGACCATCAAGAGCAGCAACAGCTTTCAGGGCTGCGCCCTTCCCTGTGGGAGAAGGAGCCGGACGTTTGCCTTTTCAGCAAGAGGCTCTGCCGCGGCCGAGCGCCGTGAGATTTTGCGTCTCTGGGAAAGCACCGATCCCCAGTGCTGTTGTGCCTGTAGATAGGGCACCAAGGTACCGTGAAGAGCAGCAACAGCTTTCAGGGCTGGGCCCTTACCTGTGGCAGAAGGAGCTGGACGTTTGCCTTTTCGGCAAGAGGCTCTGCCGCGGCCGAGCGCCATGAGATGTTGCGTCTCTGGGAAAGCACAGATCCCCAGTGCTGTTGTGCCTGTAGATAGGGCACAAAGGGACCGTGAAGAGCAGCAACAGCTTTCAGGGCTGGGCCCTTCTCTGTGGGACAAGGAGCCGGATGTTTCCTTTTCGGCAAGAGGCTCTGCCGCGGCCGAGCGCCGTGAGATGTTGCGTCTCTGGGAAAGCACAGATCCCCAGTGCTGTTGTGCCTGTAGATAGGGCACCAAGGTTAGGTGAAGAGCAGCAACAGCTTTCAGGGCTGCGCCCTTCCCTGTGGCAGAAGGAGCCGGGCGTTTGACTTTTCGGCAAGAGACTCTGCCGCGGCCGAGCGCCATGAGATGTTGCGTCTCTGGGAAAGCACCGATCCCCAGTGCTGTTGTGCCTGTAGATAGGGCGCCAAGGCACCGTGAAGAGCAGCAACAGCTTTCAGGGCTGGGCCCTTCCCTGTGGGAGAATAAGCCGGACGTTTGCCTTTTCGGCAAGAGGCTCTGCCGCAGCCAAGCGCCATGAGATGTTGCGTCTCTGGTAAAGCCCAGATCCCCAGTGCTGTTGTGCCTGTAGATAGAACACAAAGGCACCGTGAAGAGCAGCAACAGCTTTCAGGGCTGGGCCCTTCCCTGTGGGAGAAGGAGTCGGATGTTTGCCTTTTCGGCAAGAGGCTCTGCCGCGGCCAGGCGCCGTGAGATGTTGCGTCTCTGGGAAAGCACAGATCCCCAGTGCTGTTCTGCCTGTAGATAGAGCACAAAGGCACCGTGAAGAGCAGCAACAGCTTTCAGGGCTGGGCCCTTCCCTGTGGGAGAAGGAGCCGGATGTTTGACTTTTCGGCAAGAGGCTCTGCCGCGAACGAGCGCCATGAGATGTTGCGTCTCTGGGAAAGCAACGATCCCCAGTGCTGTTGTGCCTGTAGATAGGGCGCCAAGGCACCGTGAAGAGCAGCAAGAGCTTTCAGGGCTGGGCCCTTCCCTGTGGGAGAAGGAGCCGGACGTTTGACTTTTTGGCAAGAGGCTCTGCCGCAGCCGAGAGCCATGAGATGTTGCGTCTCTGGGAAAGCACAGATCCCCAGTGTTATTGTTCCTTTAGATAGGGCACCAAGGCACCGTGAAGAGCAGCAACAGCTTTCAGGGCTGGGCCCTTCCCTGTGGGAGAATGAGCCAGACGTTTACCTTTTCGGCAAGAGGCTCTGCCATGGCCGAGCGCCATGAGATGCTACGTCTCTGGGAAGGCACAGATCCCCAGTGCTGTTGTGCCTGTAGATAGGGCACAAAGGGACCATCAAGAGCAGCAACAGCTTTCAGGGCTGCGCCCTTCCCTGTGGCAGAAGGAGCTGGACGTTTGACTTTTCGGCAAGAGGCTCTGCTGCGGCCGAGCGCCATGAGATGTTGCATCTCTGGAAAGCACAGTTCCCCAGTGCTGTTGTGCCTGTAGATAGGGTGCCAAGGCACCATGAAGAGCAGCAAAAGCTTTCAAGGCTGGGCTTTTCCCTGTGGGAGAAGGAGCCGGATGTTTGACTTTTCGGCATGAGGCTCTGCCGCGGCCTAGCGCCATGAGATGTTGCGTCTCTGGAAAAGCACAGATCCCCAGTGCTGTTGTACCTGTAGATAGGGCACCAAGGTTAGGTGAAGAGCAGCAACAGCTTTCAGGGCTGGGCCCTTCCCTGTGGGAGAAGGAGCCGGACGTTTGCCTTTTCGGCAAGAGACTCTGCCGCGGCCGAGCACGCTGAGATGTTGCGTCTCTGGGAAAGCACAGATCCCCAGTGCTGTTGTGCCTGTAGATAGGGCACCAAGGTACCGTGAAGAGCAGCAACAGTTTTCAGGGCTGGGCCCTTCCCTGTGGGAGAAGGAGCCGGATGTTGACTTTTCGGCAAGAGGCTCTACGCGGGCGAGCGCCGTGAGATGTTGCGTCTCTGGGAAAGCACCGATCCCCAGTGCTGTTCTGCCTGTACATAGGTCACCAAGGTTAGGTGAAGAGCAGCAACAGCTTTCAGGGCTGGGCCCTTCCCTGTGGGAGAAGGAGCCGGATGTTTGACTTTTCGGCAAGAGGCTCTGCCGCGAACGAGCGCCATGAGATGTTGCGTGTGTGGGAAAGCATCGATCCCCAGTGCTGTTGTGCCTGTAGATAGGGCGCCAAGGCACCGTGAAGAGCAGCAACAGCTTTCAGGGCTGGGCCCTTCCCTGTGGGAGAAGGAGCCGGACGTTTGACTTTTCGGCATGAGGCTCTGCCGCGGCCAAGCGCCATGAGATGTTGCGTCTCTGGGATAACACAGATCCCCAGTGCTGTTGTACCTGTAGATTGGGCACCAAGGTTAGGTGAAGAGCAGCAAAAGCTTTCAGGGCTGGGCCCTTCCCTGTGGGAGAAGGAGCCGGACGTTTGCCTTTTCGGCAAGAGGCTGTGCCGCGGCCGAGCGCCATGAGATGCTGCATCTCTGGGAAGGCACAGATCCCCAGTACTGTTGTGCCTGTAGTTAGGGCGCCAAGGCACCGTGAAGAGCAGCAAAAGCTTTCATGGCTGGGCACTTCCCTGTGGGAGAAGGAGCTGGACGTTTGCCTTTTCGGCAAGAGGCTCTGCCGCCACTGAGCGCCGTGAGATGTTGCGTCTATGGGAAAGCACCGATCCCCAGTGCTGTTGTACCTGTAGATAGGGCTCCAAGGTTAGTTGAAGAGCAGCAACAGCTTTCACGGCTGGGCCCTTCCCTGTGGGAGAAGGAGCCGGACGTTTGCCTTTTCTGCAAGAGGCTCTGCCGCGGCCGAGCGCCATGAGATGTTGCGTCTCTGGGAAAGCACAGATACCCAGTGCTGTTGAGCCTGTAGATAGGGCACAAAGGGACCATCAAGAGCAGCAACAGCTTTCAGGGCTGCGCCCTTCCCTGTGGGAGAAGGAGCCGGACGTTTGACTTTTCGGCAATAGGCTCTGCCGCGGACGAGCGCCATGAGATGCTGCGTTTATGGGAAGGCACAGATCCCCAGTGCTGTTGTGCCTGTAGATAGGGCACAAAGGGACCATCAAGAGCAGCAACAGCTTTCAGGGCTGCGCCCTTCCCTGTGGCAGAAGGAGCCGGACGTTTGACTTTTCGGCAAGAGGCTCTGCTGCGGCCGAGCGCCATGAGATGTTGCGTCTCTGGAAAGCACAGTTCACCAGTGCTGTTGTGCCTGTAGATAGGGTGCCAAGGCACCATGAAGAGCAGCAAAAGCTTTCAAGGCTGGGCTTTTCCCTGTGGGAGAAGGAGCCGGATGTTTGACTTTTCGGCATGAGGCTCTGCCGCTGCCTAGCGCCATGAGATGTTGCGTCTCTGGAAAAGCACAGATCCCCAGTGCTGTTGTGCCTGTAGATAGGGCACCAAGGTTAGGTGAAGAGCAGCAACAGCTTTCAGGGCTGGGCCCTTCCCTGTGGGAGAAGGAGCCGGACGTTTGCCTTTTCGGCAAGAGGCTCTGCCGCGGCCGAGCACGCTGAGATGTTGCGTCTCTGGGAAAGCACAGATCCCCAGTGCTGTTGTGCCTGTAGATAGGGCACCAAGGTACCGTGAAGAGCAGCAACAGTTTTCAGGGCTGGGCCCTTCCCTGTGGGAGAAGGAGCCGGATGTTTGACTTTTCGGCAAGAGGCTCTACGCGGGCGAGCGCCGTGAGATGTTGCGTCTCTGGGAAAGCACCGATCCCCAGTGCTGTTCTGCCTGTACATAGGGCACCAAGGTTAGGCGAAGAGCAGCAACAGCTTTCAGGGCTGGGCCCTTCCCTGTGGGAGAAGGAGCCGGATGTTTGACTTTTCGGCAAGAGGCTCTGCCGCGAACGAGCGCCATGAGATGTTGCGTGTGTGGGAAAGCATCGATCCCCAGTGCTGTTGTGCCTGTAGATAGGGCGCCAAGGCACCGTGAAGAGCAGCAACAGCTTTCAGGGCTGGGCCCTTCCCTGTGGGAGGAGCCGGACGTTTGACTTTTCGGCATGAGGCTCTGCCGCGGCCAAGCGCCATGAGATGTTGCGTCTCTGGGATAACACAGATCCCCAGTGCTGTTGTACCTGTAGATTGGGCACCAAGGTTAGGTGAAGAGCAGCAAAATCTTTCAGGGCTGGGCCCTTCCCTGTGGGAGAAGGAGCCGGACGTTTGCCTTTTCGGCAAGAGGCTCTGCCGCGGCCGAGCGCCATGAGATGCTGCATCTCTGGGAAGGCACAGATCCCCAGTACTGTTGTGCCTGTAGTTAGGGCGCCAAGGCACCGTGAAGAGCAGCAAAAGCTTTCATGGCTGGGCACTTCCCTGTGGGAGAAGTAGCTGGACGTTTGCCTTTTCGGCAAGAGGCTCTGCCGCCAGTGAGCGCCGTGAGATGTTGCGTCTATGGGAAAGCACCGATCCCCAGTGCTGTTGTACCTGTAGATAGGGCTCCAAGGTTAGTTGAAGAGCAGCAACAGCTTTCAGGGCTGGGCCCTTACCTGTGGGAGAAGGAGCCGGACGTTTGCCTTTTCTGCAAGAGGCTCTGCCGCGGCCGAGCGCCATGAGATGTTGCGTTTCTGGGAACGCCCATACCCACAGTGCTTTTTTGCCTGTAGATAGGGCGCCAAGGGACCGTGAAGAGCAGCAACAGCTTTCAGGGCTGGGCCCTTCCCTGTGGGAGAAGGAGCCGGACGTTTGCCTTTTCGGCAAGAGGCTCTGCCGCGGCCGAGCGCCATGAGATGTTGCGTCTCTGGGAAAGCACAGATCCCCAGTGCTGTTGAGCTTGTAGATAGGGCACAAAGGGACCGTCAAGAGCAGCAACAGCTTTCAGGGCTGGGCCCTTCCCTGTGAGAGAAGGAGCCAGACGTTTGCCTTTTCTGCTAGTGGCTATGCCGCGTCCAAGCGCCATGAGATGTTGCGTCTCTGCGAAAGCCCAGATCCCCAGTGCTGTTCTGCCTGTAGATAGGGCACAAAGGGACCATCAAGAGCAGCAACAGCTTTCAGGGCTGCGCCCTTCCCTGTGGGAGAAGGAGCCGGACGTTTGACTTTTCGGCAAGAGGCTCTGCCGCGGACGAGCGCCATGAGATGCTGCGTTTATGGGAAGGCACAGATCCCCAGTGCTGTTGTGCCTGTAGATAGGGCACAAAGGGACCGTGAAGAGCAGCAACAGCTTTCAGGGCTGCGCCCTTCCCTGTGGCAGAAGGAGCCGGACGTTTGACTTTTCGGCAAGAGGCTCTGCTGCGGCCGAGCGCCATGAGATGTTGCGTCTCTGGAAAGCACAGTTCCCCAGTGCTGTTGTGCCTGTAGATAGGGTGCCAAGGCACCATGAATAGCAGCAAAAGCTTTCAAGGCTGGGCTTTTCCCTGTGGGAGAAGGAGCCGGATGTTTGACTTTTCGGCATGAGGCTCTGCCGCGGCCTAGCGCCATGAGATGTTGCGTCTCTGGAAAAGCACAGATCCCCAGTGCTGTTGTACCTGTAGATAGGGCACCAAGGTTAGGTGAAGAGCAGCAACAGCTTTCAGGGCTGGGCCCTTCCCTGTGGGAGAAGGAGCCGGACGTTTGCCTTTTCGGCAAGAGGCTCTTCCGCCACCGAGCACGCTGAGATGTTGCGTCTCTGGGAAAGCACAGATCCCCAGTGCTGTTGTGCCTGTAGATAGGGCACCAAGGTACCGTGAAGAGCAGCAACAGTTTTCAGGGCTGGGCCCTTCCCTGTGGGAGAAGGAGCCGGATGTTTGACTTTTCGGCAAGAGGCTCTACGCGGGCGAGCGCCGTGAGATGTTGCGTCTCTGGGAAAGCACCGATCCCCAGTGCTGTTCTGCCTGTACATAGGGCACCAAGGTTAGGTGAAGAGCAGCAACAGCTTTCAGGGCTGGGCCCTTCCCTGTGGGAGAAGGAGCCGGATGTTTGACTTTTCGGCAAGAGGCTCTGCCGCGAACGAGCGCCATGAGATGTTGCGTGTGTGGGAAAGCATCGATCCCCAGTGCTGTTGTGCCTGTAGATAGGGCGCCAAGGCACCGTGAAGAGCAGCAACAGCTTTCAGGGCTGGGCCCTTCCCTGTGGGAGAAGGAGCCGGACGTTTGACTTTTCGGCATGAGGCTCTGCCGCGGCCAAGCGCCATGAGATGTTGCGTCTCTGGGATAACACAGATCCCCAGTGCTGTTGTACCTGTAGATTGGGCACCAAGGTTAGGTGAAGAGCAGCAAAAGCTTTCAGGGCTGGGCCCTTCCCTGTGGGAGAAGGAGCCGGACGTTTGCCTTTTCGGCAAGAGGCTCTGCCGCGGCCGAGCGCCATGAGATGCTGCATCTCTGGGAAGGCACAGATCCCCAGTACTGTTGTGCCTGTAGTTAGGGCGCCAAGGCACCGTGAAGAGCAGCAAAAGCTTTCATGGCTGGGCACTTCCCTGTGGGAGAAGGAGCTGGACGTTTGCCTTTTCTGCAAGAGGCTCTGCCGCGGCCGAGCGCCATGAGATGTTGCGTCTCTGGGAACGCCCATATCCACAGTGCTTTTTTGCCTGTAGATAGGGCACAAAGGTTCGGTGAAGAGCAGCAACAGGTTTCACGGCTGGGCCCTTCCCTGTGGGAGAAGGAGCTGGACGTTTGACTTTTTGGCAAGAGGCTCTGCCGCCGCCGAGCGCCATGAGATATTGCGTCTCTGGGAAAGCACAGATCCCCAGTGCTGTTGTGCCTTTAGATACAGTTTCAAGGCACCGTGGAGAGCAGCAAAAGCTTTCAGGGCTGGGCACTTCGCTGTGGCAGAAGGAGCCGGGAGTTTGCATTTTCTGCAAGAGGCTCTGCCGCGGCCAAGCGCCATGATATGCTGCGTTTCTGGGAAAGCACCGATCCCCAGTGCTGTTGTGCCTGTAAATAGGGTGCCAAGGCACCGTGAAGAGCAGCAACAGCTTTCAAGGCTGGGCCTTTCCCTGTGGGAGAATGAGCCAGACGTTTGCCTTTTCGGCAAGAGGCTCTGCCGCGGCCGAGCGCCATGAGATGTTGCGTTTCTGGGAACGCCCATATCCACAGTGCTTTTTTGCCTGTAGATAGGGCGCCAAGGGACCGTGAAGAGCAGCAACAGCTTTCAGGGCTGGGCCCTTCCCTGTGGGAGAAGGAGCCGGACGTTTGCCTTTTCGGCAAGAGGCTCTGCCGCGGCAGAGCGCCATGAGATGTTGCGTCTCTGGGAAAGCAAAGATCCCCAGTGCTGTTCAGCCTGTAGATAGGGCACAAAGGGACCATCAAGAGCAGCAACAGCTTTCAGGGCTGCGCCCTTCCCTGTGGGAGAAGGAGCCGGACGTTTGACTTTTCGGCAAGAGGCTCTGCCGCGGACGAGCGCCATGAGATGCTGCGTTTATGGGAAGGCACAGATCCCCAGTGCTGTTGTGCCTGTAGATAGGGCACAAAGGGACCATCAAGAGCAGCAACAGCTTTCAGGGCTGCGCCCTTCCCTGTGGCAGAAGGAGCCGGACGTTTGACTTTTCGGCAAGAGGCTCTGCTGCGGCCGAGCGCCATGAGATGTTGCGTCTCTGGAAAGCACAGTTCCCCAGTGCTGTTGTGCCTGTAGATAGGGTGCCAAGGCACCATGAAGAGCAGCAAAAGCTTTCAAGGCTGGGCTTTTCCCTGTGGGAGAAGGAGCCGGATGTTTGACTTTTCGGCATGAGGCTCTGCCGCGGCCTAGCGCCATGAGATGTTGCGTCTCTGGAAAAGCACAGATCCCCAGTGCTGTTGTACCTGTAGATAGGGCACCAAGGTTAGGTGAAGAGCAGCAACAGCTTTCAGGGCTGGGCCCTTCCCTGTGGGAGAAGGAGCCGGACGTTTGCCTTTTCGGCAAGAGGCTCTGCCGCGGCCGAGCACGCTGAGATGTTGCGTCTCTGGGAAAGCACAGATCCCCAGTGCTGTTGTGCCTGTAGATAGGGCACCAAGGTACCGTGAAGAGCAGCAACAGTTTTCAGGGCTGGGCCCTTCCCTGTGGGAGAAGGAGCCGGATGTTTGACTTTTCGGCAAGAGGCTCTACGCGGGCGAGCGCCGTGAGATGTTGCGTCTCTGGGAAAGCACCGATCCCCAGTGCTGTTCTGCCTGTACATAGGGCACCAAGGTTAGGTGAAGAGCAGCAACAGCTTTCAGGGCTGGGCCCTTCCCTGTGGGAGAAGGATCCGGATGTTTGACTTTTCGGCAAGAGGCTCTGCCGCGAACGAGCGCCATGAGATGTTGCGTGTGTGGGAAAGCATCGATCCCCAGTGCTGTTGTGCCTGTAGATAGGGCGCCAAGGCACCGTGAAGAGCAGCAACAGCTTTCAGGGCTGGGCCCTTCCCTGTGGGAGAAGGAGCCGGACGTTTGACTTTTCGGCAAGAGGCTCTGCCGCGGACGAGCGCCATGAGATGCTGCGTTTATGGGAAGGCACAGATCCCCAGTGCTGTTGTGCCTGTAGATAGGGCACAAAGGGACCATCAAGAGCAGCAACAGCTTTCAGGGCTGGGCCCTTCCCTGTGGGAGAAGGAGCCGGACGTTTGCCTTTTCGGCAAGAGGCTCTGCCGCGGCCGAGCGCCATGAGATGCTGCATCTCTGGGAAGGCACAGATCCCCAGTACTGTTGTGCCTGTAGTTAGGGCGCCAAGGCACCGTGAAGAGCAGCAAAAGCTTTCATGGCTGGGCACTTCCCTGTGGGAGAAGGAGCTGGACGTTTGCCTTTTCTGCAAGAGGCTCTGCCGCGGCCGAGCGCCATGAGATGTTGCGTCTCTGGGAACGCCCATATCCACAGTGCTTTTTTGCCTGTAGATAGGGCACAAAGGTTCGGTGAAGAGCAGCAACAGGTTTCACGGCTGGGCCCTTCCCTGTGGGAGAAGGAGCTGGACGTTTGACTTTTTGGCAAGAGGCTCTGCCGCCGCCGAGCGCCATGAGATATTGCGTCTCTGGGAAAGCACAGATCCCCAGTGCTGTTGTGCCTTTAGATACAGTTTCAAGGCACCGTGGAGAGCAGCAAAAGCTTTCAGGGCTGGGCACTTCGCTGTGGCAGAAGGAGCCGGGAGTTTGCATTTTCTGCAAGAGGCTCTGCCGCGGCCAAGCGCCATGAGATGCTGCGTTTCTGGGAAAGCACCGATCCCCAGTGCTGTTGTGCCTGTAAATAGGGTGCCAAGGCACCGTGAAGAGCAGCAACAGCTTTCAAGGCTGGGCCTTTCCCTGTGGGAGAATGAGCCAGACGTTTGCCTTTTCGGCAAGAGGCTCTGCCGCGGCCGAGCGCCATGAGATGTTGCGTTTCTGGGAACGCCCATATCCACAGTGCTTTTTTGCCTGTAGATAGGGCTCCAAGGGACCGTGAAGAGCAGCAACAGCTTTCAGGGCTGGGCCCTTCCCTGTGGGAGAAGGAGCCGGACGTTTGCCTTTTCGGCAAGAGGCTCTGCCGCGGCCGAGCGCCATGAGATGTTGCGTCTCTGGGAAAGCAAAGATCCCCAGTGCTGTTCAGCCTGTAGATAGGGCACAAAGGGACCATCAAGAGCAGCAACAGCTTTCAGGGCTGCGCCCTTCCCTGTGGGAGAAGGAGCCGGACGTTTGACTTTTCGGCAAGAGGCTCTGCCGCGGACGAGCGCCATGAGATGTTGCGTTTATGGGAAGGCACAGATCCCCAGTGCTGTTGTGCCTGTAGATAGGGCACAAAGGGACCATCAAGAGCAGCAACAGCTTTCAGGGCTGCGCCCTTCCCTGTGGCAGAAGGAGCCGGACGTTTGACTTTTCGGCAAGAGGCTCTGCTGCGGCCGAGCGCCATGAGATGTTGCGTCTCTGGAAAGCACAGTTCCCCAGTGCTGTTGTGCCTGTAGATAGGGTGCCAAGGCACCATGAAGAGCAGCAAAAGCTTTCAAGGCTGGGCTTTTCCCTGTGGGAGAAGGAGCCGGATGTTTGACTTTTCGGCATGAGGCTCTGCCGCGGCCTAGCGCCATGAGATGTTGCGTCTCTGGAAAAGCACAGATCCCCAGTGCTGTTGTACCTGTAGATAGGGCACCAAGGTTAGGTGAAGAGCAGCAACAGCTTTCAGGGCTGGGCCCTTCCCTGTGGGAGAAGGAGCCGGACGTTTGCCTTTTCGGCAAGAGGCTCTGCCGCGGCCGAGCACGCTGAGATGTTGCGTCTCTGGGAAAGCACAGATCCCCAGTGCTGTTGTGCCTGTAGATAGGGCACCAAGGTACCGTGAAGAGCAGCAACAGTTTTCAGGGCTGGGCCCTTCCCTGTGGGAGAAGGAGCCGGATGTTTGACTTTTCGGCAAGAGGCTCTACGCGGGCGAGCGCCGTGAGATGTTGCGTCTCTGGGAAAGCACCGATCCCCAGTGCTGTTCTGCCTGTACATAGGGCACCAAGGTTAGGTGAAGAGCAGCAACAGCTTTCAGGGCTGGGCCCTTCCCTGTGGGAGAAGGATCCGGATGTTTGACTTTTCGGCAAGAGGCTCTGCCGCGAACGAGCGCCATGAGATGTTGCGTGTGTGGGAAAGCATCGATCCCCAGTGCTGTTGTGCCTGTAGATAGGGCGCCAAGGCACCGTGAAGAGCAGCAACAGCTTTCAGGGCTGGGCCCTTCCCTGTGGGAGAAGGAGCCGGACGTTTGACTTTTCGGCATGAGGCTCTGCAGCGGCCAAGCGCCATGAGATGTTGCGTCTCTGGGATAACACAGATCCCCAGTGCTGTTGTACCTGTAGATTGGGCACCAAGGTTAGGTGAAGAGCAGCAAAAGCTTTCAGGGCTGGGCCCTTCCCTGTGGGAGAAGGAGCCGGACGTTTGCCTTTTCGGCAAGAGGCTCTGCCGCGGCCGAGCGCCATGAGATGCTGCATCTCTGGGAAGGCACAGATCCCCAGTACTGTTGTGCCTGTAGTTAGGGCGCCAAGGCACCGTGAAGAGCAGCAAAAGCTTTCATGGCTGGGCACTTCCCTGTGGGAGAAGGAGCTGGACGTTTGCCTTTTCGGCAAGAGGCTCTGCCGCCACTGAGCGCCGTGAGATGTTGCGTCTATGGGAAAGCACCGATCCCCAGTGCTGTTGTACCTGTAGATAGGGCTCCAAGGTTAGTTGAAGAGCAGCAACAGCTTTCAGGGCTGGGCCCTTACCTGTGGGAGAAGGAGCCGGACGTTTGCCTTTTCTGCAAGAGGCTCTGCCGCGGCCGAGCGCCATGAGATGTTGCGTCTCTGGGAACGCCCATATCCACAGTGCTTTTTTGCCTATAGATAGGGCACAAAGGTTTGGTGAAGAGCAGCAACAGGTTTCAGGGCTGGGCCCTTCCCTGTGGGAGAAGGAGCTGGACGTTTGACTTTTTGGCAAGAGGCTCTGCCGCCGCCGAGCGCCATGAGATATTGCGTCTCTGGGAAAGCACAGATCCCCAGTGCTGTTGTGCCTTTAGATACGGTGCCAAGGCACCGTGGAGAGCAGCAAAAGCTTTCAGGGCTGGGCACTTCGCTGTGGCAGAAGGAGCCGGGAGTTTGCATTTTCGGCAAGAGGCTCTGCCGCGGCCAAGCGCCATGAGATGCTGCGTTTCTGGGAAAGCACCGATCCCCAGTGCTGTTGTGCCTGTAAATAGGGTGCCAAGGCACCGTGAAGAGCAGCAACAGCTTTCAAGGCTGGGCCTATCCCTGTGGGAGAATGAGCCAGACGTTTGCCTTTTCGGCAAGAGGCTCTGCCGCGGCCGAGCGCCATGGGATGTTGCGTTTCTGGGAACGCCCATATCCACACTGCTTTTTTGCCTGTAGATAGGGCGCCAAGGGACCGTGAAGAGCAGCAACAGCTTTCAGGGCTGGGCCCTTCCCTGTGGGAGAAGGAGCCGGACGTTTGCCTTTTTGGCAAGAGGGTCTGCCGCGGCCGAGCGCCATGAGATGTTGCGTCTCTGGGAAAGCACAGATCCCCAGTGCTGTTGTGCCTGTAGATAGGACGCCAAGGCACCGTGAAGAGCAGCAACAGCTTTCAGGGCTGGGCCCTTCCCTGTGGGAGAAGGTGCCGGACGTTTGCCTTTTCGGCTAGTGGCTCTGCCGCGGCCGAGTGCCTTGAGATGCTGCTTCTCTGGGAAAGCACCGATCCCCAGTGCTTTTTGTGCCTGTAGATAGGGTGCCAAGGCACCGTGAAGAGCAGGAACAGCTTTCAGGGCTGGGCCCTTCCCTGTGGGAGAAGGAGCCGGACGTTTGACTTTCCGGCTAGTGCCTTTGCTGCGGGCCGAGCGCCATGAGATGTTGCGTCTCTGGGAAAGCACAGATCCCCAGTGCTGTTGTGCCTGTAGATAGGGCACCAAGGCACCGTGAAGAGCAGTAACAGCTTTCAGTCTGGGCCCTTCCCTGTGGGAGAAGGAGCCAGACGTTTGCCTTTTTGGCAAGAGGCTCTGCCGTGGCAGAGCGCCATGATATATTGCGTCTCTGGGAACGCCCATATCCACAGTGCTGTTGTGCCTGTAGATAGGGCACCAAGGCACCGTGAAGAGCAGCAACAGCTTTCAGGGCTGGGCCCTTCCCTGTGGGAGAAAGAGCCGGACGTTTGCCTTTTTGGCAAGAGGCTCTGCCGCGGCCGAGAGCCATGAGATATTGCGTCTCTGGGAAAGCACAGATCCCCAGTGTTATTGTTCCTGTAGATAGGGCACCAAGGCACCGTGAAGAGCAGCAACAGCTTTCAGGGCTGGGCCCTTCCCTGTGGGAGAAGGAGCCGGACGTTTGCCTTTTTGGCAAGAGAGTCTGCCGCGGCCGAGCGCCATGAGATGTTGCGTCTCTGGAAAAGCACAGATCCCCAGTGCTGTTGTGCCTGTAGATAGGGCACCAAGGCACCGTGAAGAGCAGCAGCAGCTTTCAGTCTGGGCCCTTCCCTGTGGGAGAAGGAGCCAGACGTTTGCCTTTTCGGCAAGAGGCTCTGCCGTGGCAGAGCGCCATGATATATTGTGTCTCTGGGAACGCCCATATCCACAGTGCTGTTGTGCCTGTAGATAGGGCACCAAGGCACCGTGAAGAGCAGCGACAGCTTTCAGGGCTGGGCCCTTCCCTGTGGGAGAAAGAGCCGGACGTTTGCCTTTTCGGCAAGAGGCTCTGCCGCGGCCGAGCACGCTGAGATGTTGCGTCTCTGGGAAAGCACAGATCCCCAGTGCTGTTGTGCCTGTAGATAGGGCACCAAGGTACCGTGAAGAGCAGCAACAGCTTTCAGGGCTGGGCCCTTCCCTGTGGGAGAAGGAGCCGGACGTTTGACTTTTCGGCATGAGGCTCTGCCGAGGCCAAGCGCCATGAGATGTTGCGTCTCTGGGAACGCCCATATCCACAGTGCTTTTTTGCCTGTAGATAGGGCACAAAGGTTCGGTGAAGAGCAGCAACAGGTTTCAGGGCTGGGCCCTTCCCTGTGGGAGAAGGAGCTGGACGTTTGACTTTTTGGCAAGAGGCTCTGCCGCCGCCGAGCGCCATGAGATATTGCGTCTCTGGGAAAGCACAGATCCCCAGTGCTGTTGTGCCTTTAGATACAGTGCCAAGGCACCGTGGAGAGCAGCAAAAGCTTTCAGGGCTGGGCCCTTCCCTGTGGGAGAATGAGCCAGACGTTTACCTTTTCGGCAAGAGGCTCTGCCGTGGCCGAGCGCCATGAGATGCTACGTCTCTGGGAAGGCACAGATCCCCAGTGCTGTTGTGCCTGTAGATAGGGCACCAAGGCACCGTGAAGAGCAGCAACAGCTTTCAGGGCTGGGCCCTTCCCTGTGGGAGAATGAGCCAGACGTTTACCTTTTCGGCAAGAGGCTCTGCTGTGGCCGAGCGCCATGAGATGCTACGTCTCTGGGAAGGCACAGATCCCCAGTGCTGTTGTGCCTGTAGATAGGGCGCCAAGGCACCATGAAGAGCAGCAACAGCTTTCAGGGCTGGGCCCTTCCCTGTGGGAGAAGGAGCCGGACGTTTGCCTTTTCGGCAAGAGGCTCTGCCGCGGCCGAGCACCATGAGATGTCGCGTCTCTGGGAAAGCACCGATCCCCAGTGCTGTTGTGCCTGTAGATACGGTGCCAAGGCACCGTGAAGAGCAGCAACAGCTTTCAGGGCTGGGCCCTTCCCTGTGGGAGAAGGAGCTGGACGTTTGCCTTTTTGGCAAGAGGGTCTGCCGCCGCCGAGCGCCATGAGATATTGCGTCTCTGGGAAAGCACAGATCCCCAGTGCTGTTGTGCCTTTAGATACAGTTTCAAGGCACCGTGGAGAGCAGCAAAAGCTTTCAGGGCTGGGCACTTCGCTGTGGCAGAAGGAGCCGGGAGTTTGCATTTTCTGCAAGAGGCTCTGCCGCGGCCAAGCGCCATGAGATGCTGCGTATCTGGGAAAGCACCTATCCCCAGTGCTGTTGTGCCTGTAAATAGGGTGCCAAGGCACCGTGAAGAGCAGCAACAGCTTTCAAGGCTGGGCCTTTCCCTGTGGGAGAATGAGCCAGACGTTTGCCTTTTCGGCAAGAGGCTCTGCCGCGGCCGAGCGCCATGAGATGTTGCGTTTCTGGGAACGCCCATATCCACAGTGCTTTTTTGCCTGTAGATAGGGCGCCAAGGGACCGTGAAGAGCAGCAACAGCTTTCAGGGCTGGGCCCTTCCCTGTGGGAGAAGGAGCCGGACGTTTGCCTTTTTGGCAAGAGGGTCTGCCGCGGCCGAGCGCCATGAGATGTTGCGTCTCTGGGAAAGCACAGATCCCCAGTGCTGTTGTGCCTGTAGATAGGACGCCAAGGCACCGTGGAGAGCAGCAACAGCTTTCAGGGCTGGGCCCTTCCCTGTGGGAGAAGGTGCCGGACGTTTGCCTTTTCGGCTAGTGGCTCTGCCGCGGCCGAGTGCCTTGAGATGCTGCTTCTCTGGGAAAGCACCGATCCCCAGTGCTTTTTGTGCCTGTAGATACGGTGCCAAGGCACCGTGAAGAGCAGGAACAGCTTTCAGGGCTGGGCCCTTCCCTGTGGGAGAAGGAGCCGGACGTTTGACTTTCCGGCTAGTGGCTTTGCTGCGGCCGAGCGCCATGAGATGTTGCGTCTCTGGGAAAGCACAGATCCCCAGTGCTGTTGTGCCTGTAGATACAGTTTCAAGGCACCGTGGAGAGCAGCAAAAGCTTTCAGGGCTGGGCACTTCGCTGTGGCAGAAGGAGCCGGGAGTTTGCATTTTCTGCAAGAGGCTCTGCCGCGGCCAAGCGCCATGAGATGCTGCGTATCTGGGAAAGCACCTATCCCCAGTGCTGTTGTGCCTGTAAATAGGGTGCCAAGGCACCGTGAAGAGCAGCAACAGCTTTCAAGGCTGGGCCTTTCCCTGTGGGAGAATGAGCCAGACGTTTGCCTTTTCGGCAAGAGGCTCTGCCGCGGCCGAGCGCCATGAGATGTTGCGTTTCTGGGAACGCCCATATCCACAGTGCTTTTTTGCCTGTAGATAGGGCGCCAAGGGACCGTGAAGAGCAGCAACAGCTTTCAGGGCTGGGCCCTTCCCTGTGGGAGAAGGAGCCGGACGTTTGCCTTTTTGGCAAGAGGGTCTGCCGCGGCCGAGCGCCATGAGATGTTGCGTCTCTGGGAAAGCACAGATCCCCAGTGCTGTTGTGCCTGTAGATAGGACGCCAAGGCACCGTGGAGAGCAGCAACAGCTTTCAGGGCTGGGCCCTTCCCTGTGGGAGAAGGTGCCGGACGTTTGCCTTTTCGGCTAGTGGCTCTGCCGCGGCCGAGTGCCTTGAGATGCTGCTTCTCTGGGAAAGCACCGATCCCCAGTGCTTTTTGTGCCTGTAGATACGGTGCCAAGGCACCGTGAAGAGCAGGAACAGCTTTCAGGGCTGGGCCCTTCCCTGTGGGAGAAGGAGCCGGACGTTTGACTTTCCGGCTAGTGGCTTTGCTGCGGCCGAGCGCCATGAGATGTTGCGTCTCTGGGAAAGCACAGATCCCCAGTGCTGTTGTGCCTGTAGATAGGGCACCAAGGCACCGTGAAGAGCAGCAGCAGCTTTCAGTCTGGGCCCTTCCCTGTGGGAGAAGGAGCCAGACGTTTGCCTTTTCGGCAAGAGGCTCTGCCGTGGCAGAGCGCCATGATATATTGCGTCTCTGGGAACGCTCATATCCACAGTGCTGTTGTGCCTGTAGATAGGGCGCCAAGGCACCGTGAAGAGCAGCAACAGCTTTCAGGGCTGGGCCCTTCCCTGTGGGAGAAAGAGCCGGACGTTTGCCTTTTTGGCAAGAGGCTCTGCCGCGGCCGAGAGCCATGAGATATTGCGTCTCTGGGAAAGCACAGATCCCCAGTGCTGTTGTGCCTGTAGATAGGGCGCCAAGGCACCGTGAAGAGCAGCAACAGCTTTCAGGGCTGGGCCCTTCCCTGTGGGAGAAGGAGCCGGTCGTTTGCCTTTTCGGCAAGAGGCTCTGCCGCGGCCGAGCGCCATGAGATGTTGCGTCTCTGGGAAAGCACAGATCCCCAGTGCTGTTGTGCCTTTAGATACGGTGCCAAGGCACCGTGAAGAGCAGCAAAAGCTTTCAGGGCTGGGCACTTCCCTGTGGCAGAAGGAGCCGGGCGTTTGCATTTTCGGCAAGAGGCTCTGCCGCGGCAGAGCGCCATGAGATGCTGCGTCTCTGGGAAAGCACCGATCCCCAGTGCTGTTGTGCCTGTAAATAGGGTGCCAAGGCATCATGAAGAGCAGCAACAGCTTTCAAGGCTGGGCCTTTCCCTGTGGGAGAATGAGCCAGACGTTTGCCTTTTCGGCAAGAGACTCTGCCGCGGCCGAGGGCCATGAGATGTTGCGTCTCTGGGAACGCCCATATCCACAGTGCTTTTTTGCCTGTAGATAGGGCACAAAGGTTCGGTGAAGAGCAGCAACAGCTTTCAGGGCTGGGCCCTTCCCTGTGGGAGAAGGAGCCGGACGTTTGACTTTTTGGCAAGAGGCTCTGCCGCCGCCGAGCGCCATGAGATATTGCGTCTCTGGGAAAGCACAGATCCCCAGTGCTGTTGTGCCTGTAGATACGGTGCCAAGGCACCGTGGAGAGCAGCAAAAGCTTTCAGGGCTAGGCACATCCCTGTGGCAGAAGGAGCCGGGCGTTTGCATTTTCGGCAAGAGGCTCTGCCGCGGCAGAGAGCCATGAGATGCTGCGTCTCTGGGAAAGCACCGATCCCCAGTGCTGTTGTGCCTGTAAATAGGGTGCCAAGGCACCGTGAAGAGCAGCAACAGCTTTCAAGGCTGGGCCTTTCCCTGTGGGAGAATGAGCCAGACTTTTGCCTTTTCGGCAAGAGGCTCTGCCGCGGCCGAGCGCCATGAGATGTTGCGTCTCTGGGACCGCCCGTATCCACAGTGCTTTTTTGCCTGTAGATAGGGCACCAAGGTTAGGTGAAGAGCAGCAACAGCTTTCAGGGCTGGGCCCTTCCCTGTGGGAGAAGGAGCCGGACGTTTGCCTTTTCAGCAAGAGGGTCTGCCGCGGCCGAGTGCCATGAGATGTTGCGTCTCTGGGAAAGCACAGATCCCCACTGCTGTTGTGCCTGTAGATAGGGCGCCAAGGCACCGTGAAGAGCAGCAACAGCTTTCAGGGCTGGGCCCTTCCCTGTGGGAGAAATAGCCAGACGTTTACCTTTTCGGCAAGAGGCGCTTTCTCAGCCGAACGCCATGAGATGCTACATCTCTGGGAAGGTACAGATCCCCAGTGTTGTTGTGCCTGTAGATAGGACGCCAAGGCACCGTGAAGAGCAGCAACAGCTTTCAGGGCTGGGCCCTTCCCTGTGGGAGAAGGAGCCGGACGTTTGCCTTTTCGGCAAGAGGCTCTGCCGCCACTGAGCGCCATGAGATGTTGCGTCTCTGGGAAAGCACAGATCCCCAGTGCTGTTGTGGCTGTAGATAGAGCACAAAGGCACCGTGAAGAGCAGCAAGAGCTTTCAGGGCTGGGCCCTTCCCTGTGGGAGAAGGAGCCGGACGTTTGCCTTTTCTGCAAGAGGCTCTGCCGTGGCAGAGCGCCATGAGATGTTGCGTCTCTGGGAAAGCACCCATCCCCAGTGCTGTTGTGCCTGTAGATAGAGCACAAAGGCACCGTGAGAAGCAGCAGCAACAGCTTTCAGGGCTGGGCCCTTCCCTGTGGGAGAAGGAGCCGGACGTTTGCCTTTTCGGCAAGAGGCTCTGCCGCTGGCGAGCGCCATGAGATGCTGCATCTCTGGGAAGGCACAGATCCCCACTGCTGTTGTGCCTGTAATTAGGGCGCCAAGGCACCGTGAAGAGCAGCAACAGCTTTCAGGGCTGACCCTTCCCTGTGGGAGAAGCAGCCGCATGTTACCTTTTCGGCAAGAGGCTCTGCCGCGGCCGAGCACCATGAGATGCTGCGTCTTTGGGAAGGCACAGATCCCCAGTGCTGTTGTGCCTGTAGATAGGGCACAAAGGGACCGTGAAGAGCAGCAACAGCTTTCAGGGCTGGGCCCTTCCCTGTGGGAGAAGGAGCCGGATGTTTCCTTCACGGCAAGAGGCTCTGACCGCGGCCGAGCACCGTGAGATGTTGCGTCTCTGGGAAAGCACCAATCCCCAGTGCTGTTGTGCCTGTAGATAGGGAACAAAGGGACCATCAAGAGCAGCAACAGCTTTCAGGGCTGCGCCCTTCCCTGTGGCAGAAGGAGCCGGGCGTTTCACTTTTCGGCAAGAGGCTCTGCTGCGGCCGAGCGCCATGAGATGTTGCGTCTCTGGGAAAGCACAGAATCGCAGTGCTGTTGTGCCTGTAGATAGGGTGCCAAGGGACCGTGAAGAGCAGCAACAGCTTTCAGGGCTGGGCCCTTCCCTGTGGGAGAAGGAGCCGGACGTTTGCCTTTTCGGCAAGAGGCGCTGCTGCGGCCAAGCGCCATGAGATGTTGCGTCTCTGGGAAAGCCCAGATCCCCAGTGCTGTTGTGCCTGTAGATAGAGCACAAAGGCACCGTGAAGAGCAGCAACAGCTTTCAGGGCTGGGCCCTTCCCTGTGGGAGAAGGAGCCGGACGTTTGCCTTTTCGGCAAGAGGCTCTGCCGCTGGCGAGCGCCATGAGATGCTGCATCTCTGGGAAGGCACAGATCCCTAGTGCTGTTGTGCCTGTAGATAGGGCGCCAAGGCACCGTGAAGAGCAGCAACAGCTTTCAGGGCTGGGCCCTTCCCTGTGGGAGAAGGAGCCGGACGTTTGCCTTTTCAGCATGGGGCTCTGCCGCGGCCGAGCGCCATGAGATGTTGCGTCTCTGGGAAAGCCCAGATCCCCAGTGCTGTTGTGCCTGTAGATAGGGCACAAAGGGACCGTCAAGAGCAGCAACAGCTTTCAGGGCTTGGCCCTTCCCTGTGGGAGAAGGAGCCGGACGTTTGCCTTTTCGGCAAGAGGCTCTGCCGCGGCCGAGCGCCGTGAGATGTTGCGTCTCTGGGAAAGCACAGATCCCCAGTGCTGTTGTGCCTGTAGATAGGGCACCAAGGTTAGGTGAAGAGCAGCAACAGCTTTCAGGGCTGGGCCCTTCCCTGTGGGATAAGGAGCCGGACGTTTGCCTTTTCGGCAAGAGGCTCTTCCGCCACCGAGCGCCGTGAAATGTTGCGTCTCTGGGAAAGCACCGATCCCCAGTGCTGTTTTGCCTATAGATAGGGCACCAAGGTACCGTGAAGAGCAGCAACAGCTTTCAGGGCTGGGCCCTTCCCTGTTGGAGAAGGAGCCGGATGTTTGAATTTTCAGCACGAGGCTCTGCGCGGGCGAGCGCCGTGAGATGTTGCGTCTCTGGGAAAGCACCGATCCCCAGTAATGTTGTGCCTGTAGATAGGGCGCCAAGGCACCGTGAAGAGCAGCAACAGGTTTCAGGGCTGGGCCCTTCCCTGTGGGAGAAGGAGCCGGATGTTTGACTTTTCGGCAAGAGGCTCTGCCGCGAACGAGCGCCATGAGATGTTGCGTGTGTGGGAAAGCATCGATCCCCAGTGCTGTTGTACCTGTAGATAGGGCGCCAAGGCACCGTGAAGAGCAGCAACAGCTTTCAGGGCTGGGCCCTTCCCTGTGGGAGAAGGAGCCGGACGTTTGCATTTTCGGCAAGAGGCTCTGCCGCGGCCGAGCGCCATGAGATGCTGCGTCTCTGGGATAACACAGATCCCCAGTTGCTGTTGTACCTGTAGATTGGGCGCCAAGGTTAGGTGAAGAGCAGCAACAGCTTCCAGGCAGGGCCCTTCCCTGTGGGAGAAGGAGCCGGACGTTTGCTTTTTCGGCAAGAGGCTCTGCCGCGGCCGAGCGCCGTGAGATTCTGCGTCTATGGGAAAGCACCGATCCCCACTGCTGTTGTGCCTGTTGATAGGGCACAAAGGGACCGTGAAGAGCAGCAACAGCTTTCAGGGCTGGGCCCTTCCCTGTGGGAGAAGGAGCCGGAAGTTTGCCTTTTCGGCAAGAGGCTCTGCTGCGGCCAAGCGCCATGAGATGTTGCGTCTCTGGGAAAGCCCAGATACCCAGTGCTGTTGTGCCTGTAGATAGAGCACAAAGGCATCGTGAAGAGCAGCAACAGCTTTCAGGGCTGGGCCCTTCCCTGTGGGAGAAGAAGCCGGACGTTTGCCTTTTCGGCAAGAGGGTCTGCCGCGGCCGAGCGCCATGAGATGTTGCGTCTCTGGGAAAGCACAGATCCCCAGTGCTGTTGTGCCTGTAGATAGGACGCCAAGGCACCGTGAAGAGCAGCAACAGCTTTCAGGGCTGGGCCCTTCCCTGTGGGAGATGGTGCCGGACGTTTGCCTTTTCGGCTAGTGGCTTTGCCGCGGCCGAGTGCCTTGAGATGCTGCTTCTCTGGGAAAGCACCGATCCCCAGTGCTTTTTGTGCCTGTAGATACGGTGCCAAGGCACCGTGAAGAGCAGGAACAGCTTTCAGGGCTGGGCCCTTCCCTGTGGGAGAAGGAGCCGGACGTTTGACTTTCCGGCTAGTGGCTTTGCTGCGGCAGAGCGCCATGAGATGTTGCGTCTCTGGGAAAGCACAGATCCCCAGTGCTGTTGTGCCTGTAGATAGGGCACCAAGGCACCGTGAAGAGCAGCAGCAGCTTTCAGTCTGGGCCCTTCCCTGTGGGAGAAGGAGCCAGACGTTTGCCTTTTTGGCAAGAGGCTCTGCCGTGGCAGAGCGCCATGATATATTGCGTCTCTGGGAACGCCCATATCCACAGTGCTGTTGTGCCTGTAGATAGGGCACCAAGGCACCGTGAAGAGCAGCAACAGCTTTCAGGGCTGGGCCCTTCCCTGTGGGAGAAAGAGCCGGACGTTTGCCTTTTTGGCAAGAGGCTCTGCCGCGGCCGAGAGCCATGAGATATTGCGTCTCTGGGAAAGCACAGATCCCCAGTGTTATTGTTCCTGTAGATAGGGCACCAAGGCACCGTGAAGAGCAGCAACAGCTTTCAGGGCTGGGCCCTTCCCTGTGGGAGAATGAGCCAGACGTTTACCTTTTCGGCAAGAGGCTCTGCCGTGGCCGAGCGCCATGAGATGCTACGTCTCTGGGAAGGCACAGATCCCCAGTGCTGTTGTGCCTGTAGATAGGGCGCCAAGGCACCGTGAAGAGCAGCAACAGCTTTCAGGGCTGGGCCCTTCCCTGTGGGAGAAGGAGCCGGACGTTTGCCTTTTCGGCAAGAGGCTCTGCCGCGGCCGAGCGCCATGAGATGTTGCGTCTCTGGGAAAGCACCGATCCCCAGTGCTGTTGTGCCTGTAGATACGGTGCCAAGGCACCGTGAAGAGCAGCAACAGCTTTCAGGGCTGGGCCCTTCCCTGTGGGAGAAGGAGCCGGACGTTTGCCTTTTTGGCAAGAGAGTCTGCCGCGGCCGAGCGCCATGAGATGTTGCGTCTCTGGAAAAGCACAGATCCCCAGTGCTGTTGTGCCTGTAGATAGGGCACCAAGGCACCGTGAAGAGCAGCAGCAGCTTTCAGTCTGGGCCCTTCCCTGTGGGAGAAGGAGCCAGACGTTTGCCTTTTCGGCAAGAGGCTCTGCCGTGGCAGAGCGCCATGATATATCGTGTCTCTGGGAACGCCCATATCCACAGTGCTGTTGTGCCTGTAGATAGGGCACCAAGGCACCGTGAAGAGCAGCGACAGCTTTCAGGGCTGGGCCCTTCCCTGTGGGAGAAAGAGCCGGACGTTTGCCTTTTCGGCAAGAGGCTCTGCCGCGGCCGAGCACGCTGAGATGTTGCGTCTCTGGGAAAGCACAGATCCCCAGTGCTGTTGTGCCTGTAGATAGGGCACCAAGGTACCGTGAAGAGCAGCAACAGCTTTCAGGGCTGGGCCCTTCCCTGTGGGAGAAGGAGCCGGACGTTTGACTTTTCGGCATGAGGCTCTGCCGCGGCCAAGCGCCATGAGATGTTGGGTCTCTGGGATAACACAGATCCCCAGTGCTGTTGTACCTGTAGATTGGACACCAAGGTTAGGTGAAGAGCAGCAAAAGCTTTCAGGGCTGGGCCCTTCCCTGTGGGAGAAGGAGCCGGACGTTTGCCTTTTCGGCAAGAGGCTCTGCCGCGACCAAGCGCCGTGATATGTTGCGTCTCTGGGAAAGCACAGATCCCCAGTACTGTTGTGCCTAGTAGATAGAGCACAAAGGCACCGTGAAGAGCAGCAACAGCTTTCAGGGCTGGGCCCTTCCCTGTGGGAGAAGGATCCGGACGTTTGCCTTTTCGGCAAGAGGCTCTGCCGCGGCCGAGCGCCATGAGATGCTGCATCTCTGGGAAGGCACAGATCCCCAGTACTGTTGTGCCTGTAGTTAGGGCGCCAAGGCACCGTGAAGAGCAGCAAAAGCTTTCATGGCTGGGCACTTCCCTGTGGGAGAAGGAGCTGGACGTTTGCCTTTTCGGCAAGAGGCTCTGCCGCCACTGAGCGCCGTGAGATGTTGCGTCTATGGGAAAGCACCGATCCCCAGTGCTGTTGTACCTGTAGATAGGGCTCCAAGGTTAGTTGAAGAGCAGCAACAGCTTTCAGGGCTGGGCCCTTACCTGTGGGAGAAGGAGCCTGACGTTTGCCTTTTCTGCAAGAGGCTCTGCCGCGGCCGAGCGCCATGAGATGTTGCGTCTCTGGGAACGCCCATATCCACAGTGCTTTTTTGCCTGTAGATAGGGCGCCAAGGGACCGTGAAGAGCAGCAACAGCTTTCAGGGCTGGGCCCTTCCCTGTGGGAGAAGGAGCCGGACGTTTGCCTTTTTGGCAAGAGGGTCTGCCGCGGCCGAGCGCCATGAGATGTTGCGTCTCTGGGAAAGCACAGACCCCCAGTGCTGTTGTGCCTGTAGATAGGACGCCAAGGCACCGTGAAGAGCAGCAACAGCTTTCAGGGCTGGGCCCTTCCCTGTGGGAGAAGGTGCCGGACGTTTGCCTTTTCGGCAAGAGGCTCTGCCGCGGCCGAGCGCCATGAGATGTTGCGTCTCTGGGAAAGCACAGATCCCCAGTGCTGTTGTGCCTTTAGATACGGTGCCAAGGCACCATGAAGAGCAGCAAAAGCTTTCAGGGCTGGGCACTTCCCTGTGGCAGAAGGAGCCGGGCGTTTGCATTTTCGGCAAGAGGCTCTGCCGCGGCAGAGCGCCATGAGATGCTGCGTCTCTGGGAAAGCACCGATCCCCAGTGCTGTTGTGCCTGTAAATAGGGTGCCAAGGCATCATGAAGAGCAGCAACAGCTTTCAAGGCTGGGCCTTTCCCTGTGGGAGAATGAGCCAGACGTTTGCCTTTTCGGCAAGAGACTCTGCCGCGGCCGAGGGCCATGAGATGTTGCGTCTCTGGGAACGCCCATATCCACAGTGCTTTTTTGCCTGTAGATAGGGCACAAAGGTTCGGTGAAGAGCAGCAACAGCTTTCAGGGCTGGGCCCTTCCCTGTGGGAGAAGGAGCCGGACGTTTGACTTTTTGGCAAGAGGCTCTGACGCCGCCGAGCGCCATGAGATATTGCGTCTCTGGGAAAGCACAGATCCCCAGTGCTGTTGTGCCTGTAGATACGGTGCCAAGGCACCGTGGAGAGCAGCAAAAGCTTTCAGGGCTAGGCACATCCCTGTGGCAGAAGGAGCCGGGCGTTTGCATTTTCGGCAAGAGGCTCTGCCGCGGCAGAGAGCCATGAGATGCTGCGTCTCTGGGAAGCACCGATCCCCAGTGCTGTTGTGCCTGTAAATAGGGTGCCAAGGCACCGTGAAGAGCAGCAACAGCTTTCAAGGCTGGGCCTTTCCCTGTGGGAGAATGAGCCAGACGTTTGACTTTTCGGCAAGAGGCTCTGCCGCGGCCGAGCGCCATGAGATGTTGCGTCTCTGGGAACGCCCGTATCCACAGTGCTTTTTTGCCTGTAGATAGGGCACCAAGGTTAGGTGAAGAGCAGCAACAGCTTTCAGGGCTGGGCCCTTCCCTGTGGGAGAAGGAGCCGGACGTTTGCCTTTTCAGCAAGAGGGTCTGCCGCGGCCGAGTGCCATGAGATGTTGCGTCTCTGGGAAAGCACAGATCCCCACTGCTGTTGTGCCTGTAGATAGGGCGCCAAGGCACAGTGAAGAGCAGCAACAGCTTTCAGGGCTGGGCCCTTCCCTGTGGGAGAAATAGCCAGACGTTTACCTTTTCGGCAAGAGGCGCTTTCTCAGCCGAACGCCATGAGATGCTACATCTCTGGGAAGGTACAGATCCCCAGTGTTGTTGTGCCTGTAGATAGGACGCCAAGGCACCGTGAAGAGCAGCAACAGCTTTCAGGGCTGGGCCCTTCCCTGTGGGAGAAGGAGCCGGACGTTTGCCTTTTCGGCAAGAGGCTCTGCCGCCACTGAGCGCCATGAGATGTTGCGTCTCTGGGAAAGCACAGATCCCCAGTGCTGTTGTGGCTGTAGATAGAGCACAAAGGCACCGTGAAGAGCAGCAAGAGCTTTCAGGGCTGGGCCCTTCCCTGTGGGAGAAGGAGCCGGACGTTTGCCTTTTCTGCAAGAGGCTCTGCCGTGGCAGAGCGCCATGAGATGTTGCGTCTCTGGGAAAGCACCCATCCCCAGTGCTGTTGTGCCTGTAGATAGAGCACAAAGGCACCGTGAAGAGCAGCAACAGCTTTCAGGGCTGGGCCCTTCCCTGTGGGAGAAGGAGCCGGACGTTTGCCTTTTCGGCAAGAGGCTCTGCCGCTGGCGAGCGCCATGAGATGCTGCATCTCTGGGAAGGCACAGATCCCCAGTGCTGTTGTGCCTGTAATTAGGGCGCCAAGGCACCGTGAAGAGCAGCAACAGCTTTCAGGGCTGACCCTTCCCTGTGGGAGAAGCAGCCGCATGTTTCCTTTTCGGCAAGAGGCTCTGACGCGGCCGAGCACCATGAGATGCTGCGTCTTTGGGAAGGCACAGATCCCCAGTGCTGTTGTGCCTGTAGATAGGGCACAAAGGGACCGTGAAGAGCAGCAACAGCTTTCAGGGCTGGGCCCTTCCCTGTGGGAGAAGGAGCCGGACGTTTGACTTTTCTGCAAGAGGCTCTGCCGCGGCCGAGCGCCATGAGATGTTGCGTCTCTGGGAAAGCACAGATCCCCAGTGCTGTTGTGCCTGTAGATAGGGCACAAAGGGACCGTGAAGATCAGCAACAGCTTTCAGGGCTGGGCCCTTCCCTGTGGGAGAAGGAGCCGGATGTTTCCTTTTCGGCAAGAGGCTCTGACGCGGCCGAGCACCGTGAGATGTTGCGTCTCTGGGAAAGCACCAATCCCCAGTGCTGTTGTGCCTGTAGATAGGGAACAAAGGGACCATCAAGAGCAGCAACAGCTTTCAGGGCTGCGCCCTTCCCTGTGGCAGAAGGAGCCGGGCGTTTCACTTTTCGGCAAGAGGCTCTGCTGCGGCCCGAGCGCCATGAGATGTTGCGTCTCTGGGAAAGCACAGAATCGCAGTGCTGTTGTGCCTGTAGATAGGGTGCCAAGGGACCGTGAAGAGCAGCAACAGCTTTCAGGGCTGGGCCCTTCCCTGTGGGAGAAGGAGCCGGACGTTTGACTTTTCGGCAAGAGGCTCTGCCGCGAACGAGCGCCATGAGATGTTGCGTCTCTGGGAAAGCCCAGATCCCCAGTGCTGTTGTGCCTGTAGATAGAGCACAAAGGCACCGTGAAGAGCAGCAACAGCTTTCAGGGCTGGGCCCTTCCCTGTGGGAGAAGGAGCCGGACGTTTGCCTTTTCGGCAAGAGGCTCTGCCGCTGGCGAGCGCCATGAGATGCTGCATCTCTGGGAAGGCACAGATCCCTAGTGCTGTTGTGCCTGTAGATAGGGAACAAAGGGACCATCAAGAGCAGCAACAACTTTCAGGGCTGGGCCCTTCCCTGTGGGAGAAGGAGCCGGACGTTTGCCTTTTCAGCATGGGGCTCTGCCGCGGCCGAGCGCCATGAGATGTTGCGTCTCTGGGAAAGCACAGATCCCCAGTGCTGTTGTGCCTGTAGATAGGGCACAAAGGGACCGTCAAGAGCAGCAACAGCTTTCAGGGCTTGGCCCTTCCCTGTGGGAGAAGGAGCCGGACGTTTGACTTTTCGGCAAGAGGCTCTGCCGCGGCCGAGCGCCGTGAGATGTTGCGTCTCTGGGAAAGCACAGATCCCCAGTGCTGTTGTGCCTGTAGATAGGGCACCAAGGTTAGGTGAAGAGCAGCAACAGCTTTCAGGGCTGGGCCCTTCCCTGTGGGAGAAGGAGCCGGACGTTTGCCTTTTCGGCAAGAGGCTCTTCCGCCACCGAGCGCCGTGAAATGTTGCGTCTCTGGGAAAGCACCGATCCCCAGTGCTGTTTTGCCTATAGATAGGGCACCAAGGTACCGTGAAGAGCAGCAACAGCTTTCAGGGCTGGGCCCTTCCCTGTTGGAGAAGGAGCCGGATGTTTGAATTTTCAGCACGTGGCTCTGCGCGGGCGAGCGCCGTGAGATGTTGCGTCTCTGGGAAAGCACCGATCCCCAGTAATGTTGTGCCTGTAGATAGGGCGCCAAGGCACCGTGAAGAGCAGCAACAGGTTTCAGGGCTGGGCCCTTCCCTGTGTGAGAAGGAGCCGGATGTTTGACTTTTCGGCAAGAGGCTCTGCCGCGAACGAGCGCCATGAGATGTTGCGTGTGTGGGAAAGCATCGATCCCCAGTGCTGTTGTACCTGTAGATAGGGCGCCAAGGCACCGTGAAGAGCAGCAACAGCTTTCAGGGCTGGGCCCTTCCCTGTGGGAGAAGGAGCCGGACGTTTGCATTTTCGGCAAGAGGCTCTGCCGCGGCCGAGCGCCATGAGATGCTGCGTCTCTGGGATAACACAGATCCCCAGTGCTGTTGTACCTGTAGATTGGGCGCCAAGGTTAGGTGAAGAGCAGCAACAGCTTCCAGGGCAGGGCCCTTCCCTGTGGGAGAAGGAGCCGGACGTTTGCTTTTTCGGCAAGAGGCTCTGCCGCGGCCGAGCGCCGTGAGATTCTGCGTCTATGGGAAAGCACCGATCCCCACTGCTGTTGTGCCTGTTGATAGGGCACAAAGGGACCGTGAAGAGCCAGCAACAGCTTTCAGGGCTGGGCCCTTCCCTGTGGGAGAAGGAGCCGGAAGTTTGCCTTTTCGGCAAGAGGCTCTGCTGCGGCCAAGCGCCATGAGATGTTGCGTCTCTGGAAAGCCCAGATACCCAGTGCTGTTTGTGCCTGTGATAGAGCACAAAGGCATCGTGAAGAGCAGCAACAGCTTTCAGGGCTGGGCCCTTCCCTGTGGGAGAAGGAGCCGGACGTTTGCCTTTTTGGCAAGAGGGTCTGCCGCGGCCGAGCGCCATGAGATGTTGCGTCTCTGGGAAAGCACAGATCCCCAGTGCTGTTGTGCCTGTATATAGGACGCCAAGGCACCGTGAAGAGCAGCAACAGCTTTTCAGGGCTGGGCCCTTCCCTGTGGGAGAAGGTGCCGGACGTTTGCCTTTTCGGCTAGTGGCTCTGCCGCGGCCGAGTGCCTTGAGATGCTGCTTCTCTGGGAAAGCACCGATCCCCAGTGCTTTTTGTGCCTGTAGATACGGTGCCAAGGCACCGTGAAGAGCAGGAACAGCTTTCAGGGCTGGGCCCTTCCCTGTGGGAGAAGGAGCCGGCGTTTGACTTTCCGGCTAGTGGCTTTGCTGCGGCCGAGCGCCATGAGATGTTGCGTCTCTGGGAAAGCACAGATCCCCAGTGCTGTTGTGCCTGTAGATAGGGCACCAAGGCACCGTGAAGAGCAGCAGCAGCTTTCAGTCTGGGCCCTTCCCTGTGGGAGAAGGAGCCAGACGTTTGCCTTTTTGGCAAGAGGCTCTGCCGTGGCAGAGCGCCATGATATATTGCGTCTCTGGGAACGCCCATATCCACAGTGCTGTTGTGCCTGTAGATAGGGCGCCAAGGCACCGTGAAGAGCAGCAACAGCTTTCAGGGCTGGGCCCTTCCCTGTGGGAGAAGGAGCCGGACGTTTGCCTTTTCAGCATGGGGCTCTGCCGCGGCCGAGCGCCATGAGATGTTGCGTCTCTGGGAAAGCCAGATCCCCAGTGCTGTTGTGCCTGTAGATAGGGCACAAGGGACCGTCAAGAGCAGCAACAGCTTTCAGGGCTTGGCCCTTCCCTGTGGGAGAAGGAGCCGGACGTTTGCCTTTTCGGCAAGAGGCTCTGCCGCGGCCGAGCGCCGTGAGATGTTGCGTCTCTGGGAAAGCACAGATCCCCAGTGCTGTTGTGCCTGTAGATAGGGCACCAAGGTTAGGTGAAGAGCAGCAACAGCTTTCAGGGCTGGGCCCTTCCCTGTGGGAGAAGGAGCCGGACGTTTGCCTTTTCGGCAAGAGGCTCTTCCGCCACGAGCGCCGTGAAATGTTGCGTCTCTGGGAAAGCACCGATCCCCAGTGCTGTTTTGCCTATAGATAGGGCACCAAGGTACCGTGAAGAGCAGCAACAGCTTTCAGGGCTGGGCCCCTTCCCTGTTGGAGAAGGAGCCGGATGTTTGAATTTTCAGCACGAGGCTCTGCGCGGGCGAGCGCCGTGAGATGTTGCGTCTCTGGGAAAGCACCGATCCCCAGTAATGTTGTGCCTGTAGATAGGGCGCCAAGGCTACACCGTGAAGAGCAGCAACAGGTTTCAGGGCTGGGCCCTTCCCTGTGTGAGAAAGGAGCCGGATGTTTGACTTTTCGGCAAGAGGCCTCTGCCGCGAACGAGCGCCATGAGATGTTGCGTGTGTGGGAAAGCATCGATCCCCAGTGCTGTTGTACCTGTAGATAGGGCGCCAAGGCACCGTGAAGAGCAGCAACAGCTTTCAGGGCTGGGCCCTTCCCTGTGGGAGAAGGAGCCGGACGTTTGCATTTTCGGCAAGAGGCTCTGCCGCGGCCGAGCGCCATGAGATGCTGCGTCTCTGGGATAACACAGATCCCCAGTGCTGTTGTACCTGTAGATTGGGCGCCAAGGTTAGGTGAAGAGCAGCAACAGCTTCCAGGGCAGGGCCCTTCCCTGTGGGAGAAGGAGCCGGACGTTTGCTTTTTCGGCAAGAGGCTCTGCCGCGGCCGAGCGCCGTGAGATTCTGCGTCTATGGGAAAGCACCGATCCCCACTGCTGTTGTGCCTGTTGATAGGGCACAAAGGGACCGTGAAGAGCAGCAACAGCTTTCAGGGCTGGGCCCTTCCCTGTGGGAGAAGGAGCCGGAAGTTTGCCTTTTTGGCAAGAGGCTCTGCTGCGGCCAAGCGCCATGAGATGTTGCGTCTCTGGGAAAGCACAGATCCCCAGTGCTGTTGTGCCTGTAGATAGGACGCCAAGGCACCGTGAAGAGCAGCAACAGCTTTCAGGGCTGGGCCCTTCCCTGTGGGAGAAGGTGCCGGACGTTTGCCTTTTCGGCTAGTGGCTCTGCCGCGGCCGAGTGCCTTGAGATGCTGCTTCTCTTGGAAAGCACCGATCCCCAGTGCTTTTTGTGCCTGTAGATACGGTGCCAAGGCACCGTGAAGAGCAGGAACAGCTTTCAGGGCTGGGCCCTTCCCTGTGGGAGAAGGAGCCGGACGTTTGACTTTCCGGCTAGTGGCTTTGCTGCGGCCGAGCGCCATGAGATGTTGCGTCTCTGGGAAAGCACAGATCCCCAGTGCTGTTGTGCCTGTAGATAGGGCACCAAGGCACCGTGAAGAGCAGCAGCAGCTTTCAGTCTGGGCCCTTCCCTGTGGGAGAAGGAGCCAGACGTTTGCCTTTTTGGCAAGAGGCTCTGCCGTGGCAGAGCGCCATGATATATTGCGTCTCTGGGAACGCCCATATCCACAGTGCTGTTGTGCCTGTAGATAGGGCGCCAAGGCACCGTGAAGAGCAGCAACAGCTTTCAGGGCTGGGCCCTTCCCTGTGGGAGAAGGAGCCGGACGTTTGCCTTTTCAGCATGGGGCTCTGCCGCGGCCGAGCGCCATGAGATGTTGCGTCTCTGGGAAAGCCCAGATCCCCAGTGCTGTTGTGCCTGTAGATAGGGCACAAAGGGACCGTCAAGAGCAGCAACAGCTTTCAGGGCTTGGCCCTTCCCTGTGGGAGAAGGAGCCGGACGTTTGCCTTTTCGGCAAGAGGCTCTGCCGCGGCCGAGCGCCGTGAGATGTTGCGTCTCTGGGAAAGCACAGATCCCCAGTGCTGTTGTGCCTGTAGATAGGGCACCAAGGTTAGGTGAAGAGCAGCAACAGCTTTCAGGGCTGGGCCCTTCCCTGTGGGAGAAGGAGCCGGACGTTTGCCTTTTCGGCAAGAGGCTCTTCCGCCACCGAGCGCCGTGAAATGTTGCGTCTCTGGGAAAGCACCGATCCCCAGTGCTGTTTTGCCTATAGATAGGGCACCAAGGTACCGTGAAGAGCAGCAACAGCTTTCAGGGCTGGGCCCTTCCCTGTTGGAGAAGGAGCCGGATGTTTGAATTTTCAGCACGAGGCTCTGCGCGGGCGAGCGCCGTGAGATGTTGCGTCTCTGGGAAAGCACCGATCCCCAGTAATGTTGTGCCTGTAGATAGGGCGCCAAGGCACCGTGAAGAGCAGCAACAGGTTTCAGGGCTGGGCCCTTCCCTGTGTGAGAAGGAGCCGGATGTTTGACTTTTCGGCAAGAGGCTCTGCCGCGAACGAGCGCCATGAGATGTTGCGTGTGTGGGAAAGCATCGATCCCCAGTGCTGTTGTACCTGTAGATAGGGCGCCAAGGCACCGTGAAGAGCAGCAACAGCTTTCAGGGCTGGGCCCTTCCCTGTGGGAGAAGGAGCCGGACGTTTGCCTTTTCGGCAAGAGGCTCTGCCGCGGCCGAGCGCCATGAGATGTTGCGTCTCTGGGAAAGCACCGATCCCCAGTGCTGTTGTGCCTGTAGATACGGTGCCAAGGCACCGTGAAGAGCAGCAACAGCTTTCAGGGCTGGGCCCTTCCCTGTGGGAGAAGGAGCCGGACGTTTGCCTTTTTGGCAAGAGAGTCTGCCGCGGCCGAGCGCCATGAGATGTTGCGTCTCTGGAAAAGCACAGATCCCCAGTGCTGTTGTGCCTGTAGATAGGGCACCAAGGCACCGTGAAGAGCAGCAGCAGCTTTCAGTCTGGGCCCTTCCCTGTGGGAGAAGGAGCCAGACGTTTGCCTTTTCGGCAAGAGGCTCTGCCGTGGCAGAGCGCCATGATATATTGTGTCTCTGGGAACGCCCATATCCACAGTGCTGTTGTGCCTGTAGATAGGGCACCAAGGCACCGTGAAGAGCAGCGACAGCTTTCAGGGCTGGGCCCTTCCCTGTGGGAGAAAGAGCCGGACGTTTGCCTTTTCGGCAAGAGGCTCTGCCGCGGCCGAGCACGCTGAGATGTTGCGTCTCTGGGAAAGCACAGATCCCCAGTGCTGTTGTGCCTGTAGATAGGGCACCAAGGTACCGTGAAGAGCAGCAACAGCTTTCAGGGCTGGGCCCTTCCCTGTGGGAGAAGGAGCCGGACGTTTGACTTTTCGGCATGAGGCTCTGCCGCGGCCAAGCGCCATGAGATGTTGCGTCTCTGGGATAACACAGATCCGCAGTGCTGTTGTACCTGTAGATTGGACACCAAGGTTAGGTGAAGAGCAGCAAAAGCTTTCAGGGCTGGGCCCTTCCCTGTGGGAGAAGGAGCCGGACGTTTGCCTTTTCGGCAAGAGGCTCTGCCGCGACCAAGCGCCGTGATATGTTGCGTCTCTGGGAAAGCACAGATCCCCAGTACTGTTGTGCCTAGTAGATAGAGCACAAAGGCACCGTGAAGAGCAGCAACAGCTTTCAGGGCTGGGCCCTTCCCTGTGGGAGAAGGTGCCGGACGTTTGCCTTTTCGGCTAGAGGCTCTGCCGCGGCCGAGTGCCTTGAGATGCTGCTTCTCTGGGAAAGCACCGATCCCCAGTGCTTTTTGTGCCTGTAGATACGGTGCCAAGGCACCGTGAAGAGCAGGAACAGCTTTCAGGGCTGGGCCCTTCCCTGTGGGAGAAGGAGCCGGACGTTTGACTTTCCGGCTAGTAGCTTTGCTGCGGCCGAGCGCCATGAGATGTTGCGTCTCTGGGAAAGCACAGATCCCCAGTGCTGTTGTGCCTGTAGATAGGGCACCAAGGCACCGTGAAGAGCAGCAAAAGCTTTCATGGCTGGGCACTTCCCTGTGGGAGAAGGAGCTGGACGTTTGCCTTTTCGGCAAGAGGCTCTGCCGCCACTGAGCGCCGTGAGATGTTGCGTCTATGGGAAAGCACCGATCCCCAGTGCTGTTGTACCTGTAGATAGGGCTCCAAGGTTAGTTGAAGAGCAGCAGCAGCTTTCAGTCTGGGCCCTTCCCTGTGGGAGAAGGAGCCAGACGTTTGCCTTTTCGGCAAGAGGCTCTGCCGTGGCAGAGCGCCATGATATATTGCGTCTCTGGGAACGCCCATATCCACAGTGCTGTTGTGCCTGTAGATAGGGCACCAAGGCACCGTGAAGAGCAGCAACAGCTTTCAGGGCTGGGCCCTTCCCTGTGGGAGAAAGAGCCGGACGTTTGCCTTTTTGGCAAGAGGCTCTGCCGCGGCCGAGAGCCATGAGATATTGCGTCTCTGGGAAAGCACAGATCCCCAGTGTTATTGTTCCTGTAGATAGGGCACCAAGGCACCGTGAAGAGCAGCAAAAGCTTTCAGGGCTGGGCACTTCGCTGTGGCAGAAGGAGCCGGGAGTTTGCATTTTCGGCAAGAGGCTCTGCCGCGGCCAAGCGCCATGAGATGCTGCGTCTCTGGGAAAGCACCGATCCCCAGTGCTGTTGTGCCTGTAAATAGGGTGCCAAGGCACCGTGAAGAGCAGCAACAGCTTTCAAGGCTGGGCCTTTCCCTGTGGGAGAATGAGCCAGACATTTGCCTTTTCGGCAAGAGGCTCTGCCGCGGCCGAGCGCCATGAGATGTTGCGTCTCTGGGAAAGCACAGACCCCCAGTGCTGTTGTGCCTGTAGATAGGACGCCAAGGCACCGTGAAGAGCAGCAACAGCTTTCAGGGCTGGGCCCTTCCCTGTGGGAGAAGGTGCCGGACGTTTGCCTTTTCGGCTAGTGGCTCTGCCGCGGCCGAGTGCCTTGAGATGCTGCTTCTCTGGGAAAGCACCGATCCCCAGTGCTTTTTGTGCCTGTAGATACGGTGCCAAGGCACCGTGAAGAGCAGGAACAGCTTTCAGGGCTGGGCCCTTCCCTGTGGGAGAAGGAGCCGGACGTTTGACTTTCCGGCTAGTGGCTTTGCTGCGCCGAGCGCCATGAGATGTTGCGTCTCTGGGAAAGCACAGATCCCCAGTGCTGTTGTGCCTGTAGCTAGGGCACCAAGGCACCGTGAAGAGCAGCCAGCAGCTTCAGTCTGGGCCCTTCCCTGTGGGAGAGGAGGCCAGACGTTTGCCTTTTCGGCAAGAGGCTCTGCCGTGGCAGAGCGCCATGATATATTGCGTCTCTGGGAACGCCCATATCCACAGTGCTGTTGTGCCTGTAGATAGGGCACCAAGGGCACCGTGAAGAGCAGCAACAGCTTTCAGGGCTGGGCCCTTCCCTGTGGGAGAAAGAGCCGGACGTTTGCCTTTTTGGCAAGAGGCTCTGCCGCGGGCCGAGAGCCATGAGATATTGCGTCTCTGGGAAAGCACAGATCCCCAGTGTTATTGTTCCTGTAGATAGGGCACCAAGGCACCGTGAAGAGCAGCAACAGCTTTCAGGGCTGGGCCCTTCCCTGTGGGAGAATGAGCCAGACGTTTACCTTTTCGGCAAGAGGCTCTGCCGTGGCCGAGCGCCATGAGATGCTACGTCTCTGGGGGAAGGCACAGATCCCCAGTGCTGTTGTGCCTGTAGATAGGGCGCAAGGCACCGTGAAGAGCAGCAACAGCTTTCAGGGCTGGGCCCTTCCCTGTGGGAGAAGGAGCCGGACGTTTGCCTTTTCGGCAAGAGGCTCTGCCGCGGCCGAGCGCCATGAGATGTTGCGTCTCTGGGAAAGCACCGATCCCCAGTGCTGTTGTGCCTGTAGATACCTGCCAAGGCACCGTGAAGAGCAGCAACAGCTTCAGGGCTGGGCCCTTCCCTGTGGGAGAAGGAGCTGGACGTTTGCCTTTTTGGCAAGAGGGTCTGCCGCGGCCGAGCGCCATGAGATGTTGCGTCTCTGGAAAGCACAGATCCCCAGTGCTGTTGTGCCTGTAGATAGGACGCCAAGGCACCGTGAAGAGCAGCAACAGCTTTCAGGGCTGGGCCCTTCCCTGTGGGAGAAGGTGCCGGACGTTTGCCTTTTCGGCTAGTGGCTCTGCCGCGGCCGAGTGCCTTGAGATGCTGCTTCTCTGGGAAAGCACCGATCCCCAGTGCTTTTTGTGCCTGTAGATACGGTGCCAAGGCACCGTAAAGAGCAGGAACAGCTTTCAGGGCTGGGCCCTTCCCTGTGCGGAGAAGGAGCCGGACGTTTGACTTTCCGGCTAGTGGCTTTGCTGCGGCCGAGCGCCATGAGATGTTGCGTCTCTGGGAAAGCACAGATCCCCAGTGCTGTTGTGCCTGTAGATAGGGCACCAAGGCACCGTGAAGAACAGCAGCAGCTTTCAGTCTGGGCCCTTCCCTGTGGGAGAAGGAGCCGGACGTTTGCCTTTTCGGCAAGAGGCTCTGCCGTGGCAGAGCGCCATGATATATTGTGTCTCTGGAACGCCCATATCCACAGTGCTGTTGTGCCTGTAGATAGGGCACCAAGGCACCGTGAAGAGCAGCAACAGCTTTCAGGGCTGGGCCCTTCCCTGTGGGAGAAAGAGCCGGACGTTTGCCTTTTCGGCAAGAGGCTCTGCCGCGGCCGAGCACGCTGAGATGTTGCGTCTCTGGGAAAGCACAGATCCCCAGTGCTGTTGTGCCTGTAGATAGGGCACCAAGGTACCGTGAAGAGCAGCAACAGTTTTCAGGGCTGGGCCCTTCCCTGTGGGAGAAGGAGCCGGATGTTTGACTTTTTGGCAAGAGGCTCTACGCGGGCGAGCGCCATGAGATGTTGCGTCTCTGGGAAAGCACCGATCCCCAGTGCTGTTCTGCCTGTAGATAGGGCACCAAGGTTAGGTGAAGAGCAGCAACAGCTTTCAGGGCTGGGCCCTTCCCTGTGGGAGAAGGAGCCGGATGTTTGACTTTTCGGCAAGAGGCTCTGCCGCGAACGAGCGCCATGAGATGTTGCGTGTGTGGGAAAGCATCGATCCCCAGTGCTGTTGTGCCTGTAGATAGGGCGCCAAGGCACCGTGAAGAGCAGCAACAGCTTTCAGGGCTGGGCCCTTCCCTGTGGGAGAAGGAGCCGGACGTTTGACTTTTCGGCATGAGGCTCTGCCGCGGCCAAGCGCCATGAGATGTTGCGTCTCTGGGAAGGCACAGATCCCCAGTGCTGTTGTACCTGTAGATTGGGCACCAACGTTAGGTGAAGAGCAGCAAAAGCTTTCAGGGCTGGGCCCTTCCCTGTGGGAGAAGGAGCCGGACGTTTGCCTTTTCTGCAAGAGGCTCTGCCGCGGCCGAGCGCCATGAGATGTTGCGTCTCTGGGAACGCCCATATCCACAGTGCTTTTTTGCCTGTAGATAGGGCACAAAGGTTCGGTGAAGAGCAGCAACAGGTTTCAGGGCTGGGCCCTTCCCTGTGGGAGAAGGAGCTGGACGTTTGACTTTTTGGCAAGAGGCTCTGCCGCCGCCGAGCGCCATGAGATATTGCGTCTCTGGGAAAGCACAGATCCCCAGTGCTGTTGTGCCTTTAGATACAGTTTCAAGGCACCGTGGAGAGCAGCAAAAGCTTTCAGGGCTGGGCACTTCGCTGTGGCAGAAGGAGCCGGGAGTTTGCATTTTCTGCAAGAGGCTCTGCCGCGGCCAAGCTCCATGAGATGCTGCGTCTCTGGGAAAGCACCGATCCCCAGTGCTGTTGTGCCTGTAAATAGGGTGCCAAGGCACCGTGAAGAGCAGCAACAGCTTTCAAGGCTGGGCCTTTCCCTGTGGGAGAATGAGCCAGACGTTTGCCTTTTCGGCAAGAGGCTCTGCCGCGGCCGAGCGCCGTGAGATGTTGCGTCTCTGGGAAAGCACAGATCCCCAGTGCTGTTGTGCCTGTAGATAGGGCACCAAGGTTAGGTGAAGAGCAGCAACAGCTTTCAGGGCTGGGCCCTTCCCTGTGGGAGAAGGAGCCGGACGTTTGCCTTTTCGGCAAGAGGCTCTTCCGCCACCGAGCGCCGTGAAATGTTGCGTCTCTGGGAAAGCACCGATCCCCAGTGCTGTTTTGCCTATAGATAGGGCACCAAGGTACCGTGAAGAGCAGCAACAGTTTTCAGGGCTGGGCCCTTCCCTGTTGGAGAAGGAGCCGGATGTTTGAATTTTCAGCACGAGGCTCTGCGCGGGCGAGCGCCGTGAGATGTTGCGTCTCTGGGAAAGCACCGATCCCCAGTAATGTTGTGCCTGTAGATAGGGCGCCAAGGCACCGTGAAGAGCAGCAACAGGTTTCAGGGCTGGGCCCTTCCCTGTGTGAGAAGGAGCCGGATGTTTGACTTTTCGGCAAGAGGCTCTGCCGCGAACGAGCGCCATGAGATGTTGCGTGTGTGGGAAAGCATCGATCCCCAGTGCTGTTGTACCTGTAGATAGGGCGCCAAGGCACCGTGAAGAGCAGCAACAGCTTTCAGGGCTGGGCCCTTCCCTGTGGGAGAAGGAGCCGGACGTTTGCCTTTTCGGCAAGAGGCTCTGCCGCGGCCGAGCGCCATGAGATGTTGCGTCTCTGGGAAAGCACCGATCCCCAGTGCTGTTGTGCCTGTAGATACGGTGCCAAGGCACCGTGAAGAGCAGCAACAGCTTTCAGGGCTGGGCCCTTCCCTGTGGGAGAAGGAGCCGGACGTTTGCCTTTTTGGCAAGAGAGTCTGCCGCGGCCGAGCGCCATGAGATGTTGCGTCTCTGGAAAAGCACAGATCCCCAGTGCTGTTGTGCCTGTAGATAGGGCACCAAGGCACCGTGAAGAGCAGCAGCAGCTTTCAGTCTGGGCCCTTCCCTGTGGGAGAAGGAGCCAGACGTTTGCCTTTTCGGCAAGAGGCTCTGCCGTGGCAGAGCGCCATGATATATTGTGTCTCTGGGAACGCCCATATCCACAGTGCTGTTGTGCCTGTAGATAGGGCGCCAAGGCACCGTGAAGAGCAGCGACAGCTTTCAGGGCTGGGCCCTTCCCTGTGGGAGAAGGAGCCGGACGTTTGCCTTTTCGGCAAGAGGCTCTGCCGCGGCCGAGCACGCTGAGATGTTGCGTCTCTGGGAAAGCACAGATCCCCAGTGCTGTTGTGCCTGTAGATAGGGCACCAAGGTACCGTGAAGAGCAGCAACAGCTTTCAGGGCTGGGCCCTTCCCTGTGGGAGAAGGAGCCGGACGTTTGACTTTTCGGCATGAGGCTCTGCCGCGGCCAAGCGCCATGAGATGTTGCGTCTCTGGGATAACACAGATCCCCAGTGCTGTTGTACCTGTAGATTGGACACCAAGGTTAGGTGAAGAGCAGCAAAAGCTTTCAGGGCTGGGCCCTTCCCTGTGGGAGAAGGAGCCGGACGTTTGCCTTTTCGGCAAGAGGCTCTGCCGCGACCAAGCGCCGTGATATGTTGCGTCTCTGGGAAAGCACAGATCCCCAGTACTGTTGTGCCTAGTAGATAGAGCACAAAGGCACCGTGAAGAGCAGCAACAGCTTTCAGGGCTGGGCCCTTCCCTGTGGGAGAAGGATCCGGACGTTTGCCTTTTCGGCAAGAGGCTCTGCCGCGGCCGAGCGCCATGAGATGCTGCATCTCTGGGAAGGCACAGATCCCCAGTACTGTTGTGCCTGTAGTTAGGGCGCCAAGGCACCGTGAAGAGCAGCAAAAGCTTTCATGGCTGGGCACTTCCCTGTGGGAGAAGGAGCTGGACGTTTGCCTTTTCGGCAAGAGGCTCTGCCGCCACTGAGCGCCGTGAGATGTTGCGTCTATGGGAAAGCACCGATCCCCAGTGCTGTTGTACCTGTAGATAGGGCTCCAAGGTTAGTTGAAGAGCAGCAACAGCTTTCAGGGCTGGGCCCTTACCTGTGGGAGAAGGAGCCTGACGTTTGCCTTTTCTGCAAGAGGCTCTGCCGCGGCCGAGCGCCATGAGATGTTGCGTCTCTGGGAACGCCCATATCCACAGTGCTTTTTTGCCTGTAGATAGGGCGCCAAGGAACCGTGAAGAGCAGCAACAGCTTTCAGGGCTGGGCCCTTCCCTGTGGGAGAAGGTGCCGGACGTTTGCCTTTTCGGCTAGAGGCTCTGCCGCGGCCGAGTGCCTTGAGATGCTGCTTCTCTGGGAAAGCACCGATCCCCAGTGCTTTTTGTGCCTGTAGATACGGTGCCAAGGCACTGTGAAGAGCAGGAACAGCTTTCAGGGCTGGGCCCTTCCCTGTGGGAGAAGGAGCCGGACGTTTGACTTTCCGGCTAGTAGCTTTGCTGCGGCCGAGCGCCATGAGATGTTGCGTCTCTGGGAAAGCACAGATCCCCAGTGCTGTTGTGCCTGTAGATAGGGCACCAAGGCACCGTGAAGAGCAGCAAAAGCTTTCATGGCTGGGCACTTCCCTGTGGGAGAAGGAGCTGGACGTTTGCCTTTTCGGCAAGAGGCTCTGCCGCCACTGAGCGCCGTGAGATGTTGCGTCTATGGGAAAGCACCGATCCCCAGTGCTGTTGTACCTGTAGATAGGGCTCCAAGGTTAGTTGAAGAGCAGCAGCAGCTTTCAGTCTGGGCCCTTCCCTGTGGGAGAAGGAGCCAGACGTTTGCCTTTTCGGCAAGAGGCTCTGCCGTGGCAGAGCGCCATGATATATTGCGTCTCTGGGAACGCCCATATCCACAGTGCTGTTGTGCCTGTAGATAGGGCACCAAGGCACCGTGAAGAGCAGCAACAGCTTTCAGGGCTGGGCCCTTCCCTGTGGGAGAAAGAGCCGGACGTTTGCCTTTTTGGCAAGAGGCTCTGCCGCGGCCGAGAGCCATGAGATATTGCGTCTCTGGGAAAGCACAGATCCCCAGTGTTATTGTTCCTGTAGATAGGGCACCAAGGCACCGTGAAGAGCAGCAAAAGCTTTCAGGGCTGGGCACTTCGCTGTGGCAGAAGGAGCCGGGAGTTTGCATTTTCGGCAAGAGGCTCTGCCGCGGCCAAGCGCCATGAGATGCTGCGTCTCTGGGAAAGCACCGATCCCCAGTGCTGTTGTGCCTGTAAATAGGGTGCCAAGGCACCGTGAAGAGCAGCAACAGCTTTCAAGGCTGGGCCTTTCCCTGTGGGAGAATGAGCCAGACATTTGCCTTTTCGGCAAGAGGCTCTGCCGCGGCCGAGCGCCATGAGATGTTGCGTCTCTGGGAAAGCACAGACCCCCAGTGCTGTTGTGCCTGTAGATAGGACGCCAAGGCACCGTGAAGAGCAGCAACAGCTTTCAGGGCTGGGCCCTTCCCTGTGGGAGAAGGTGCCGGACGTTTGCCTTTTCGGCTAGTGGCTCTGCCGCGGCCGAGTGCCTTGAGATGCTGCTTCTCTGGGAAAGCACCGATCCCCAGTGCTTTTTGTGCCTGTAGATACGGTGCCAAGGCACCGTGAAGAGCAGGAACAGCTTTCAGGGCTGGGCCCTTCCCTGTGGGAGAAGGAGCCGGACGTTTGACTTTCCGGCTAGTGGCTTTGCTGCGGCCGAGCGCCATGAGATGTTGCGTCTCTGGGAAAGCACAGATCCCCAGTGCTGTTGTGCCTGTAGATAGGGCACCAAGGCACCGTGAAGAGCAGCAGCAGCTTTCAGTCTGGGCCCTTCCCTGTGGGAGAAGGAGCCAGACGTTTGCCTTTTCGGCAAGAGGCTCTGCCGTGGCAGAGCGCCATGATATATTGCGTCTCTGGGAACGCCCATATCCACAGTGCTGTTGTGCCTGTAGATAGGGCACCAAGGCACCGTGAAGAGCAGCAACAGCTTTCAGGGCTGGGCCCTTCCCTGTGGGAGAAAGAGCCGGACGTTTGCCTTTTTGGCAAGAGGCTCTGCCGCGGCCGAGAGCCATGAGATATTGCGTCTCTGGGAAAGCACAGATCCCCAGTGTTATTGTTCCTGTAGATAGGGCACCAAGGCACCGTGAAGAGCAGCAACAGCTTTCAGGGCTGGGCCCTTCCCTGTGGGAGAATGAGCCAGACGTTTACCTTTTCGGCAAGAGGCTCTGCCGTGGCCGAGCGCCATGAGATGCTACGTCTCTGGGAAGGCACAGATCCCCAGTGCTGTTGTGCCTGTAGATAGGGCGCCAAGGCACCGTGAAGAGCAGCAACAGCTTTCAGGGCTGGGCCCTTCCCTGTGGGAGAAGGAGCCGGACGTTTGCCTTTTCGGCAAGAGGCTCTGCCGCGGCCGAGCGCCATGAGATGTTGCGTCTCTGGGAAAGCACCGATCCCCAGTGCTGTTGTGCCTGTAGATACGGTGCCAAGGCACCGTGAAGAGCAGCAACAGCTTTCAGGGCTGGGCCCTTCCCTGTGGGAGAAGGAGCTGGACGTTTGCCTTTTTGGCAAGAGGGTCTGCCACGGCCGAGCGCCGTGAGATGTTGCGTCTCTGGGAAAGCACCGATCCCCAGTGCTGTTCTGCCTGTAGATAGGGCACCAAGGTTAGGTGAAGAGCAGCAACAGCTTTCAGGGCTGGGCCCTTCCCTGTGGGAGAAGGAGCCGGATGTTTGACTTTTCGGCAAGAGGCTCTGCCGCGAACGAGCGCCATGAGATGTTGCGTGTGTGGGAAAGCATCGATCCCCAGTGCTGTTGTGCCTGTAGATAGGGCGCCAAGGCGCCGTGAAGAGCAGCAACAGCTTTCAGGGCTGGGCCCTTCCCTGTGGGAGAAGGAGCCGGACGTTTGACTTTTCGGCATGAGGCTCTGCCGCGGCCAAGCGCCATGAGATGTTGCGTCTCTGGGAAGGCACAGATCCCCAGTGCTGTTGTACCTGTAGATTGGGCACCAACGTTAGGTGAAGAGCAGCAAAAGCTTTCAGGGCTGGGCCCTTCCCTGTGGGAGAAGGAGCCGGACGTTTGCCTTTTCTGCAAGAGGCTCTGCCGCGGCCGAGCGCCATGAGATGTTGCGTCTCTGGGAACGCCCATATCCACAGTGCTTTTTTGCCTGTAGATAGGGCACAAAGGTTCGGTGAAGAGCAGCAACAGCTTTCAGGGCTGGGCCCTTCCCTGTGGGAGAAGGAGCTGGACGTTTGACTTTTTGGCAAGAGGCTCTGCCGCCGCCGAGCGCCATGAGATATTGCGTCTCTGGGAAAGCACAGATCCCCAGTGCTGTTGTGCCTTTAGATACAGTTTCAAGGCACCGTGGAGAGCAGCAAAAGCTTTCAGGGCTGGGCACTTCGCTGTGGCAGAAGGAGCCGGGAGTTTGCATTTTCTGCAAGAGGCTCTGCCGCGGCCAAGCTCCATGAGATGCTGCGTCTCTGGGAAAGCACCGATCCCCAGTGCTGTTGTGCCTGTAAATAGGGTGCCAAGGCACCGTGAAGAGCAGCAACAGCTTTCAAGGCTGGGCCTTTCCCTGTGGGAGAATGAGCCAGACGTTTGCCTTTTCGGCAAGAGGCTCTGCCGCGGCCGAGCGCCATGAGATGTTGCGTTTCTGGGAACGCCCATATCCACAGTGCTTTTTTGCCTGTAGATAGGGCGCCAAGGGACCGTGAAGAGCAGCAACAGCTTTCAGGGCTGGGCCCTTCCCTGTGGGAGAAGGAGCCGGACGTTTGCCTTTTTGGCAAGAGGGTCTGCCGCGGCCGAGCGCCATGAGATGTTGCGTCTCTGGGAAAGCACAGATCCCCAGTGCTGTTGTGCCTGTAGATAGGACGCCAAGGCACCGTGAAGAGCAGCAACAGCTTTCAGGGCTGGGCCCTTCCCTGTGGGAGAAGGTGCCGGATGTTTGCCTTTTCGGCTAGTGGCTCTGCCGCGGCCGAGTGCCTTGAGATGCTGCTTCTCTGGGAAAGCACCGATCCCCAGTGCTTTTTGTGCCTCTAGATACGGTGCCAAGGCACCGTGAAGAGCAGGAACAGCTTTCAGGGCTGGGCCCTTCCCTGTGGGAGAAGGAGCCGGACGTTTGACTTTCCGGCTAGTGGCTTTGCTGCGGCCGAGCGCCATGAGATGTTGCGTCTCTGGGAAAGCACAGATCCCCAGTGCTGTTGTGCCTGTAGATAGGGCACCAAGGCACCGTGAAGAGCAGCAGCAGCTTTCAGTCTGGGCCCTTCCCTGTGGGAGAAGGAGCCAGACGTTTGCCTTTTCGGCAAGAGGCTCTGCCGTGGCAGAGCGCCATGATATATTGCGTCTCTGGGAACGCCCATATCCACAGTGCTGTTGTGCCTGTAGATAGGGCGCCAAGGCACCGTGAAGAGCAGCAACAGCTTTCAGGGCTGGGCCCTTCCCTGTGGGAGAAGGAGCCGGACGTTTGCCTTTTTAGCAAGAGACTCTGCCGCGGCCGAGAGCCATGAGATATTGCGTCTCTGGGAAAGCACAGATCCCCAGTGTTATTGTTCCTGTAGATAGGGCACCAAGGCACCGTGAAGAGCAGCAACAGCTTTCAGGGCTGGGCCCTTCCCTGTGGGAGAATGAGCCAGACGTTTACCTTTTCGGCAAGAGGCTCTGCCGTGGCCGAGCGCCATGAGATGCTACGTCTCTGGGAAGGCACAGATCCCCAGTGCTGTTGTGCCTGTAGATAGGGCGCCAAGGCACCGTGAAGAGCAGCAACAGCTTTCAGGGCTGGGCCCTTCCCTGTGGGAGAAGGAGCCGGACGTTTGCCTTTTCGGCAAGAGGCTCTCCCGCAGCCGAGCGCCATGAGATGTTGCGTCTCTGGGAAAGCACCGATCCCCAGTGCTGTTGTGCCTGTAGATACGGTGCCAAGGCACCGTGAAGAGCAGCAACAGCTTTCAGGGCTGGGCCCTTCCCTGTGGGAGAAGGAGCCGGACGTTTGCCTTTTCGGCAAGAGGCTCTGCCGCGGCCGAGCGCCATGAGATGTTGCGTCTCTGGGAAAGCACAGATCCCCAGTGCTGTTGTGCCTGTAGATAGGACGCCAAGGCACCGTGAAGAGCAGCAACAGCTTTCAGGGCTGGGCCCTTCCCTGTGGGAGAAGGTGCCGGACGTTTGCCTTTTCGGCTAGTGGCTCTGCCGCGGCCGAGTGCCTTGAGATGCTGCTTCTCTGGGAAAGCACCGATCCCCAGTGCTTTTTGTGCCTGTAGATACGGTGCCAAGGCACCGTGAAGAGCAGGAACAGCTTTCAGGGCTGGGCCCTTCCCTGTGGGAGAAGGAGCCGGACGTTTGACTTTCCGGCTAGTGTCTTTGCTGCGGCCGAGCGCCATGAGATGTTGCGTCTCTGGGAAAGCACAGATCCCCAGTGCTGTTTTGCCTGTAGATAGGGCACCAAGGCACCGTGAAGAGCAGCAGCAGCTTTCAGTCTGGGCCCTTCCCTGTGGGAGAAGGAGCCAGACGTTTGCCTTTTCGGCAAGAGGCTCTGCCGTGGCAGAGCGCCATGATATATTGTGTCTCTGGGAACGCCCATATCCACAGTGCTGTTGTGCCTGTAGATAGGGCACCAAGGCACCGTGAAGAGCAGCAACAGCTTTCAGGGCTGGGCCCTTCCCTGTGGGAGAAAGAGCCGGACGTTTGCCTTTTTGGCAAGAGGCTCTGCCGCGGCCGAGAGACATGAGATATTGCGTCTCTGGGAAAGCACAGATCCCCAGTGCTGTTGTGCCTGTAGATAGGGCGCCAAGGCACCGTGAAGAGCAGCAACAGCTTTCAGGGCTGGGCCCTTCCCTGTGGGAGAAGGAGCCGGTCGTTTGCCTTTTCGGCAAGAGGCTCTGCCGCGGCCGAGCGCCATGAGATGTTGCGTCTCTGGGAAAGCACAGATCCCCAGTGCTGTTGTGCCTTTAGATACGGTGCCAAGGCACCGTGAAGAGCAGCAAAAGCTTTCAGGGCTGGGCACTTCCCTGTGGCAGAAGGAGCCGGGCGTTTGCATTTTCGGCAAGAGGCTCTGCCGCGGCAGAGCGCCATGAGATGCTGCGTCTCTGGGAAAGCACCGATCCCCAGTGCTGTTGTGCCTGTAAATAGGGTGCCAAGGCATCATGAAGAGCAGCAACAGCTTTCAAGGCTGGGCCTTTCCCTGTGGGAGAATGAGCCAGACGTTTGCCTTTTCGGCAAGAGACTCTGCCGCGGCCGAGGGCCATGAGATGTTGCATCTCTGGGAACGCCCATATCCACAGTGCTTTTTTGCCTGTAGATAGGGCACAAAGGTTCGGTGAAGAGCAGCAACAGCTTTCAGGGCTGGGCCCTTCCCTGTGGGAGAAGGAGCCGGACGTTTGACTTTTTCGCAAGAGGCTCTGCCGCCGCCGAGCGCCATGAGATATTGCGTCTCTGGGAAAGCACAGATCCCCAGTGCTGTTGTGCCTGTAGATACGGTGCCAAGGCACCGTGGAGAGCAGCAAAAGCTTTCAGGGCTAGGCACATCCCTGTGGCAGAAGGAGCCGGGCGTTTGCATTTTCGGCAAGAGGCTCTGCCGCGGCAGAGAGCCATGAGATGCTGCGTCTCTGGGAAAGCACCGATCCCCAGTGCTGTTGTGCCTGTAAATAGGGTGCCAAGGCACCGTGAAGAGCAGCAACAGCTTTCAAGGCTGGGCCTTTCCCTGTGGGAGAATGAGCCAGACGTTTGCCTTTTCGGCAAGAGGCTCTGCCGCTGGCGAGCGCCATGAGATGTTGCGTCTCTGGGACCGCCCGTATCCACAGTGCTTTTTTGCCTGTAGATAGGGCACCAAGGTTAGGTGAAGAGCAGCAACAGCTTTCAGGGCTGGGCCCTTCCCTGTGGGAGAAGGAGCCGGACGTTTGCCTTTTCAGCAAGAGGGTCTGCCGCGGCCGAGTGCCATGAGATGTTGCGTCTCTGGGAAAGCACAGATCCCCACTGCTGTTGTGCCTGTAGATAGGGCGCCAAGGCACCGTGAAGAGCAGCAACAGCTTTCAGGGCTGGGCCCTTCCCTGTGGGAGAAATAGCCAGACGTTTACCTTTTCGGCAAGAGGCGCTTTCTCAGCCGAACGCCATGAGATGCTACATCTCTGGGAAGGTACAGATCCCCAGTGTTGTTGTGCCTGTAGATAGGACGCCAAGGCACCGTGAAGAGCAGCAACAGCTTTCAGGGCTGGGCCCTTCCCTGTGGGAGAAGGAGCCGGACGTTTGCCTTTTCGGCAAGAGGCTCTGCCGCCACTGAGCGCCATGAGATGTTGCGTCTCTGGGAAAGCACAGATCCCCAGTGCTGTTGTGGCTGTAGATAGAGCACAAAGGCACCGTGAAGAGCAGCAAGAGCTTTCAGGGCTGGGCTTTTCCCTGTGGGAGAAGGAGCCAGACGTTTGCCTTTTCTGCAAGAGGCTCTGCCGTGGCAGAGCGCCATGAGATGTTGCGTCTCTGGGAAAGCACCCATCCCCAGTGCTGTTGTGCCTGTAGATAGAGCACAAAGGCACCGTGAAGAGCAGCAACAGCTTTCAGGGCTGGGCCCTTCCCTGTGGGAGAAGGAGCCGGACGTTTGCCTTTTCGGCAAGAGGCTCTGCCGCTGGCGAGCGCCATGAGATGCTGCATCTCTGGGAAGGCACAGATCCCCAGTGCTGTTGTGCCTGTAATTAGGGCGCCAAGGCACCGTGAAGAGCAGCAACAGCTTTCAGGGCTGACCCTTCCCTGTGGGAGAAGCAGCCGCATGTTTCCTTTTCGGCAAGAGGCTCTGCCGCGGCCGAGCACCATGAGATGCTGCGTCTTTGGGAAGGCACAGATCCCCAGTGCTGTTGTGCCTGTAGATAGGGCACAAAGGGACCGTGAAGAGCAGCAACAGCTTTCAGGGCTGGGCCCTTCCCTGTGGGAGAAGGAGCCGGACGTTTGACTTTTCTGCAAGAGGCTCTGCCGCGGCCGAGCGCCATGAGATGTTGCGTCTCTGGGAAAGCACCGATCCCCAGTGCTGTTGTGCCTGTAGATAGGGCACAAAGGGACCGTGAATATCAGCAACAGCTTTCAGGGCTGGGCCCTTCCCTGTGGGAGAAGGAGCCGGATGTTTCCTTCACGGCAAGAGGCTCTGACGCGGCCGAGCACCGTGAGATGTTGCGTCTCTGGGACAGCACCAATCCCCAGTGCTGTTGTGCCTGTAGATAGGGAACAAAGGGACCATCAAGAGCAGCAACAGCTTTCAGGGCTGCGCCCTTCCCTGTGGCAGAAGGAGCCGGGCGTTTCACTTTTCGGCAAGAGGCTCTGCTGCGGCCGAGCGCCATGAGATGTTGCGTCTCTGGGAAAGCACAGAATCGCAGTGCTGTTGTGCCTGTAGATAGGGTGCCAAGGGACCGTGAAGAGCAGCAACAGCTTTCAGGGCTGGGCCCTTCCCTGTGGGAGAAGGAGCCGGACGTTTGCCTTTTCGGCAAGAGGCTCTGCTGCGGCCAAGCGCCATGAGATGTTGCGTCTCTGGGAAAGCCCAGATCCCCAGTGCTGTTGTGCCTGTAGATAGAGCACAAAGGCACCGTGAAGAGCAGCAACAGCTTTCAGGGCTGGGCCCTTCCCTGTGGGAGAAGGAGCCGGACGTTTGCCTTTTCGGCAAGAGGCTCTGCCGCTGGCGAGCGCCATGAGATGCTGCATCTCTGGGAAGGCACAGATCCCTAGTGCTGTTGTGCCTGTAGATAGGGCGCCAAGGCACCGTGAAGAGCAGCAACAGCTTTCAGGGCTGGGCCCTTCCCTGTGGGAGAAGGAGCCGGACGTTTGCCTTTTCAGCATGGGGCTCTGCCGCGGCCGAGCGCCATGAGATGTTGCGTCTCTGGGAAAGCCCAGATCCCCAGTGCTGTTGTGCCTGTAGATAGGGCACAAAGGGACCGTGAAGAGCAGCAACAGCTTTCAGGGCTTGGCCCTTCCCTGTGGGAGAAGGAGCCGGACGTTTGCCTTTTCGGCAAGAGGCTCTGCCGCGGCCGAGCGCCGTGAGATGTTGCGTCTCTGGGAAAGCACAGATCCCCAGTGCTGTTGTGCCTGTAGATAGGGCACCAAGGTTAGGTGAAGAGCAGCAACAGCTTTCAGGGCTGGGCCCTTCCCTGTGGGAGAAGGAGCCGGACGTTTGCCTTTTCGGCAAGAGGCTCTTCCGCCACCGAGCGCCGTGAAATGTTGCGTCTCTGGGAAAGCACCGATCCCCAGTGCTGTTTTGCCTATAGATAGGGCACCAAGGTACCGTGAAGAGCAGCAACAGCTTTCAGGGCTGGGCCCTTCCCTGTTGGAGAAGGAGCCGGATGTTTGAATTTTCAGCACGAGGCTCTGCGCGGGCGAGCGCCGTGAGATGTTGCGTCTCTGGGAAAGCACCGATCCCCAGTAATGTTGTGCCTGTAGATAGGGCGCCAAGGCACCGTGAAGAGCAGCAACAGGTTTCAGGGCTGGGCCCTTCCCTGTGGGAGAAGGAGCCGGATGTTTGCCTTTTCGGCAAGAGGCTCTGCCGCGGCCGAGCGCCATGAGATGTTGCGTCTCTGGGACCGCCCGTATCCACAGTGCTTTTTTGCCTGTAGATAGGGCACCAAGGTTAGGTGAAGAGCAGCAACAGCTTTCAGGGCTGGGCCCTTCCCTGTGGGAGAAGGAGCCGGACGTTTGCCTTTTCAGCAAGAGGGTCTGCCGCGGCCGAGTGCCATGAGATGTTGCGTCTCTGGGAAAGCACAGATCCCCACTGCTGTTGTGCCTGTAGATAGGGCGCCAAGGCACCGTGAAGAGCAGCAACAGCTTTCAGGGCTGGGCCCTTCCCTGTGGGAGAAATAGCCAGACGTTTACCTTTTCGGCAAGAGGCGCTTTCTCAGCCGAACGCCATGAGATGCTACATCTCTGGGAAGGTACAGATCCCCAGTGTTGTTGTGCCTGTAGATAGGACGCCAAGGCACCGTGAAGAGCAGCAACAGCTTTCAGGGCTGGGCCCTTCCCTGTGGGAGAAGGAGCCGGACGTTTGCCTTTTCGGCAAGAGGCTCTGCCGCCACTGAGCGCCATGAGATGTTGCGTCTCTGGGAAAGCACAGATCCCCAGTGCTGTTGTGGCTGTAGATAGAGCACAAAGGCACCGTGAAGAGCAGCAAGAGCTTTCAGGGCTGGGCCCTTCCCTGTGGGAGAAGGAGCCGGACGTTTGCCTTTTCTGCAAGAGGCTCTGCCGTGGCAGAGCGCCATGAGATGTTGCGTCTCTGGGAAAGCACCCATCCCCAGTGCTGTTGTGCCTGTAGATAGAGCACAAAGGCACCGTGAAGAGCAGCAACAGCTTTCAGGGCTGGGCCCTTCCCTGTGGGAGAAGGAGCCGGACGTTTGCCTTTTCGGCAAGAGGCTCTGCCGCTGGCGAGCGCCATGAGATGCTGCATCTCTGGGAAGGCACAGATCCCCAGTGCTGTTGTGCCTGTAATTAGGGCGCCAAGGCACCGTGAAGAGCAGCAACAGCTTTCAGGGCTGACCCTTCCCTGTGGGAGAAGCAGCCGCATGTTTCCTTTTCGGCAAGAGGCTCTGCCGCGGCCGAGCACCATGAGATGCTGCGTCTTTGGGAAGGCACAGATCCCCAGTGCTGTTGTGCCTGTAGATAGGGCACAAAGGGACCGTGAAGAGCAGCAACAGCTTTCAGGGCTGGGCCCTTCCCTGTGGGAGAAGGAGCCGGACGTTTGACTTTTCTGCAAGAGGCTCTGCCGCGGCCGAGCGCCATGAGATGTTGCGTCTCTGGGAAAGCACAGATCCCCAGTGCTGTTGTGCCTGTAGATAGGGCACAAAGGGACCGTGAATATCAGCAACAGCTTTCAGGGCTGGGCCCTTCCCTGTGGGAGAAGGAGCCGGATGTTTCCTTCACGGCAAGAGGCTCTGACGCGGCCGAGCACCGTGAGATGTTGCGTCTCTGGGAAAGCACCAATCCCCAGTGCTGTTGTGCCTGTAGATAGGGAACAAAGGGACCATCAAGAGCAGCAACAGCTTTCAGGGCTGCGCCCTTCCCTGTGGCAGAAGGAGCCGGGCGTTTCACTTTTCGGCAAGAGGCTCTGCTGCGGCCGAGCGCCATGAGATGTTGCGCTCTGGGAAAGCACAGAATCGCAGTGCTGTTGTGCCTGTAGATAGGGTGCCAAGGGACCGTGAAGAGCAGCAACAGCTTTCAGGGCTGGGCCCTTCCCTGTGGGAGAAGGAGCCGGACGTTTGCCTTTTCGGCAAGAGGCTCTGCTGCGGCCAAGCGCCATGAGATGTTGCGTCTCTGGGAAAGCCCAGATCCCCAGTGCTGTTGTGCCTGTAGATAGAGCACAAAGGCACCGTGAAGAGCAGCAACAGCTTTCAGGGCTGGGCCCTTCCCTGTGGGAGAAGGAGCCGGACGTTTGCCTTTTCGGCAAGAGGCTCTGCCGCTGGCGAGCGCCATGAGATGCTGCATCTCTGGGAAGGCACAGATCCCTAGTGCTGTTGTGCCTGTAGATAGGGCGCCAAGGCACCGTGAAGAGCAGCAACAGCTTTCAGGGCTGGGCCCTTCCCTGTGGGAGAAGGAGCCGGACGTTTGCCTTTTCAGCATGGGGCTCTGCCGCGGCCGAGCGCCATGAGATGTTGCGTCTCTGGGAAAGCCCAGATCCCCAGTGCTGTTGTGCCTGTAGATAGGGCACAAAGGGACCGTCAAGAGCAGCAACAGCTTTCAGGGCTTGGCCCTTCCCTGTGGGAGAAGGAGCCGGACGTTTGCCTTTTCGGCAAGAGGCTCTGCCGCGGCCGAGCGCCGTGAGATGTTGCGTCTCTGGGAAAGCACAGATCCCCAGTGCTGTTGTGCCTGTAGATAGGGCACCAAGGTTAGGTGAAGAGCAGCAACAGCTTTCAGGGCTGGGCCCTTCCCTGTGGGAGAAGGAGCCGGACGTTTGCCTTTTCGGCAAGAGGCTCTCCCGCAGCCGAGCGCCGTGAAATGTTGCGTCTCTGGGAAAGCACCGATCCCCAGTGCTGTTTTGCCTATAGATAGGGCACCAAGGTACCGTGAAGAGCAGCAACAGCTTTCAGGGCTGGGCCCTTCCCTGTTGGAGAAGGAGCCGGATGTTTGAATTTTCAGCACGAGGCTCTGCGCGGGCGAGCGCCGTGAGATGTTGCGTCTCTGGGAAAGCACCGATCCCCAGTAATGTTGTGCCTGTAGATAGGGCGCCAAGGCACCGTGAAGAGCAGCAACAGCTTTCAGTCTGGGCCCTTCCCTTTGGGAGAAGGAGCCGGACGTTTGCCTTTTCGGCAAGAGGCTCTGCCACGGCCGAGCGCCATGAGATATTGCGTCTCTGGGAACGCCCATATCCACAGTGCTGTTGTGCCTGTAGATAGGGCACCAAGGCACCGTGAAGAGCAGCAACAGCTTTCAGGGCTGGGCCCTTCCCTGTGGGAGAAGGAGCCGGACGTTTGCCTTTTTGGCAAGAGGCTCTGCCGCAGCCGAGACCCATGAGATGTTGCGTCTCTGGGAAAGCACAGATCCCCAGTGTTATTGTTCCTGTAGATAGGGCACCAAGGCACCGTGAAGTGCAGCAACAGCTTTCAGGGCTGGGACCTTCCCTGTGGGAGAATGAGCCAGACGTTTACCTTTTCGGCAAGAGGCTCTGCCGTGGCCGAGCGCCATGAGATGCTACGTCTCTGGGAAGGCACAGATCCCCAGTGCTGTTGTGCCTGTAGATAGGGCGCCAAGGCACCGTGAAGAGCAGCAACAGCTTTCAGGGCTGCGCCCTTCCCTGTGGGAGAAGGAGCCGGACGTTTGCCTTTTCGGCAAGAGGCTATGCCGCGGCCGAGCGCCATGAGATGTTGCGTCTCTGGGAAAGCACAGATCCCCAGTGCTGTTGTGCCTGTAGATAGGGCACAAAGGCACCGTCAAGAGCAGCAACAGCTTTCAGGGCTGGGCCCTTCCCTGTGAGAGAAGGAGCCAGACGTTTGCCTTTTCTGCTAGTGGCTCTGCCGCGGCCAAGCGCCATGAGATGTTGCGTCTCTGCGAAAGCCCAGATCCCCAGTGCTGTTGTGCCTGTAGATAGGGCACAAAGGGACCATGAAGAGCAGCAAAAGCTTTCAGGGCTGCGCCCTTCCCTGTGGCAGAAGGAGCCGGGCGTTTCACTTTTCGGCAAGAGGCTCTGCTGCGGCCGAGCGCCATGAGATGTTGCGTCTCTGGGAAAGCACAGATCCCCAGTGCTGTTGTGCCTGTAGATAGGGTGCCAAGGGACCGTGAAGAGCAGCAACAGCTTTCAGGGCTGGGCCCTTCCCTGTGGGAGAAGGAGCCGGACGTTTGCCTTTTCGGCAAGAGGCTCTGCTGCGGCCAAGCGCCATGAGATGTTGCGTCTCTCGGAAAGCCCAGATCCCCAGTGCTGTTTTGCCTGTAGATAGAGCACAAAGGCACCGTGAAGAGCAGCAACAGCTTTCAGGGCTGGGCCCTTCCCTGTGGGAGAAGGAGCCAGACGTTTGCCTTTTCCGCAAGAGGCTCTGCCGCTTGCGAGCGCCATGAGATGCTGCATCTCTGGGAAGGCACAGATCCCTAGTGCTGTTGTGCCTGTAGATAGGGCGCCAAGGCACCGTGAAGAGCAGCAACAGCTTTCAGGGCTGGGCCCTTCCCTGTGGGAGAAGGAGCCGGACGTTTGCCTTTTCGGCAAGAGGCTCTGCCGCCACTGAGCGCCGTGAGATGTTGCGTCTCTGGGAAAGCACCGATCCCCAGTAATGTTGTGCCTATAGATAGGGCACCAAGGTACCGTGAAGAGCAGCAAGAGCTTTCAGGGCTGGGCCCTTCCCTGTGGGAGAAGGAGCCGGATGTTTGACTTTTCGGCAAGAGGCTCTGCCGCGAACGAGCGCCATGAGATGTTGCGTGTGTGGGAAAGCATCGATCCCCAGTGCTGTTGTACCTGTAGATAGGGCGCCAAGGCACCGTGAAGAGCAGCAACAGCTTTCAGGGCTGGGCCCTTCCCTGTGGGAGAAGGAGCCGGACGTTTGCATTTTCGGCAAGAGGCTCTGCCGCGGCCGAGCGCCATGAGATGCTGCGTCTCTGGGATAACACAGATCCCCAGTGCTGTTGTACCTGTAGATTGGGCGCCAAGGTTAGGTGAAGAGCAGCAACAGCTTCCAGGGCAGGGCAGTTCCCTGTGGGAGAAGGAGCCGGACGTTTGCCTTTTCGGCAAGAGGCTCTGCCGCGGCCGAGCGCCGTGAGATTCTGCGTCTATGGGAAAGCACCGATCCCCACTGCTGTTGTGCCTGTTGATAGGGCACAAAGGGACCGTGAAGAGCAGCAACAGCTTTCAGGGCTGGGCCCTTCCCTGTGGGAGAAGGAGCCGGACGTTTGCCTTTTCGGCAAGAGGCTCTGCTGCGGCCAAACGCCATGAGATGTTGCGTCTCTGGGAAAGCCCAGATACCCAGTGCTGTTGTGCCTGTAGATAGAGCACAAAGGCATCGTGAAGAGCAGCAACAGCTTTCAGGGCTGGGCCCTTCCCTGTGGGAGAAGGAGCCGGACGTTTGCCTTTTCGGCAAGAGGCTCTGCCGCTGGCGAGCGCCATGAGATGCTGCATCTCTAGGAAGGCACAGATCCCTAGTGCTGTTGTGCCTGTAGTTAGGGCGCCAAGGCACCGTGAAGAGCAGCAACAGCTTTCAGGGCTGGGCCCTTCCTTGTGGGAGAAGGAGCCGGACGTTTGACTTTCCGGCTAGTGGCTTTGCCGCGGCCGAGCGCCATGAGATGTTGCGTCTCTGGGAACGCCCATAACCACAGTGCTGTTGTGCCTGTAGATAGGGCACCAAGGCACCGTGAAGAGCAGCAGCAGCTTTCAGTCTGGGCCCTTCCCATTGGGAGAAGGAGCCAGACGTTTGCCTTTTCGGCAAGAGGCTCTGCCACGGCCGATTGCCATGAGATATTGCGTCTCTGGGAACGCCCATATCCACAGTGCTGTTGTGCCTGTAGATAGGGCACCAAGGCACCGTGAAGAGCAGCAACAGCTTTCAGGGCTGGGCCCTTCCCTGTGGGAGAAGGAGCCGGACGTTTGCCTTTTTGGCAAGAGGCTCTGCCGCAGCCTAGACCCATGAGATGTTGCGTCTCCGGGAAAGCACAGATCCCCAGTGTTATTGTTCCTGTAGATAGGGCACCAAGGCACCGTGAAGTGCAGCAACAGCTTTCAGGGCTGGGCCCTTCCCTGTGGGAGAATGAGCCAGACGTTTACCTTTTCGGCAAGAGGCTCTGCCGTGGCCGAGCGCCATGAGATGCTACGTCTCTGGGAAGGCACAGATCCCCAGTGCTGTTGTGCCTGTAGATAGGGCGCCAAGGCACCGTGAAGAGCAGCAACAGCTTTCAGGGCTGCGCCCTTCCCTGTGGGAGAAGGAGCCGGACGTTTGCCTTTTCGGCAAGAGTCTCTTCCGCGGCCGAGCGCCATGAGATGTTGCGTCTCTGGGAAAGCACAGATCCCCAGTGCTGTTGTGCCTGTAGATAGGGCACAAAGGCACCGTCAAGAGCAGCAACAGCTTTCAGGGCTGGGCCCTTCCCTGTGAGAGAAGGAGCCAGACGTTTGCCTTTTCTGCTAGTGGCTCTGCCGCGGCCAAGCGCCATGAGATGTTGCGTCTCTGCGAAAGCCCAGATCCCCAGTGCTGTTCTGCCTGTAGATAGGGCACAAAGGGACCGTCAAGAGCAGCAACAGCTTTCAGGGCTGCGCCCTTCCCTGTGGGAGAAGGAGCCGGACGTTTGCCTTTTCGGCAAGAGGCTCTGCCGCGGACGAGCGCCATGAGATGCTGCGTTTATGGGAAGGCACAGATCCCCAGTGCTGTTGTGCCTGTAGATAGGGCACAAAGGGACCATCAAGAGCAGCAACAGCTTTCAGGGCTGCGCCCTTCCCTGTGGCAAAAGGAGCCGGGCGTTTGACTTTTCTGCTAGTGGCTCTGCCGCGGCCAAGCGCCATGAGATGTTGCGTCTCTGCGAAAGCCCAGATCCCCAGTGCTGTTCTGCCTGTAGATAGGGCACAAAGGGACCGTCAAGAGCAGCAACAGCTTTCAGGGCTGCGCCCTTCCCTGTGGGAGAAGGAGCCGGACGTTTGCCTTTTCGGCAAGAGGCTCTGCCGCGGACGAGCGCCATGAGATGCTGCGTTTATGGGAAGGCACAGATCCCCAGTGCTGTTTTGCCTGTAGATAGGGCACCAAGGTTAGGTGAAGAGCAGCAACAGCTTTCAGGGCTGGGCCCTTCACTGTGGGAGAAGGAGTCCGATGTTTGCCTTTTCGGCAAGAGGCTCTGCTGCCACCGAGCACCGTGAGATGTTGCGTCTCTGGGAAAGCACCGATCCCCAGTGCTGTTGTGCCTGTAGATAGGGCACCAAGGTACCGTGAAGAGCAGCAACAGCTTTCAGGGCTGGGCCCTTCCCTGTGGGAGAAGGAGCCGGATGTTTGACTTTTCGGCAAGAGGCTCTGCGCGGGCGAGCGCCGTGAGATGTTGCGTCTCTGGGAAAGCACCGATCCCCAGTGCTGTTCTGCCTGTAGATAGGGCACCAAGGTTAGGTGAAGAGCAGCAACAGCTTTCAGGGCTGGGCCCTTCCCTGTGGGAGAAGGATCCGGACGTTTTCCTTTTCGGCAAGAGGCTCTGCCGCGGCCGAGCGCCATGAGATATTGCGTCTCTGGGAAAGCACCCATCCCCAGTGCTGTTGTGCCTGTAGATAGAGCACAAAGGCACCGTGAAGAGCAGCAACAGCTTTCAGGGCTGGGCCCTTCCCTGTGGGAGAAGGAGCTGGACGTTTGCCTTTTCGGCAAGAGGCTCTGCCGCCACTGAGCGCTGTGAGATGTTGCGTCTCTGCGAAAGCCCAGATCCCCAGTGCTGTTGTGCCTGTAGATAGGGCACCAAGGTTAGGTGAAGAGCAGCAACAGCTTTCAGGGCTGGGCCCTTCCCTGTGGGAGAAGGAGCCGGACGTTTGCCTTTTCTGCAAGAGGCTCTGCCGTGGCAGAGCGCCATGAGATATTGCGTCTCTGGGAAAGCACCGATCCCCAGTGCTGTTGTGCCTGTAGATAGAGCACAAAGGCACCGTGAAGAGCAGCAACAGCTTTCAGGGCTGGGCCCTTCCCTGTGGGAGAAGGACCCGGACGTTTGCCTTTTCTGCAAGAGGCTCTGCCGTGGCAGAGCGCCATGAGATGTTGCGTCTCTGGAAAAGCACCCATCCCCAGTGCTGTTGTGCCTGTAGATAGAGCACAAAGGCACCGTGAAGAGCAGCAACAGCTTTCAGGGCTGGGCCCTTCCCTGTGGGAGAAGGAGCCGGACGTTTGCCTTTTCGGCAAGAGGCTCTGCCGCTGGCGAGCGCCATGAGATGCTGCATCTCTGGGAAGGCACAGATCCCCAGTGCTGTTGTGCCTGTAGTTAGGGCGCCAAGGCACCGTGAAGAGCAGCAACAGCTTTCAGGGCTGACCCTTCCCTGTGGGAGAAGCAGCCGCATGTTTCCTTTTCGGCAAGAGGCTCTGCCACGGACGAGCACCATGAGATGCTGCGTCTTTGGGAAGGCACAGATCCCCAGTGCTGTTGTGCCTGTAGATAGGGCACAAAGGGACCATCAAGAGCAGCAACAGCTTTCAGGGCTGGGCCCTTCCCTGTTGGAGAAGGAGCCGGATGTTTCCTTTTCGGCAAGAGGCTCTGCCGCGGCCGAGCGCCGTGAGATGTTGCGTCTCTGGGAAAGCACCAATCCCCAGTGCTGTTGTGCCTGTAGATAGGGCGCCAAGGCACTGTGAAGAGCAGCAACAGCTTTCAGGGCTGGGCCCTTCCCTGTGGGAGAAGGAGCCGGACGTTTGACTTTTCTGCAAGAGGCTCTGCCACGGCCGAGTGCCATGAGTTGTTGCGTCTCTGGGAAAGCACCGATCCCCAGTGCTGTTGTGCCTGTAGATATGGCGCATAGGGACCGTCAAGAGCAGTAACAGCTTTCAGGGCTGGGCCCTTCCCTGTGGGAGAAGGAGCCGGACGTTTGACTTTTCTGCAAGAGGCTCTGCCACGGCCGAGTGCCATGAGTTGTTGCGTCTCTGGGAAAGCCCAGATCCCCAGTGCTGTTGTGCCTGTAGATAGGGCACCATGGTACCGTGAAGAGCAGCAACAGCTTTCAGGGCTGGGCCCTTCCCTGTGGGAGAAGGAGCCGGACGTTTGACTTTTCTGCAAGAGGCTCTGCCACAGCCGAGTGCCATGAGTTGTTGCATCTCTGGGAAAGCACAGATCCCCAGTGCTGTTGTGCCTGTAGATAGGGCACAAAGGTACCGTGAAGAGCAGCAACAGCTTTCAGGGCTGGGCCCTTCCCTGTGGCAGAAGGAGCCGGATGTTTCCTTTTCGGCAAGAGGCTCTGCCGCGGCCGAGGGCCATGAGATGTTGCGTGTGTGGGAAAGCATCGATCCCCAGTGCTGTTGTACCTGTAGATAGGGAGCCAGGGCACCATGAAGAGCAGCAACAGCTTTCAGGGCTGGGCCCTTCCCTGTGGGAGAATGAGCCGGACGTTTGCCTTTTCGGCAAGAGGCTCTGCCGCGGCCAAGCGCCATGAGATGTTGCGTCTCTGAGAAAGCACAGATCCCCAGTGCTTTTGTGCCTGTAGACAGAGCACAAAGGCAGCGTGAAGAGCAGCAACAGCTTTCAGGGCTGGGCCCTTCCCTGTGGGAGAAGGAGCCGGACGTTTGCCTTTTCGGCAAGAGGCTCTGCCGCCAACGAGCGCCATGAGATGTTGCGTCTCTGGGAAAGCCCAGATCCCCAGTGCTGTTGTGCCTGTAGATAGGGCACCAAGGTTAGGTGAAGAGCAGCAACAGCTTTCAGGGCTGGGCCCTTCCCTGTGGGAGAAGGATCCGGACGTTTTCCTTTTCGGCAAGAGGCTCTGCCGCGGCCGAGCGCCATGAGATATTGCGTCTCTGGGAAAGCACCCATCCCCAGTGCTGTTGTGCCTGTAGATAGAGCACAAAGGCACCGTGAAGAGCAGCAACAGCTTTCAGGGCTGGGACCTTCCCTGTGGGAGAAGGAGCTGGACGTTTGCCTTTTCGGCAAGAGGCTCTGCCGCCACTGAGCGCTGTGAGATGTTGCGTCTCTGCGAAAGCCCAGATCCCCAGTGCTGTTGTGCCTGTAGATAGGGCACCAAGGTTAGGTGAAGAGCAGCAACAGCTTTCAGGGCTGGGCCCTTCCCTGTGGGAGAAGGAGCCGGACGTTTGCCTTTTCTGCAAGAGGCTCTGCCGTGGCAGAGCGCCATGAGATATTGCGTCTCTGGGAAAGCACCGATCCCCAGTGCTGTTGTGCCTGTAGATAGAGCACAAAGGCACCGTGAAGAGCAGCAACAGCTTTCAGGGCTGGGCCCTTCCCTGTGGGAGAAGGACCCGGACGTTTGCCTTTTCTGCAAGAGGCTCTGCCGTGGCAGAGCGCCATGAGATGTTGCGTCTCTGGAAAAGCACCCATCCCCAGTGCTGTTGTGCCTGTAGATAGAGCACAAAGGCACCGTGAAGAGCAGCAACAGCTTTCAGGGCTGGGCCCTTCCCTGTGGGAGAAGGAGCCGGACGTTTGCCTTTTCGGCAAGAGGCTCTGCCGCTGGCGAGCGCCATGAGATGCTGCATCTCTGGGAAGGCACAGATCCCCAGTGCTGTTGTGCCTGTAGTTAGGGCGCCAAGGCACCGTGAAGAGCAGCAACAGCTTTCAGGGCTGACCCTTCCCTGTGGGAGAAGCAGCCGCATGTTTCCTTTTCGGCAAGAGGCTCTGCCACGGACGAGCACCATGAGATGCTGCGTCTTTGGGAAGGCACAGATCCCCAGTGCTGTTGTGCCTGTAGATAGGGCACAAAGGGACCATCAAGAGCAGCAACAGCTTTCAGGGCTGGGCCCTTCCCTGTTGGAGAAGGAGCCGGATGTTTCCTTTTCGGCAAGAGGCTCTGCCGCGGCCGAGCGCCGTGAGATGTTGCGTCTCTGGGAAAGCACCAATCCCCAGTGCTGTTGTGCCTGTAGATAGGGCGCCAAGGCACTGTGAAGAGCAGCAACAGCTTTCAGGGCTGGGCCCTTCCCTGTGGGAGAAGGAGCCGGACGTTTGACTTTTCTGCAAGAGGCTCTGCCACGGCCGAGTGCCATGAGTTGTTGCGTCTCTGGGAAAGCACCGATCCCCAGTGCTGTTGTGCCTGTAGATATGGCGCATAGGGACCGTCAAGAGCAGTAACAGCTTTCAGGGCTGGGCCCTTCCCTGTGGGAGAAGGAGCCGGACGTTTGACTTTTCTGCAAGAGGCTCTGCCACGGCCGAGTGCCATGAGTTGTTGCGTCTCTGGGAAAGCACAGATCCCCAGTGCTGTTGTGCCTGTAGATAGGGCACCATGGTACCGTGAAGAGCAGCAACAGCTTTCAGGGCTGGGCCCTTCCCTGTGGGAGAAGGAGCCGGACGTTTGACTTTTCTGCAAGAGGCTCTGCCACAGCCGAGTGCCATGAGTTGTTGCGTCTCTGGGAAAGCACAGATCCCCAGTGCTGTTGTGCCTGTAGATAGGGCACAAAGGTACCGTGAAGAGCAGCAACAGCTTTCAGGGCTGGGCCCTTCCCTGTGGCAGAAGGAGCCGGATGTTTCCTTTTCGGAAAGAGGCTCTGCCGCGGCCGAGGGCCATGAGATGTTGCGTGTGTGGGAAAGCATCGATCCCCAGTGCTGTTGTACCTGTAGATAGGGAGCCAGGGCACCATGAAGAGCAGCAACAGCTTTCAGGGCTGGGCCCTTCCCTGTGGGAGAATGAGCCGGACGTTTGCCTTTTCGGCAAGAGGCTCTGCCGCGGCAAAGCGCCATGAGATGTTGCGTCTCTGAGAAAGCACAGATCCCCAGTGCTTTTGTGCCTGTAGACAGAGCACAAAGGCAGCGTGAAGAGCAGCAACAGCTTTCAGGGCTGGGCCCTTCCCTGTGGGAGAAGGAGCCGGACGTTTGCCTTTTCGGCAAGAGGCTCTGCCGCCAACGAGCGCCATGAGATGTTCCGTCTCTGGGAAAGCCCAGATCCCCAGTGCTGTTGTGCCTGTAGATAGGGCACCAAGGTTAGGTGAAGAGCAGCAACAGCTTTCAGGGCTGGGCCCTTCCCTGTGGGAGAAGGATCCGGACGTTTTCCTTTTCGGCAAGAGGCTCTGCCGCGGCCGAGCGCCATGAGATATTGCGTCTCTGGGAAAGCACCGATCCCCAGTGCTGTTGTGCCTGTATATAGGGCACCAAGGTTAGGTGAAGAGCAGCAACAGCTTTCAGGGCTGGGCCCTTCCCTGTGGGAGAAGGAGCCGGACGTTTGCCTTTTCGGCAAGAGGCTCTGCCGCGGCCGAGCGCTGTGAGATGTTGCGTCTCTGGGAAAGCACCGATCCCCAGTGCTGTTGTGCCTGTAGATAGGGCACCAAGGTTAGGTGAAGAGCAGCAACAGCTTTCAGGGCTGGGCCCTTCCCTGTGGGAGAAGGAGCCGGACGTTTGCCTTTTCGGCAAAAGGCTTTGCCGCCAACGAGCGCCGTGAGATGTTGCGTCTCTGGGAAAGCACCGATCCCCAGTGCTGTTGTGCCTGTAGATAGGGCACCAAGGTACCGTGAAGAGCAGCAAGAGCTTTCAGGGCTGGGCCCTTCCCTGTGGGAGAAGGAGCCGGATGTTTGCCTTTTCGGAAAGAGGCTCTGCCGCGGCCGAGTGCCATGAGATGTTGCGTGTGTGGGAAAGCACCGATCCCCAGTGCTGTTGTGCCTTTAGATAGGGCACCAAGGTACCGTGAAGAGCAGCAAGATCTTTCAGGGCTGGGCACTTCCCTGTGGGAGAAGGAGCCAGACGTTTGCCTTTTCGGCAAGAGGCTCTGCCGCCAACGAGCGCCGTGAGATGTTGCGTCTCTGGGAAAGCACCGATCCCCAGTGCTGTTCTGCCTGTAGATAGGGCACAAAGGGACCGTGAAGAGCAGCAACAGCTTTCAGGGCTGGGCCCTTCCCTGTTGGAGAAGGAGCCGGATGTTTCCTTTTCGGCAAGAGGCTCTGCCGCGGCCGAGCGCCGTGAGATGTTGCGTCTCTGGGAAAGCACCAATCCCCAGTGCTGTTGTGCCTGTAGATAGGGCGCCAAGGCACTGTGAAGAGCAGCAACAGCTTTCAGGGCTGGGCCCTTCCCTGTGGGAGAAGGAGCCGGACGTTTGACTTTTCGGCAAGAGGCTCTGCCGCGGCCAAGCGCCATGAGATGTTGCGTCTCTGAGAAAGCCCAGATCCCCAGTGCTTTTGTGCCTGTAGATAGAGCACAAAGGCAGCGTGAAGAGCAGCAACAGCTTTCAGGGCTGGGCCCTTCCCTGTGGGAGAAGGAGCCGGACGTTTGCCTTTTCGGCAAGAGGCTCTGCCGCCACCGAGCGCCGTGAGATGTTGCGTCCCTGGGAAAGCACCGATCCCCAGTGCTGTTGTGCCTGTAGATAGGGCACCAAGGTTAGGTGAAGAGCAGCAACAGCTTTCAGGGCTGGGCCCTTCCCTGTGGAGAAGGAGCCGGACGTCTGCCTTTTCGGCAAGAGGCTCTGCCGCGGCCGAGCGCCATGAGATGTTGCGTCTCTGGGAAGGCACAGATCCCCAGTGTTGTTGTGCCTGTAGATAGGGTGCCAAGGCACCGTGAAGAGCAGCAACAGCTTTCAGGGCTGCGCCCTTCCCTGTGGGAGAAAGAGCCAGACATTTACCTTTTCGGCAAGGGGCTCTGCCGCGGCCGAGTGCAATGAGGTGTTGCGTCTCTGGGAAAGCACAGATCCCCAGTGCTGTTGTGCCTGTAGATAGGGCGCCAAGGTACCGTGAATAGCAGCAAGATCCTTCAGGGCTGGGCCCTTCCCTGTGGGAGAAGGAGCCTGATGTTTCCTTTTCGGCTAGTGGCTCTGCCGCGGCCGAGCACCATGAGTTGTTGCGTCTCTGGGAAAGCCCAGATCCACAGTGCTGTTGTGCCTGTAAATAGGGTGCCAAGGCACCGTGAAGAGCAGCAACAGCTTTCAGGGCTGGGCCTTTCCCTGTGGCAGAAGGAGCCAGACGTTTGCCTTCTCGGCAAGAGGCTCGGCAGCGGCCGAGTGCCATGAGGTATTACGTCTCTGGGAAAGCACAGATCCCCAGTGCTGTTGAGCCTGTAGATAGGGCACAAAGGGACCGTGAAGAGCAGCAACAGCTTTCAGGGCTGGGCCCTTCCCTGTGGGAGAAGGAGCCGGATGTTTCCTTTTCGGCAAGAGGCTCTGCCGCGGCCGAGCGCCATGAGATGTTGCGTCTCTGGGAAAGCACCGATCCCCAGTGCTGTTGTGCCTGTAGATAGGGCACCAAGGTTAGGTGAAGAGCAGCAACAGCTTTCAGGGCTGGGCCCTTTCCTGTGGGAGAAGGAGCCGGACGTTTGCCTTTTCAGCAAGAGGCTCTGCCGCCACCGAGCGCCATGAGATGTTGCGTCTCTGGGAAAGCACCGATCCCCAGTGCTGTTGTGCCTGTAGATAGGGCACCAAAGTACCGTGAAGAGCAGCAACAGCTTTCAGGGTTGCGCCCTTCCCTGTGGGAGAAGGAGCCGGACGTTTGCCTTTTCGGCAAGAGGCTCTGCCGCGGCCGAGCGCCATGAGATGTTGCGTCTCTGGGAAGGCACAGATCCCCACTGTTGTTGTGCCTGTAGATAGGGCGCCAAGGCACCGTGAATAGCAGCAACAGCTTTCAGGGCTGGGCCCTTCCTGTGGGAGAAAGAGCCGGACATTTACCTTTCCGGCAAGAGGCTCTGCCGCGGCAGAGTGCCATGAGGTGTTGCGTCTCTGGGAAAGCACAGATCCCCAGTGCTGTTGTGCCTGTAGATAGAGCGCCAAGGCACCGTGAAGAGCAGCAACAGCTTTCAGGGCTGGGACCTTCCCTGTGGGAGAAGGAGCCGGACGTTTGCCTTTTCGGCAAGAGGCTCTGCCGCGGCCGGGCGCCATGAGATATCGCGTCTCTGGGAAAGCACCGATCCCCAGTGCTCTTGAGCCTGTAGATAGGGCACAAAGGGACCATCAAGAGCAGCAACAGCTTTCCGGTCTGGCCCTTCCCTGTGGGAGAATGAGCCGGATGTTTCCTTTTCGGCAAGAGGCTCTGCCGCGGCCGAGCGCCATGAGATGTTGCATCTCTGGGAAAGCATGGATCCCCAGTGCTGTTGTACCTCTAGATAGGGTGCCAAGGCACCGTGAAGAGCAGCAAGAGCTTTCAGGGCTGGGCCCTTCCCTGTGGGAGAAGGAGCCGGACGTTTGCCTTTTCGGCAAGAGGGTCTGCCGCGGCCGATCACCATGAGATGTTGCATCTATGGGAAAGCACAGATCCCCAGTGCTATTGTGCCTGTAGATAGAGCACCAAGGCACCGTGAAGAGAAGCAACAGCTTTCAGGGCTGGGCCCTTCCCTGTGGGAGAAGGAGCCGGACGTTTGCCTTTTCGGCAAGAGACTCTGCCGCGGCCAAGCGCCATGAGATGTTGCGTCTCTGGGAAAGCACAGATCCCCAGTGCTGTTGTGCCTGTAGTTAGGGCGCCAAGGCACCGTGAAGAGCAGAAACAGCTTTCAGGGCTGGGCCCTTCCCTGTGGGAGAAGGAGCCGGATGTTTGCCTTTTCGGCAAGAGGCTCTGCCGCGGCCGAGCGCCATGAGATGTTGCGTCTCTGGGAAGGCACAGATCCCCAGTGCTGTTGTGCCTGTAGATAGGGCACCAAGGCACCGTGAAGAGCAGCAACAGCTTTCAGGGCTGGGCCCTTCCCTGTGGGAGAAGGAGCCGGACGTTTGCCTTTTTGGCAAGAGGTTCTGCCGCCACCGAGCGCCATGAGATGTTGCGTCTCTGGGAAAGCACCGATCCCCAGTGCTGTTGTGCCTGTAGATAAGGTTAGGTGAAGAGCAGCAACAGCTTTCAAGGCTGGGCCCTACCCTGTGGGAGAAGGAGCCGGACGTTTGCCTTTTCGGCAAGAGGCTCTGCTGCGGCCAAGCGCCATGAGATGTTGCGTCTCTGGGAAAGCACCGATCCCCAGTGCTGTTGTACCTGTAGATAGGGCACCAAGGTTAGGTGAAGAGCAGCAACAGCTTTCAGGGCTGGGCCCTTCCCTGTGGGAGAAGGAGCCGGACGTTTGCCTTTTCGGCAAGAGGCTCTGCCGCGGCCGGGCGCCATGAGATGTTGCGTCTCTGGGAAAGCACCGATCCCCAGTGCTGTTGTGCCTGTAGATAGAGCACAAAGGGACCATCAAGAGCAGCAACAGCTTTCAGGTCTGGCCCTTCCCTGTGGGAGAATGAGCCGGACGTTTCCTTTTCGGCAAGAGGCTCTGCTGCGGCCAAGCGCCATGAGATGTTGCGTCTCTGGGAAAGCATCGATCCCCAGTGCTGTTGTACCTGTAGATAGGGCGCCAAGGCACCGTGAAGAGCAGCAAGATCTTTCAGGTCTGGGCCCTTCCTGTGGGAGAAGGAGCCGGACGTTTGCCTTTTCGGCAAGAGGCTCTGCCGCGGCCGAGCGCCATGAGATATTGTGTCTCTGGGAAAGCACCGATCCCCAGTGCTGTTGTGCCTGTAGATTGGGTGCCAAGGCACCGTGACGAGCAGCAAGAGCTTTCAGGGCTGGGCCCTTCCCTGTGGGAGAAGGAGCCGGACGTTTGCCTTTTCGGCAAGAGGCTCTGCCGCGGCCGAGCGCCATGAGATGTTGCATCTATGGGAAAGCACAGATCCCCAGTGCTATTGTGCCTGTAGATAGAGCACCAAGGCACCGTGAAGAGAAGCAACAGCTTTCAGGGCTGGGCCCTTCCCTGTGGGAGAAGGAGCCGGACGTTTGCCTTTTCGGCAAGAGGCTGTGCCGCGGCCAAGCGCCATGAGATGTTGCGTCTCTTGGAAAGCACCGATCCCCAGTGCTGTTGTGCCTGTAGATAGGGCACAAAGGGACCATCAAGAGCAGCAACAGCTTTCAGGGCTGGGCCCTTCCCTGTGCAGAAGGAGCCAGGCGTTTGACTTTTCGGCAAGAGGCTCTGCCGCGGCCAAGCGCCATGAGATGTTGCGTCTCTGGGAAAGCACAGATCCCCAGTGCTGTTGTGCCTGTAGTTAGGGCGCCAAGGCACCGTGAAGAGCAGAAACAGCTTTCAGGGCTGGGCCCTTCCCTGTGGGAGAAGGAGCCGGACGTTTGCCTTTTCGGCAAGAGGCTATGCCGCGGCCGAGCGCCATGAGATGTTGCGTCTCTGGGAAAGCACAGATCCCCACTGCTGTTGTGCCTGTAGATAGGGCACCAAGGCACCGTGAAGAGCAGCAACAGCTTTCAGGGCTGCGCCCTTCCCTTTGGGAGAAGGAGCCGGACGTTTGCCTTTTCGGCAAGAGGTTCTGCCGCCACCGAGCGCCGTGAGATGTTGCGTCTCTGGGAAAGCACCGATCCCCAGTGCTGTTGTGCCTGTAGATAGGGCACCAAGGTTAGGTAGAAGAGCAGCAACAGCTTTCAGGGCTGGGCCCTACCCTGTGGGAGAAGGAGCCGGACGTTTGCCTTTTCGGCAAGAGGCTCTGCCGCGGCCAAGCGCCATGAGATGTTGCGTCTCTGGGAAAGCACAGATCCCCAGTGCTCTTGTGCCTGTAGATAGGGCACAAAGGGACCATCAAGAGCAGAAACAGCTTTCAGGGCTGGGCCCTTCCCTGTGCAGAAGGAGCCGGGCGTTTGACTTTTCGGCAAGAGGCTCTGCCGCGGCCGAGCGCCATGAGATGTTGCATCTCTGGGAAAGCACAGATCCCCAGTGCTGTTGTGCCTGTAGATAGGGTGCAAAGGCACCATGAAGAGCAGCAAAAGTTTTCAAGGCTGGGCCCTTCCCTGTGGGAGAAGGAGCCAGACGTTTGCCTTTTCGGCAAGAGGCTCTGCCGCGGCCGAGCGCCATGGGATGTTGCGTCTCTGGGAAAGCACAGATCCCCAGTGCTGTTGTACTCGTAGATAGGGCACCAAGGCACTGTTAAGAGCAGCAACAGCTTTCAGGGCTGGGCCCTTCCCTGTGGGAGAAGGAGCCGGACGTTTGCCTTTTCGGCAAGAGGCTCTGCCGCGGCCGGGTGCCGTGAGATGTTGCGTCTCTGCGAAAGCACCGAACCCCAGTGCTGTTGTGCCTGTAGATAGGGCACCAAGATTAGGTGAAGAGCAGCAACAGCTTTCAGGGCTGGGCCCTTCCCTGTGGGAGAAGGAGCCGCACGTTTGCCTTTTCGGCAAGAGGCTCTGCCGCGGCCGAGCGCCGTGAGATGTTGCGTCTCTGGGAAAGCACCGATCCCAAGTGCTGTTGTGCCTGTAGATAGGGCGCCAAGGCACCGTGAAGAGCAGCAACAGCTTTCAGGGCTGGGCCCTTCCCTGGGGGAGAAGGAGCCGGACGTTTGCCTTTTCGGCAAGAGGCTCTGCCGCGGCCGAGCGCCATGAGATGTCGCGTCTCTGGGAAGGCACAGATCCCCAGTGCTTTTGTGCCTGTAGATAGGGCACCAAGGTTAGGTGAAGAGCAGCAACAGCTTTCAGGGCTGGGCCCTTCCCTGTGGGAGAAGGAGCCGGACGTTTGACTTTTCGGAAAGAGGCTTTGCCGCCAACGAGCGCCGTGAGATGTTGCGTCTCTGGGAAAGCACCGATCCCCAGTGCTGTTGTGCCTGTAGATAGGGCACCAAGGTACCGTGAAGAGCAGCAAGAGCTTTCAGGGCTGGGCCCTTCCCTGTGGGAGAAGGAGCCGGATGTTTGACTTTTCGGCAAGAGGCTCTGCCGCGGCCGAGCGCCATGAGATGTTGCGTGTGTGGGAAAGCATCGATCCCCAGTTCTGTTGTACCTGTAGATAGGGCGCCAAGGCACCATGAAGAGCAGCAACAGCTTTCAGGGCTGGGCCCTTCCCTGTGGGAGAAAGAGCCGGACGTTTGCCTTTTCGGCAAGAGGCTCTGCCGCCACCGAGCGCCATGAGATGTTGCGTCTCTGGGAAAGCACCGATCCCCAGTGCTGTTGTGCCTGTAGATAGGGCACCAAGGTTAGGTGAAGAGCAGCAACAGCTTTCAGGGCTGGGCCCTTCCCTGTGGGTGAAGGAGCCGGACGTTTGCCTTTTCGACAAGAGGCTCTGCCGCGGCCGAGCGCCATGAGATGTTGCGTCCCTGGGAAAGCACCGATCCGCAGTGCTGTTGTGCCTGTAGATAGGGCACCAAGGTACCGTGAAGAGCAGCAACAGCTTTCAGGGCTGCGCCCTTCCCTGTGGGAGAAAGAGCCAGACATTTACCTTTTCGGCAAGAGGCTCTGCCGCGGCCGAGTGCAATGAGGTGTTGCGTCTCTGGGAAAGCCCAGATCCACAGTGCTGTTGTGCCTATAAATAGGGTGCCAAGGCACCGTGAAGAGCTGCAACAGCTTTCAGGGCTGGGCCTTTCCCTGTGGCAGAAGTAGCCAGACGTTTGCCTTCTCGGCAAGAGGCTCGGCAGCGGCCGAGTGCCATAAGATATTACGTCTCTGGGAAAGCACAGATCCCCAGTGCTGTTGAGCCTGTAGATAGGGCACAAAGGGACCGTGAAGAGCAGCAACAGCTTTCAGTCTGGGCCCTTCCCTGTGGGAGAAGGAGCCGGATGTTTCCTTTTCGGCAAGAGGCTCTGCCGCGGCAGAGCGCCATGAGATGTTGCGTCTCTGGGTACGCCCATATCCCCAGTGCTGTTGTGCCTGTAGATAGGGCACCAAGGTTAGGTGAAGAGCAGCAACAGCTTTCAGGGCTGGGCCCTTCCCTGTGGGAGAAGGAGCCGGACGTTTGCCTTTTCAGCAAGAGGCTCTGCCGCCACCGAGCGTCATGAGATGTTGCGTCTCTGGGAAAGCACCGATCCCCAGTGCTGTTGTGCCTGTAGATAGGGCACCAAGGTACCGTGAAGAGCAGCAACAGCTTTCAGGGCTGCGCCCTTCCCTGTGGGAGAAGGAGCCGGACGTTTGCCTTTTCGGCAAGAGGCTCTGCCGCGGCCGAGCGCCATGAGATGTCGCGTCTCTGGGAAGGCACAGATCCCCAGTGCTGTTGTGCCTGTAGATAGGGCACCAAGGTTAGGTGAAGAGAAGCAACAGCTTTCAGGGCTGGGCCCTTCCCTGTGGGAGAAGGAGCCGGACGTTTGACTTTTCGGCATGAGGCTCTGCCGCGGCCTAGCGCCATGAGATGTTGCGTCTCTGGAAAAGCACAGATCCCCAGTGCTGTTGTGCCTGTAGATAGGGCACCAAGGTTAGGTGAAGAGCAGAAACAGCTTTCAGGGCTGGGCTCTTCCCTGTGGGAGAAGGAGCCGCACGTTTGCCTTTTCGGCAAGAGGCTCTGCCGCGGCCGAGCGCCATGAGATGCTGCGTCTCTGGGAAGGCACAGATCCCCAGTGCTGTTGTGCCTGTAGTTAGGGCGCCAAGGCACCGTGAAGAGCAGTAACAGCTTTCAGGGCTGGGACCTTCCCTGTGGGAGAAGGAGCCGAACGTTTGCCTTTTCGGCAAGAGGATCTGCCGCCACCGAGCGCCATGAGATGTTGCGTCTCTGGGAAAGCACCGATCCCCAGTGCTGTTGTGCCTGTAGATAGGGCACAAAGAGACCATCAAGAGCAGCAACAGATTTCAGGTCTGGCCCTTCCCTGTGGGAGAATGAGCCGGATGTTTCCTTTTCGGCAAGAGGCTCTGCCGCGGCCGAGCGCCATGAGATGTTGCGTCTCTGGGAAAGCACCGATCCCCAGTGCTGTTGTACCTGTAGATAGGGCGCCAAGGCACCGTGAAGAGCAGCAAGATCTTTCAGGTCTGGGCCCTTCCTGTGGGAGAAGGAGCCGGACGTTTGCCTTTTCGGCAAGAGGCTCTGCCGCGGCCGAGCGCCATGAGATATTGTGTCTCTGGGAAAGCACCGATCCCCAGTGCTGTTGTGCCTGTAGATTGGGTGCCAAGGCACCGTGAAGAGCAGCAAGAGCTTTCAGGGCTGGGCCCTTCCCTGTGGGAGAAGGAGCCAGACGTTTGCCTTTTCGGCAAGAGGCTCTGCCGCGGCCGAGCGCCATGAGATGTTGCATCTATGGGAAAGCACAGATCCCCAGTGCTATTGTGCCTGTAGATAGAGCACCAAGGCACCGTGAAGAGAAGCAACAGCTTTCAGGGCTGGGCCCTTCCCTGTGGGAGAAGGAGCCGGACGTTTGCCTTTTCAGCAAGAGGCTCTGCCGCCACCGAGCGCCATGAGATGTTGCGTCTCTGGGAAAGCACCGATCCCCAGTGCTGTTGTGCCTGTAGATAGGGCACCAAGGTACCGTGAAGAGCAGCAACAGCTTTCAGGGCTGCGCCCTTCCCTGTGGGAGAAGGAGCCGGACGTTTGCCTTTTCGGCAAGAGGCTCTGCCGCGGCCGAGCGCCATGAGATGTTGCGTCTCTGGGAAGGCACAGATCCCCAGTGTTGTTGTGCCTGTAGATAGGGCGCCAAGGCACCGTGAAGAGCAGCAACAGCTTTCAGGGCTGGGCCCTTCCTGTGGGAGAAAGAGCCGGACATTTACATTTCCGGCAAGAGGCTCTGCCGCGGCCGAGTGCCATGAGGTGTTGCGTCTCTGGGAAAGCCCAGATCCCCAGTGCTGTTGTGCCTGTAGATAGAGCGCCAAGGCACCGTGAAGAGAAGCAACAGCTTTCAGGGCTGGGCCCTTCCCTGTGGGAGAAGGAGCCGGACGTTTGACTTTTCGGCAAGAGGCTCTGCCGCGGCCGAGCGCCGTGAGATGTTGCGTCTCTGGGAAAGCAAAGATCCCCAGTGCTGTTGTGCCTGTAGATAGGGCACCAAGGTTAGGTGAAGAGCAGCAACAGCTTTCAGGGCTGGGCCCTTCCCTGCGGGAGAAGGAGCCGGACGTTTGCCTTTTCGGCAAGAGGCTCTGCCGCGGCCGAGCGCCATGAGATGTCGCGTCTCTGGGAAGGCACAGGTCCCCAGTGCTGTTGTGCCTGTAGATAGGGCACCAAGGTTAGGTGAAGAGAAGCAACAGCTTTCAGGGCTGGGCCCTTCCCTGTGGGAGAAGGAGCCGGACGTTTGACTTTTCGGCATGAGGCTCTGCCGCGGCCTAGCGCCATGAGATGTTGCATCTCTGGAAAAGCACAGATCCCCAGTGCTGTTGTGCCTGTAGATAGGGCACCAAGGTTAGGTGAAGAGCAGAAACAGCTTTCAGGGCTGGGCCCTTCCCTGTGGGAGAAGGAGCCGGACGTTTGACTTTTCGGCATGAGGCTCTGCCGCGGCCTAGCGCCATGAGATGTTGCGTCTCTGGAAAAGCACAGATCCCCAGTGCTGTTGTGCCTGTAGATAGGGCACCAAGGTTAGGTGAAGAGCAGAAACAGCTTTCAGGGCTGGGCCCTTCCCTGTGGGAGAAGGAGCCGCACGTTTGCCTTTTCGGCAAGAGGCTCTGCCGCGGCCGAGCGCCATGAGATGCTGCGTCTCTGGGAAGGCACAGATCCCCAGTGCTGTTGTGCCTGTAGTTAGGGCGCCAAGGCACCGTGAAGAGCAGTAACAGCTTTCAGGGCTGGGACCCTTCCCTGTGGGAGAAGGAGCCGAACGTTTGCCTTTTCGGCAAGAGGCTCTGCCGCGGCCGGGCGCCATGAGATGTTGCGTCTCTGGGAAAGCACCGATCCCCAGTGCTGTTGTGCCTGTAGATAGGGCACAAAGAGACCATCAAGAGCAGCAACAGATTTCAGGTCTGGCCCTTCCCTGTGGGAGAATGAGCCGGATGTTTCCTTTTCGGCAAGAGGCTCTGCCGCGGCCGAGTGCCATGAGGTGTTGCGTCTCTGGGAAAGCACAGATCCCCAGTGCTGTTGTGCCTGTAGATAGAGCGCCAAGGCACCGTGAATAGAAGCAACAGCTTTCAGGGCTGGGCCCTTCCCTGTGGGAGAAGGAGCCGGACGTTTGACTTTTCGGCAAGAGGCTCTGCCGCGGCCGAGCGCCGTGAGATGTTGCGTCTCTGGGAAAGCACAGATCCCCAGTGCTTTTGTGCCTGTAGATAGGGCACCAAGGTTAGGTGAAGAGCAGCAACAGCTTTCAGGGCTGGGCCCTTCCCTGTGGGAGAAGGAGCCGGACGTTTGCCTTTTCGGCAAGAGGCTCTGCCGCGGCCGAGCGCCATGAGATGCTGCGTCTCTGGGAAGGCACAGATCCCCAGTGCTGTTGTGCCTGTAGTTAGGGCGCCAAGGCACCGTGAAGAGCAGTAACAGCTTTCAGGGCTGGGACCTTCCCTGTGGGAAAAGGAGCCGGACGTTTGCCTTTTTGGCAAGAGGCTCTGCCGCGGCCTAGCGCCATGAGATGTTGCGTCTCTGGAAAAGCACCGATCCCCAGTGCTGTTGTGCCTGTAGATAGGGCACAAAGAGACCATCAAGAGCAGCAACAGATTTCAGGTCTGGCCCTTCCCTGTGGGAGAATGAGCCGGATGTTTCCTTTTCGGCAAGAGGCTCTGCCGCGGCCGAGCGCCATGAGATGTTGCGTCTCTGGGAAAGCACCGATCCGCAGTGCTGTTGTACCTGTAGATAGGGCGCCAAGGCACCGTGAAGAGCAGCAAGATCTTTCAGGTCTGGGCCCTTCCTGTGGGAGAAGGAGCCGGACGTTTGCCTTTTCGGCAAGAGGCTCTGCCGCGGCCGAGCGCCATGAGATATTGTGTCTCTGGGAAAGCACCGATACCCAGTGCTGTTGTGCCTGTAGATTGGGTGCCAAGGCACCGTGAAGAGCAGCAAGAGCTTTCAGGGCTGGGCCCTTCCCTGTGGGAGAAGGAGCCAGACGTTTGCCTTTTCGGCAAGAGGCTCTGCCGCGGCCGAGCGCCATGAGATGTTGCATCTATGGGAAAGCACAGATCCCCAGTGCTATTGTGCCTGTAGATAGAGCACCAAGGCACCGTGAAGAGAAGCAACAGCTTTCAGGGCTGGGCCCTTCCCTGTGGGAGAAGGAGCCGGACGTTTGCCTTTTCAGCAAGAGGCTCTGCCGCCACCGAGCGCCATGAGATGTTGCGTCTCTGGGAAAGCACCGATCCCCAGTGCTGTTGTGCCTGTAGATAGGGCACCAAGGTACCGTGAAGAGCAGCAACAGCTTTCAGGGCTGCGCCCTTCCCTGTGGGAGAAGGAGCCGGACGTTTGCCTTTTCGGCAAGAGGCTCTGCCGCGGCCGAGCGCCATGAGATGTTGCGTCTCTGGGAAGGCACAGATCCCCAGTGTTGTTGTGCCTGTAGATAGGGCGCCAAGGCACCGTGAAGAGCAGCAACAGCTTTCAGGGCTGGGCCCTTCCTGTGGGAGAAAGAGCCGGACATTTACATTTCCGGCAAGAGGCTCTGCCGCGGCCGAGTGCCATGAGGTGTTGCGTCTCTGGGAAAGCCCAGATCCCCAGTGCTGTTGTGCCTGTAGATAGAGCGCCAAGGCACCGTGAAGAGAAGCAACAGCTTTCAGGGCTGGGCCCTTCCCTGTGGGAGAAGGAGCCGGACGTTTGACTTTTCGGCAAGAGGCTCTGCCGCGGCCGAGCGCCGTGAGATGTTGCGTCTCTGGGAAAGCAAAGATCCCCAGTGCTGTTGTGCCTGTAGATAGGGCACCAAGGTTAGGTGAAGAGCAGCAACAGCTTTCAGGGCTGGGCCCTTCCCTGCGGGAGAAGGAGCCGGACGTTTGCCTTTTCGGCAAGAGGCTCTGCCGCGGCCGAGCGCCATGAGATGTCGCGTCTCTGGGAAGGCACAGGTCCCCAGTGCTGTTGTGCCTGTAGATAGGGCACCAAGGTTAGGTGAAGAGAAGCAACAGCTTTCAGGGCTGGGCCCTTCCCTGTGGGAGAAGGAGCCGGACGTTTGACTTTTCGGCATGAGGCTCTGCCGCGGCCTAGCGCCATGAGATGTTGCATCTCTGGAAAAGCACAGATCCCCAGTGCTGTTGTGCCTGTAGATAGGGCACCAAGGTTAGGTGAAGAGCAGAAACAGCTTTCAGGGCTGGGCCCTTCCCTGTGGGAGAAGGAGCCGGACGTTTGCCTTTTCGGCAAGAGGCTCTGCCGCGGCCGAGCGCCATGAGATGCTGCGTCTCTGGGAAGGCACCGATCCCCAGTGCTGTTGTGCCTGTAGTTAGGGCGCCAAGGCACCGTGAAGAGCAGTAACAGCTTTCAGGGCTGGGACCTTCCCTGTGGGAGAAGGAGCCGCACGTTTGCCTTTTCGGCAAGAGGATCTGCCGCCACCGAGCGCCATGAGATGTTGCGTCTCTGGGAAAGCACCGATCCCCAGTGCTGTTGTGCCCGTAGATAGGGCACCAAGGTACCGTGAAGAGCAGCAACAGCTTTCAGGGCTGGGCCCTTCCTGTGGGAGAAAGAGGCGGACATTTACCTTTCCGGCAAGAGGCTCTGCCGCGGCCGAGTGCCATGAGGTGTTGCGTCTCTGGGAAAGCACAGATCCCCAGTGCTGTTGTGCCTGTAGATAGAGCGCCAAGGCACCGTGAAGAGAAGCAACAGCTTTCAGGGCTGGGCCCTTCCCTGTGCAGAAGGAGCCGGGCGTTTGACTTTTCGGCAAGAGGCTCTGCCGCGGCCGAGCGCCGTGAGATGTTGCGTCTCTGGGAAAGCACCGATCCCCAGTGCTGTTGTGCCTGTAGATAGGGCACCAAGGTTAGGTGAAGGGCAGCAACAGCTTTCAGGGCTGGGCCCTTCCCTGTGGGAGAAGGAGCCGGACGTTTGCCTTTTCGGCAAGAGGCTCTGCCGCGGCCGAGCGCCATGAGATGTCGCGTCTCTGGGAAGGCACAGGTCCCCAGTGCTGTTGTACCTGTAGATAGGGCACCAAGGTTACGTGAAGAGAAGCAACAGCTTTCAGGGCTGGGCCCTTCCCTGTGGGAGAAGGAGCCGGACGTTTGACTTTTCGGCATGAGGCTCTGCCGCGGCCTAGCGCCATGAGATGTTGCGTCTCTGGAAAAGCACAGATCCCCAGTGCTGTTGTGCCTGTAGATAGGGCACCAAGGTTAGGTGAAGAGCAGAAACAGCTTTCAGGGCTGGGCCCTTCCCTGTGGGAGAAGGAGCCGGACGTTTGCCTTTTCGGCAAGAGGCTCTGCCGCGGCCGAGCGCCATGAGATGCTGCGTCTCTGGGAAGGCACCGATCCCCAGTGCTGTTGTGCCTGTAGTTAGGGCGCCAAGGCACCGTGAAGAGCAGTAACAGCTTTCAGGGCTGGGACCTTCCCTGTGGGAGAAGGAGCCGCACGTTTGCCTTTTCGGCACGAGGCTCTGCCGCCACCGAGCGCCATGAGATGTTGCGTCTCTGGGAAAGCACCGATCCCCAGTGCTGTTGTGCCCGTAGATAGGGCACCAAGGTACCGTGAAGAGCAGCAACAGCTTTCAGGGCTGCGCCCTTCCCTGTGGGAGAAGGAGCCGGACGTTTGCCTTTTCGGCAAGAGGCTCTGCCGCGGCCGAGCGCCATGAGATGTTGCGTCTCTGGGAAGGCACAGATCCCCAGTGTTGTTGTTCCTGTAGATAGGGCACCAAGGCACCGTGAAGAGCAGCAACAGCTTTCAGGGCTGGGCCCTTCCTGTGGGAGAAAGAGGCGGACATTTACCTTTCCGGCAAGAGGCTCTGCCGCGGCCGAGTGCCATGAGGTGTTGCGTCTCTGGGAAAGCACAGATCCCCAGTGCTGTTGTGCCTGTAGATAGAGCGCCAAGGCACCGTGAAGAGAAGCAACAGCTTTCAGGGCTGGGCCCTTCCCTGTGCAGAAGGAGCCGGGCGTTTGACTTTTCGGCAAGAGGCTCTGCCGCGGCCGAGCGCCGTGAGATGTTGCGTCTCTGGGAAAGCACCGATCCCCAGTGCTGTTGTGCCTGTAGATAGGGCACCAAGGTTAGGTGAAGGGCAGCAACAGCTTTCAGGGCTGGGCCCTTCCCTGTGGGAGAAGGAGCCGGACGTTTGCCTTTTCGGCAAGAGGCTCTGCCGCGGCCGAGCGCCATGAGATGTCGCGTCTCTGGGAAGGCACAGGTCCCCAGTGCTGTTGTACCTGTAGATAGGGCACCAAGGTTACGTGAAGAGAAGCAACAGCTTTCAGGGCTGGGCCCTTCCCTGTGGGAGAAGGAGCCGGACGTTTGACTTTTCGGCATGAGGCTCTGCCGCGGCCTAGCGCCATGAGATGTTGCGTCTCTGGAAAAGCACAGATCCCCAGTGCTGTTGTGCCTGTAGATAGGGCACCAAGGTTAGGTGAAGAGCAGAAACAGCTTTCAGGGCTGGGCCCTTCCCTGTGGGAGAAGGAGCCGCACGTTTGCCTTTTCGGCAAGAGGCTCTGCCGCGGCCGAGCGCCATGAGATGCTGCGTCTCTGGGAAGGCACAGATCCCCAGTGCTGTTGTGCCTGTAGTTAGGGCGCCAAGGCACCGTGAAGAGCAGTAACAGCTTTCAGGGCTGGGACCTTCCCTGTGGGAGAAGGAGCCGGACGTTTGCCTTTTCGGCAAGAGGCTCTGCCTTGGCCGAGCGCCATGAGATGTTGCGTCTCTGGGAAAGCACAGATCCCCAGTGCTGTTGTACCTGTAGATAGGGCACCAAGGTTAGGTGAAGAGCAGCAACAGTTTTCAGGGCTGGGCCCTTCCCTGTGGGAGGAGTCGGACGTTTGCCTTTTCGGCAAGAGGCTCTGCCGCGGCCGAGCGCCATGAGATGTTGCGTCTCTGGGAAAGCACCGATCCCCAGTGCTGTTGTGCCTGTAGATAGGGCACAAAGGGACCATCAAGAGCAGCAACAGCTTTCAGGTCTGGCCGTTCCCTGTGGGAGAATGAGCCAGACGTTTCCTTTTCGGCAAGAGGCTCTGCCGCAGCCGAGCGCCATGAGATGTTGCGTCTCTGGGAAAGCACAGATCCCCAGTGCTGTTGTGCCTGTAGTTAGGGCGCCAAGGCACCGTGAAGAGCAGAAACAGCTTTCAGGTCTGGGCCCTTCCCTGTGGGAGAAGGAGCCGGACGTTTGCCTTTTCGGCAAGAGGTTCTGCCGCCACCGAGCGCCGTGAGATGTTGCGTCTCCGGGAAAGCACCGATCCCCAGTGCTGTTGTGCCTGTAGATAGGGCACCAAGGTTAGGTGAAGAGCAGCAACAGCTTTCAGGGCTGGGCCCTTCCCTGTGGGAGAAGGAGCCGGACGTTTGCCTTTTCGGCAAGAGGCTCTGCTGCGGCCAAGCGCCATGAGATGTTGCGTCTCTGGGTACGCCCATATCCCCAGTGCTCTTGTGCCTGTAGATAGGGTGCAAAGGCACCATGAAGAGCAGCAAAAGTTTTCAAGGCTGGGACCTTCCCTGTGGGAGAAGGAGCCAGACATTTGCCTTTTCGGCAAGAGGCTCTGCCGCAGCTGAGCGCCATGAGATGTTGCGTCTCTGGGAAAGCACATATCCCCAGTGCTGTTGTACCTGTAGATAGGGCACCAAGGTTAGGTGAAGAGCAGCAACAGCTTTCAGGGCTGGGCCCTTCCCTGTGGGAGAAGGAGCCGGACGTTTGCCTTTTCGGCAAGAGGCTCTGCCGCGGCCGGGCGCCATGAGATGTGGCGTCTCTGGGAAAGCACTGATCCCCAGTGCTGTTGTGCCTGTAGATAGGGCACAAAGGGACCATCAAGAGCAGCAACAGCTTTCAGGTCTGGCCCTTCCCTGTGGGAGAATGAGCCGGACGTTTCCTTTTCGGCAAGAGGCTCTGCCGCAGCCGAGCGCCATGAGATGTTGCGTCTCTGGGAAAGCATCGATCCCCAGTGCTGTTGTACCTGTAGATAGGGCGCCAAGGCACCGTGAAGAGCAGCAAGAGCTTTCAGGGCTGGGCCCTTCCCTGTGGGAGAAGGAGCCGGACGTTTGCCTTTTCGGCATGAGGCTCTGCCGCGGCCGAGCGCCATGAGATGTTGCGTCTCTGGGAAAGCACAGATCCCCAGTGCTGTTGTACCTGTAGATAGGGCGCCAAGGCACCGTGAAGAGCAGCAACAGCTTTCAGGGCTGGGCCCTTCCCTCTGGGAGAAGGAGCCGGACGTTTGCCTTTTCGGCAAGAGGCTCTGCCGCGGCTGGGTGCCGTGAGATGTTGCGTCTCTGGGAAAGCACCTATCCCCAGTGCTGTTGTGCCTGTAGATAGGGTACCAAGGTTAGGTGAAGAGCAGCAACAGCTTTCAGGGCTGGGCCCTTCCCTGTGGGAGAAGGAGCCGGACGTTTGCCTTTTCGGCAAGAGTCTCTGCCGCGGCCGAGCGCCGTTAGATGTTGCATCTATGGGAAAGCACAGATCCCCAGTGCTGTTGTGCCTGTAGATAGGGCACAAAGGGACCATCAAGAGCAGCAACAGCTTTCAGGGCTGGGCCCTTCCCTGTGCAGAAGGAGCCAGGCGTTTGACTTTTCGGCAAGAGGCTCTGCCGCGGCCGAGCGCCATGAGATGTTGCGTCTCTGGGAAAGCACAGATCCCCAGTGCTGTTGTGCCTGTAGTTAGGGCGCCAAGGCACCGTGAAGAGCAGCAACACCTTTCAGGGCTGGGCCCTTCCCTGTGGGAGAAGGAGCCGGACGTTTGCCTTTTCGGCAAGAGGCTCTGCCGCGGCCGAGCGCCATGAGATGTTGCGTCTCTGGGAAAGCACAGATCCCCAGTGCTGTTGTGCCTGTAGATAGGGCACCAAGGCACCGTGAAGAGCAGCAACAGCTTTCAGGGCTGGGCCCTTCCCTTTGGGAGAAGGAGCCGGACGTTTGCCTTTTCGGCAAGAGGTTCTGCCGCCACCGAGCGCCGTGAGATGTTGCGTCTCTGGGAAAGCACCGATCCCCAGTGCTGTTGTGCCTGTAGATAGGGCACCAAGGTTAGGTGAAGAGCAGCAACAGCTTTCATTGCTGGGCCCTACCCTGTGGGAGAAGGAGCCGGACGTTTGCCTTTTCGGCAAGAGGCTCTGCTGCGGCCAAGCGCCATGAGATGTTGCGTCTCTGGGAAAGCACAGATCCCCAGTGCTCTTGTGCCTGTAGATAGGGTGCAAAGGCACCATGAAGAGCAGCAAAAGTTTTCAAGGCTGGGACCTTCCCTGTGGGAGAAGGAGCCAGACGTTTGCCTTTTCGGCAAGAGGCTCTGCCGCGGCCGAGCGCCATGAGATGTTGCGTCTCTGGGAAAGCACCGATCCCCAGTGCTGTTGTACCTGTAGATAGGGCACCAAGGTTAGGTGAAGAGCAGCAACAGCTTTCAGGGCTGGGCCCTTCCCTATGGGAGAAGGAGCCGGACGTTTGCCTTTTCGGCAAGAGGCTCTGCTGCGGCCGGGCGGCATGAGATGTTGCGTCTCTGGGAAAGCACCGATCCCCAGTGCTGTTGTGCCTGTAGATAGGGCACAAAGGGACCATCAAGAGCAGCAACAGCTTTCAGGTCTGGCCCTTCCCTGTGGGAGAATGAGCCGGACGTTTCCTTTTCGGCAAGAGGCTCTGCCGCAGCCGAGCGCCATGAGATGTTGCGTCTCTGGGAAAGCACAGATCCCCAGTGCTGTTGTGCCTGTAGTTAGGGCGCCAAGGCACCTTGAAGAGCAGAAACAGCTTTCAGGGCTGGGCCCTTCCCTGTGGGAGAAGGAGCCGGACGTTTGCCTTTTCGGCAAGAGGCTGTGCCGCGGCCAAGCGCCATGAGATGTTGCGTCTCTGGGAAAGCACAGATCCCCAGTGCTGTTGTGCCTGTAGATAGGGCACCAAGGTTAGGTGAAGAGCAGCAACAGCTTTCAGGGCTGGGCCCTTCCCTGTGGGAGAAGGAGCCGGACGTTGGACTTTTCGGCAAGAGGATCTGCCACGGCCGAGCGCCATGAGATGTTGCGTCTCTGGGAAAGCACAGATCCCCACTGCTGTTGTGCCTGTAGATAGGGCACAAAGGGACCGTGAAGAGCAGCAACAGCTTTCAGGGCTGGGCCCTTCCCTGTGAGAGAGGGAGCCGGACGTTTGCCTTTTCGGCAAGAGGCTCTGCTGCGGCCGAGTGCCATGAGGTGTTGCGTCTCTGGGAAAGCACAGATCCCCAGTGCTGTTGTGCCTGTAGATAGAGCGCCAAGGCACCGTGAAGAGCAGCAAAAGCTTTCAGGGCTGGGCCCTTCCTTGTGGGAGAAGGAGCCGGACGTTTGCCTTTTCGGCAAGAGGCTCTGCCGCTGCCGAGCGCCATGAGATGCTGCGTCTCTGGGAAGGCACAGATCCCCAGTGCTGTTGTGCCTGTAGATAGGGCACCAAGGCACTGTGAAGAGCAGCAACAGCTTTCAGGGCTGGCCCTTCCCTGTGGGAGAAGGAGCCGGATGTTTCCTTTTCGGCAAGAGGCTCTGCCGCAGCCGAGCGCCATGAGATGTTGCGTCTCTGGGAAAGCACCGATCCCCAGTGCTGTTGTGCCTGTAGATAGGGCGCCAAGGCACCGTGAAGAGCAGCAAGATCTTTCAGGGCTGGGCCCTTCCCTGTGGGAGAAGGAGCCGGACGTTTGCCTTTTCGTCAAGAGGCACTGCCGCGGCCGAGCGCCATGAGATGTTGCATCACTGGGAAAGCACAGATCCCCAGTGCTGTTGTGCCTGTAGATAGGGCGCCAAGGGACCGTGAAGAGCAGCAACAGCTTTCAGGGCTGGGTCCTTCCCTGAAGGAGTCGGACGTTTGCCTTTTCGGCAAGAGGCTCTGCCGCGGCTGAGCGCCATGAGATGTTGCGTCTCTGGGAAAGCACCGATCCCCAGTGCTGTTGTGCCTGTAGATAGGGTGCCAAGGGACCGTGAAGAGCAGCAACAGCTTTCAGGGCTGGGCCCTTCCCTGTGGGAGAAGGAGCCGGACGTTTGACTTTTCGGCAAGAGACTCTGCCGCAGCCGAGCACCATGAGATGTTGCGTCTCTGGGAAAGCCCAGATCCCCAGTGCTGTTGTGCCTGTAGATAGGGCGCCAAGGGACCGTGAAGAGCAGCAACAGCTTTCAGGGCTGGGCCCTTCCCTGTGGTTGAAGGAGCCGGACGTTTGCCTTTTCGGCAAGAGGCTCTGCCGCGTCTGAGCGCCATGAGAAGTTGCGACTCTGGGAAAGCACCGATCCCCAGTGCTGTTGTGCCTGTAGATAGGGCACGAAACTTAGGTGAAGATCAGCAACAGCTTTCAGGGCTGGGCCCTTCCCTGTGGGAGAAGGAGCCGGACGTTTGCCTTTTCGGCAAGAGGCTCTGCCGCGGCCGAGCGCCATGAGATGTTGCGTCTCTGGGAAAACACCGATCCGCAGTGCTGTTGTGCCTGTAGATAGGGCACCAAGGTTAGGTGAAGAGCAGCAACAGCTTTCAGGGCTGGGCCCTTCCCTCTGGGAGAAGGAGTCAGACGTTTGCCTTTCGGCAAGATGCTCTGCCGCGGCACAGCGCCATGAGATGTTGCGTCTCTGAGAAAGCCCATATCCCCAGTGCTGTTGTGCCTGTAGATAGGGCGCCAAGGCATCGTGAAGAGCAGCAACAGTTTTCAGGGCTGGGCCCTTCCCTGTGGGAGAAGGTGCCGGACGTTTGCCTTTTCGGTAAGATGCTCTGCCGCGGCAGAGCGCCATGAGATGTTGCGTCTCTGGGAAAGCACCGATCCCCAGTGCTGTTGTGCCTGTAGATAGGGCACCAAGGTTAGGTGAAGAGCAGCAACAGCTTTCAGGGCTGGGCCCTTCCCTGTGGGAGGAGGAGCCGGACGTTTGACTTTTCGGCAAGAGACTCTGCCGCGACCGAACGCCATGAGATATTGCGTCTCTGGGAAAGCACCGATCCGCAGTGCTGTTGTGCCTGTAGATAGAGTGCCAAGGCACCGTGAACAGCAGCAAAAGCTTTCAGGGCTGGGCCCTTCCCTGTTGGAGAAGGAGCCAGACGTTTGCCTTTTCGGCAAGAGGCTCTGCCGCGGACGAGCGCCATGAGATATTGCGTCTCTGGGAAAGCACAGATCCCCAGTGCTGTTGTGCCTGTAGATAGGGCGCCAAGGTTAGGTGAAGAGCAGCAACAGCTTTCAGGGCTGGGCCCTTCCCTGTGGGAGAAGGAGCCGGACGTTTGCCTTTTCGGCAAGAGTCTCTGCTGCGGCCGAGCGCCATGAGATGTTGCGTCTCTGGGTACGCCCATATCCCCAGTGCTGTTGTGCCTGTAGATAGGGCACAAAGGGACCGTGAAGAGCAGCAACAGGTTTCAGGGCTGGGCCCTGCCCTGTGGGAGAAGGAGCCGGACGTTTGCCTTTTCGGCAAGAGGCTCTGCTGCGGCCGAGTTCCATGAGATGTTGCGTCTCTGAGAAAGCCCATATCCCCAGTGCTGTTGTGCCTGTAGATAGGGTGCCAAGGGACCGTGAAGAGCAGCAACAGGTTTCAGGGCTGGGCCCTTCCCTGTGGGAGGAACCGGACGTTTGCCTTTTCGGCAAGAGGCTCTGCCGCGGCAGAGCGCCATGAGGTGTTGCGTCTCTGGGAAAGCACCGATCCCCAGTGCTGTTGTGCCTGTAGATAGGGTGCCAAGGGACCGTGAAGAGCAGCAACAGCTTTCAGGGCTGGGCCCTTCCCTATGGGAGAAGGAGCCGGACGTTTGCCTTTTCGGCAAGGGGCTCTGCAGCTGCCGACCGCCATGAGATGTTGCGTCTCTGGGTACGCCCATATCCCCAGTGCTGTTGTGCCTGTAGATAGGGTGCCAAGGCATCGTGAAGAGCAGCAACAGTTTTCAGGGCTTGCCCTTCCCTGTGGGAGAATGAGACGGACGTTTGTCTTTTCATCAAGAGTCTCTGTCGCGAACTAGCACCATGAGATTCCCTGTGGGAGAAGGAGTCCGACGTTTGCCTTTTCGGCAAGATGCTCTGCCGCGGCCGAGCGCCATGAGATGTTGCGTCTCTGGGAAAGCACCGATCCCCAGTGCTGTTGTGCCTGTAGATAGGACACGAAGGTTAGTTGAAGAGCAGCAAAAGCTTTCAGGCCTGGGCCCTTCCCTGTGGGAGAAGGAGCCAGACGTTTGCCTTTTCGGCAAGAGACTCTGCCGCGGCCGAGCGCCATGAGATGTTGCGTCTCTGGGAAAGCACCGATCCCCGGTGCTGTTGTGCCTGTAGATAGGGCGCCAAGGCACCGTGAAGAGCAGCAACAGCTTTCAGGGCTTGCCCTTCCCTGTGGGAGAATGAGACGGACGTTTGTCTTTTCATCAAGAGTCTCTGTCGCGAACTAGCACCATGAGATGTTGCATCTCTGGGAAAGCACCGATCCGCAGTGCTGTTCTGCCTGTAGATAGGGCGCCAAGGCACCGTGAAGAGCAGCAACAGCTTTCAGGGCTTGGCCCTTCCCTGTGGGAGGAGCCGGATGTTTGCCTTTTCGGCAAGAGTCTCTGCCGCGACCGAGCGTCATGAGATGTTGCATCTCTGGGAAAGCACCGATCCCCAGTGCTGTTGTGCCTGTAGATAGGGCACAAAGGCACCGTGAAGAGCAGCAACAGCTTTCAGGGCTGGGCCCTTCCCTGTGGGAGAAGGAGCCGGACGTTTGCCTTTTCGGCAAGAGGCTCTGCCGCGGCTGAGCGCCATGAGATGTTGCGACTCTGGGAAAGCACCGATCCCCAGTGCTGTTGTGCCTGTAGATAGGGCACGAAACTTAGGTGAAGAGCAGCAACAGCTTTCAGGGCTGGGCCCTTCCCTCTAGGAGAAGGAGTACAACGTTTCCCTTTCGGCAAGATGCTCTGCCGTGGCCGAGCGCCATGAGATGTTGCGTCTCTGGGAAAGCACCGATCCCCAGTGCTGTTGTGCCTGTAGATAGGGCACCAAGGTTAGGTGAAGAGCAGCAACAGCTTTCAGGGCTGGGCCCTTCCCTTTGGGAGAAGGAGCCGGACGTTTGACTTTTCGGCAAGAGGCTCTGCCGCAACCGAGCTTCATGAGATGTTGCGTCTCTGAGAAAGCCCATATCCCCAGTGCTGTTGTGCCTGTAGATAGGGCGCCAAGGCATCATGAAGAGCAGCAACAGTTTTCAGGGCTGGGCCCTTCCCTGTGGGAGAAGGAGCCGGACGTTTGCCTTTTCGGCAAGAGACTCTGCCGCGGCCGAGCGCCATGAGATATTGCGTCTCTGGGAAAGCACCGATCCGCAGTGCTGTTGTGCCTGTAGATAGAGTGCCAAGGCACCGTGAACAGCAGCAAAAGCTTTCAGAGCTGGGCCCTTCCCTGTGGGAGAAGGAGTCAGACGTTTGCCTTTTCGGCAAGAGGCTCTGCCGCGGCCGAGCGCCATGAGATATTGCGTCTCTGGGAAAGCACCGATCCCCAGTGCTGTTGTGCCTGTAGATAGGGCACCAAGGTTAGGTGAAGAGCAGCAACAGCTTTCAGGGCTGGGCCCTTCCCTGTGGGAGAAGGAGCCGGACGTTTGCCTTTTCGGCAAGAGGCTCTTCTTCGGCCGAGCGCAATGAGATGTTGCGTCTCTGGGTACGCCCATATCCCCAGTGCTGTTGTGCCTGTAGATAGGGCGCCAAGGGACCGTAAAGAGCAGCAACAGCTTTCAGGGCTGGGCCCTTCCCTATGGGAGAAGGAGCCGGACGTTTGCCTTTTAGGCAAGAGGCTCTGCTGCGGCCGAGTTCCATGAGATGTTGCGTCTCTGAGAAAGCCCATATCCCCAGTGCTGTTGTGCCTGTAGATAGGGTGCCAAGGCACCGTGAAGAGCAGCAACAGCTTTCAGGGCTGGGCCCTTCCTGTGGGAGAAGGAGCCGGACGTTTGACTTTTCGGCAAGAGACTCTGCCGCAGCCGAGCGCCATGAGATGTTGCGTCTCTGGGAAAGCCCAGATCCCCAGTGCTGTTGTGCCTGTAGATAGGGCGCCAAGGGACCGTGAAGAGCAGCAACAGCTTTCAGGGCTGGGCCCTTCCCCGTGGGAGGAGCCGGACGTTTGCCTTTTCGGCAAGAGGCTCTGCCGCGGCCGAGCGCCATGAGATGTTGCGTCTCTGGGAAAGCACCGATCCCCAGTGCTGTTGTTCCTGTAGATGGAGTGCCAAGGGACCGTGAAGAGCAGCAACAGCTTTCAGGGCTGGGCCCTTCCCTATGGGAGAAGGAGCCGGACGTTTGCCTTTTCGGCAAGAGTCTCTGCTGCGGCCGAGCGCCATGAGATATTGCGTCTCTGGGTACGCCCATATCCCCAGTGCTGTTGTGCCTGTAGATAGGGTGCCATGGCATCGTGAAGAGCAGCAACAGTTTTCAGGGCTGGGCCCTTCCCTGTGGGAGAAGGAGTCCGACGTATGCCTTTTCGGTAAGATGCTCTGCCGCGGCCAGGTGCCGTGAGATGTTGCGTCTCTGCTAAAGCACCGATCCCCAGTGCTGTTGTGCCTGTAGATAGGAAACGAAGGTTAGTTGAAGAGCAGCAAAAGCTTTCAGGCCTGGGCACTTCCTTGTGGGAGAAGGAGCAAGACGTTTGCCTTTTCGGCAAGAGGCTCTGCCGCGGCCGAGCGCCATGAGATGTTGCGTCTCTGGGAAAGCACCGATCCCCGGTGCTGTTGTGCCTGTAGATAGGGCGCCAAGGCACCGTGAAGAGAAGCAACAGCTTTCAGGGCTTGCCCTTCCCTGTGGGAGGAGGAGCCGGACGTTTGCCTTTTCGGCAAGAGGCTCTGCCGTGGCCGAGTGCCATGAGATGTTGCGTCTCTGGGAAAGCACCGATCCCCAGTGCTGTTGTGCCTGTAGATAGGGCACCAAGGGACCGTGAAGAGCAGCAACAGCTTTCAGGGCTTGGCCCTTCCCTGTGGGAGGAGCCGGACGTTTGCCTTTTCGGCAAGAGTCTCTGCCGCGGCCGAGCGTCATGAGATGTTGCATCTCTGGGAAAGCACCGATCCCCAGTGCTGTTGTGCCTGTAGATAGGGCACAAAGGCACCGTGAAGAGCAGCAACAGCTTTCAGGGCTGGGCCCTTCCCTGTGGGAGGAGTCGTACGTTTGCCTTTTCGGCAAGAGGCTCTGCCGCGGCTGAGCGCCATGAGATGTTGCGACTCTGGGAAAGCACCGATCCCCAGTGCTGTTGTGCCTGTAGATAGGGCACCAAGGTTAGGTGAAGAGCAGCAACAGCTTTCAGGGCTGGGCCCTTCCCTGTGGGAGAAGGAGTCAGACGTTTCCCTTTCAGCAAGATGCTCTGCCACGGCCGAGCGCCATGAGATGTTCCGTCTCTGAGAAAGCCCATATCCCCAGTGCTGTTGTGCCTGTAGATAGGGCGCCAAGGCATCGTGAAGAGCAGCAACAGTTTTCAGGGCTGGGCCCTTCCCTGTGGGAGAAGGAGCCGGACGTTTGCCTTTCGGCAAGAGTCTCTGCCGCGGCCGAGCGCCGTTAGATGTTGCATCTATGGGAAAGCACAGATCCCCAGTGCTGTTGTGCCTGTAGATAGGGCACAAAGGGACCATCAAGAGCAGCAACAGCTTTCAGGGCTGGGCCCTTCCCTGTGCAGAAGGAGCCGGACGTTTGCCTTTTCGGCAAGAGGCTCTGCCGCGGCCGAGCGCCATGAGATGTTGCGTCTCTGGGAAAGCACAGATCCCCAGTGCTGTTGTGCCTGTAGTTAGGGCGCCAAGGCACCGTGAAGAGCAGCAACACCTTTCAGGGCTGGGCCCTTCCCTGTGGGAGAAGGAGCCGGACGTTTGCCTTTTCGGCAAGAGGCTCTGCCGCGGCCGAGCGCCATGAGATGTTGCGTCTCTGGGAAAGCACAGATCCCCAGTGCTGTTGTGCCTGTAGATAGGGCACCAAGGCACCGTGAAGAGCAGCAACAGCTTTCAGGGCTGGGCCCTTCCCTTTGGGAGAAGGAGCCGGACGTTTGCCTTTTCGGCAAGAGGTTCTGCCGCCACCGAGCGCCGTGAGATGTTGCGTCTCTGGGAAAGCACCGATCCCCAGTGCTGTTGTGCCTGTAGATAGGGCACCAAGGTTAGGTGAAGAGCAGCAACAGCTTTCATTGCTGGGCCCTACCCTGTGGGAGAAGGAGCCGGACGTTTGCCTTTTCGGCAAGAGGCTCTGCTGCGGCCAAGCGCCATGAGATGTTGCGTCTCTGGGAAAGCACAGATCCCCAGTGCTCTTGTGCCTGTAGATAGGGTGCAAAGGCACCATGAAGAGCAGCAAAAGTTTTCAAGGCTGGGACCTTCCCTGTGGGAGAAGGAGCCAGACGTTTGCCTTTTCGGCAAGAGGCTCTGCCGCGGCCGAGCGCCATGAGATGTTGCGTCTCTGGGAAAGCACCGATCCCCAGTGCTGTTGTACCTGTAGATAGGGCACCAAGGTTAGGTGAAGAGCAGCAACAGCTTTCAGGGCTGGGCCCTTCCCTATGGGAGAAGGAGCCGGACGTTTGCCTTTTCGGCAAGAGGCTCTGCTGCGGCCGGGCGGCATGAGATGTTGCGTCTCTGGGAAAGCACCGATCCCCAGTGCTGTTGTGCCTGTAGATAGGGCACAAAGGGACCATCAAGAGCAGCAACAGCTTTCAGGTCTGGCCCTTCCCTGTGGGAGAATGAGCCGGACGTTTCCTTTTCGGCAAGAGGCTCTGCCGCAGCCGAGCGCCATGAGATGTTGCGTCTCTGGGAAAGCACCGATCCCCAGTGCTGTTGTTCCTGTAGATAGGGCACCAAGGTTAGGTGAAGAGCAGCAACAGCTTTCAGGGCTGGGCCCTTCCCTGTGGGAGAAGGAGCCGGACGTTTGCCTTTTCGGCAAGAGGCTCTGCTGCGGCCGAGCGCCATGAGATGTTGCGTCTCTGGGTACGCCCATATCCCCAGTGCTGTTGTGCCTGTAGATAGGGCGCCAAGGGACCGTGAAGAGCAGCAACAGGTTTCAGGGCTGGGCCCTTCCCTGTGGGAGAAGGAGCCGGACGTTTGCCTTTTCGGCAAGAGGCTCTGCCGTGGCCGAGTGCCATGAGATGTTGCGTCTCTGGGAAAGCACCGATCCCCAGTGCTGTTGTGCCTGTAGATAGGGCGCCAAGGCACCGTGAAGAGCAGCAACAGCTTTCAGGGCTTGGCCCTTCCCTGTGGGAGGAGCCGGATGTTTGCCTTTTCGGCAAGAGTCTCTGCCGCGACCGAGCGTCAGGAGATGTTGCATCTCTGGGAAAGCACCGATCCCCAGTGCTGTTGTGCCTGTAGATAGGGCACAAAGGCACCGTGAAGAGCAGCAACAGCTTTCAGGGCTTGGCCCTTCCCTGTGGGAGGAGCCGGACGTTTGCCTTTTCGGCAAGAGGCTCTGCCGCGGCTGAGCGCCATGAGATGTTGCGACTCTGGGAAAGCACCGATCCCCAGTGCTGTTGTGCCTGTAGATAGGGCACGAAACTTAGGTGAAGAGCAGCAACAGCTTTCAGGGCTGGGCCCTTCCCTCTAGGAGAAGGAGTACAACGTTTGCCTTTCGGCAAGATGCTCTGCCGTGGCCGAGCGCCATGAGATGTTGCATCTCTGGGAAAGCACCGATCCCCAGTGCTGTTGTGCCTGTAGATAGGGCACCAAGGTTAGGTGAAGAGCAGCAACAGCTTTCAGGGCTGGGCCCTTCCCTTTGGGAGAAGGAGCCGGACGTTTGACTTTTCGGCAAGAGGCTCTGCCGCAACCGAGCTTCATGAGATGTTGCGTCTCTGAGAAAGCCCATATCCCCAGTGCTGTTGTGCCTGTAGATAGGGCGCCAAGGCATCGTGAAGAGCAGCAACAGTTTTCAGGGCTGGGCCCTTCCCTGTGGGAGAAGGAGCCGGACGTTTGCCTTTTCGGCAAGAGGCTCTGCCGCTGCCGAGCGCCATGAGATGTTGCGTCTCTGGGAAAGCACCGATCCCCAGTGCTGTTGTGCCTGTAGATAGGGCACCAGGGTTAGGTGAAGAGCAGCAACAGCTTTCAGGGCTGGGCCCTTCCCTTTGGGAGAAGGAGCCGGACGTTTGACTTTTCGGCAAGAGACTCTGCCGCGGCCGAGCGCCATGAGATATTGCGTCTCTGGGAAAGCACCGATCCGCAGTGCTGTTGTGCCTGTAGATAGAGTGCCAAGGCACCGTGAACAGCAGCAAAAGCTTTCAGAGCTGGGCCCTTCCCTGTGGGAGAAGGAGTCAGACGTTTGCCTTTTCGGCAAGAGGCTCTGCCGCGGCCGAGCGCCATGAGATATTGCGTCTCTGGGAAAGCACAGATCCCCAGTGCTGTTGTGCCTGTAGATAGGGCACCAAGGTTAGGTGAAGAGCAGCAACAGCTTTCAGGGCTGGGCCCTTCCCTGTGGGAGAAGGAGCCGGACGTTTGCCTTTTCGGCAAGAGGCTCTTCTTCGGCCGAGCGCAATGAGATGTTGCGTCTCTGGGTACGCCCATATCCCCAGTGCTGTTGTGCCTGTAGATAGGGCGCCAAGGGACCGTAAAGAGCAGCAACAGCTTTCAGGGCTGGGCCCTGCCCTGTGGGAGAAGTAGCCGGACGTTTGCCTTTTCGGCAAGAGGCTCTGCCGCAACCGAGCGCCATGAGATGTTGCGTCTCTGGGAAAGCCCAGATCCCCAGTGCTGTTGTGCCTGTAGATAGGGCGCCAAGGGACCGTGAAGAGCAGCAACAGCTTTCAGGGCTGGGCCCTTCCCTGTGGGAGGAGCCGGACGTTTGCCTTTTCGGCAAGAGTCTCTGCCGCGGCTGAGCGCCATGAGATGTTGCGTCTCTGGGAAAGCACCGATCCCCAGTGCTGTTGTGCCTGTAGATGGAGTGCCAAGGGACCGTGAAGAGCAGCAACAGCTTTCAGGGCTGGGCCCTTCCCTATGGGAGAAGGAGCCTGACGTTTGCCTTTTCGGCAAGAGTCTCTGCTGCGGCCGAGCGCCATGAGATGTTGCGTCTCTGGGTACGCCCATATGCCCAGTGCTGTTGTGCCTGTAGATAGGGTGCCAAGGCATCGTGAAGAGCAGCAACAGTTTTCAGGGCTGGGCCCTTCCCTGTGGGAGAAGGAGTCCGACGTATGCCTTTTCGGCAAGATGCTCTGCCGCGGCCAGGTGCCGTGAGATGTTGCGTCTCTGCTAAAGCACCGATCCCCAGTGCTGTTGTGCCTGTAGATAGGAAACGAAGGTTAGTTGAAGAGCAGCAAAAGCTTTCAGGCCTGGGCACTTCCTTGTGGGAGGAGGAGCCGGACGTTTGCCTTTTCGGCAAGAGGCTCTGCCGTGGCCGAGTGCCATGAGATGTTGCGTCTCTGGGAAAGCACCGATCCCCAGTGCTGTTGTGCCTGTAGATAGGGCACCAAGGGACCGTGAAGAGCAGCAACAGCTTTCAGGGCTTGGCCCTTCCCTGTGGGAGGAGCCGGACGTTTGCCTTTTCGGCAAGAGTCTCTGCCGCGGCCGAGCGTCATGAGATGTTGCATCTCTGGGAAAGCACCGATCCCCAGTGCTGTTGTGCCTGTAGATAGGGCACAAAGGCACCGTGAAGAGCAGCAACAGCTTTCAGGGCTGGGCCCTTCCCTGTGGGAGGAGTCGTACGTTTGCCTTTTCGGCAAGAGGCTCTGCCGCGGCTGAGCGCCATGAGATGTTGCGACTCTGGGAAAGCACCGATCCCCAGTGCTGTTGTGCCTGTAGATAGGGCACCAAGGTTAGGTGAAGAGCAGCAACAGCTTTCAGGGCTGGGCCCTTCCCTGTGGGAGAAGGAGTCAGACGTTTCCCTTTCGGCAAGATGCTCTGCCGCGGCCGAGCGCCATGAGATGTTGCGTCTCTGAGAAAGCCCATATCCCCAGTGCTGTTGTGCCTGTAGATAGGGCGCCAAGGCATCGTGAAGAGCAGCAACAGTTTTCAGGGCTGGGCCCTTCCCTGTGGGAGAAGGAGCCGGACGTTTGCCTTTCGGCAAGAGGCTCTGCCGCGGCTGAGCGCCATGAGATGTTGCGTCTCTGGGAAAGCACCGATCCCCAGTGCTGTTTTGCCTGTAGATAGGGCGCCAAGGCACCGTGAAGAGCAGCAACATCTTTCAGAGCTTGGCCCTTCCCTGTGGGAGGAGCCGGACGTTTGCCTTTTCGGCAAGAGTCTCTGCCGCGGCCGAGCGTCATGAGATGTTGCATCTCTGGGAAAGCACCGATCCCCAGTGCTGTTGTGCCTGTAGATAGGGCACAAAGGCACCGTGAAGAGCAGCAACAGCTTTCAGGGCTGGGGCCTTCCCTGTGGGAGGAGTCGTACGTTTGCCTTTTCGGCAAGAGGCTCTGCCGCGGCTGAGCGCCATGAGATGTTGCGACTCTGGGAAAGCACCGATCCCCAGTGCTGTTGTGCCTGTAGATAGGGCACCAAGGTTAGATGAAGAGCAGCAACAGCTTTCAGGGCTGGGCCCTTCCCTGTGGGAGAAGGAGTCAGATGTTTGCCTTTCGGCAAGATGCTATGCCGCGGCCGAGCGCCATGAGATGTTGCGTCTCTGAGAAAGCCCATATCCCCAGTGCTGTTGTGCCTGTAGATAGGGCGCCAAGGCATCGTGAAGAGCAGCAACAGTTTTCAGGGCTGGGCCCTTCCCTCTAGGAGAAGGAGTACAACGTTTGCCTTTCGGCAAGATGCTCTGCCGCGGCCGAGCGCCATGAGATGTTGCGTCTCTGGGAAAGCACCGATCCCCAGTGCTGTTGTGCCTGTAGATAGGGCACCAAGGTTAGGTGAAGAGCAGCAACAGCTTTCAGGGCTGGGCCCTTCCCTGTGGGAGGAGTCGGACGTTTGCTTTTCGGCAAGAGGCTCTGCCGCGGCTGAGCGCCATGAGATGTTGCGACTCTGGGAAAGCACCGATCCCCAGTGCTGTTGTTCCTGTAGATAGGGCACCAAGGTTAGGTGAAGAGCAGCAACAGCTTTCAGGGCTGGGCCCTTCCCTGCGGGAGAAGGAGCCGGACGTTTGCCTTTTCGGCAAGAGGCTCTGCTGCGGCCGAGCGCCATGAGATGTTGCGTCTCTGGGTACGCCCATATCCCCAGTGCTGTTGTGCCTGTAGATAGGGCGCCAAGGGACCGTGAAGAGCAGCAACAGCTTTCAGGGCTGGGCCCTTCCCTGTGGGAGAAGGAGCCGGACGTTTGCCTTTTCGGCAAGAGGCTCTGCCGTGGCCGAGTGCCATGAGATGTTGCGTCTCTGGGAAAGCACCGATCCCCAGTGCTGTTGTGCCTGTAGATAGGGCGCCAAGGCACCGTGAAGAGCAGCAACAGCTTTCAGGGCTTGGCCCTTCCCTGTGGGAGGAGCCGGATGTTTGCCTTTTCGGCAAGAGTCTCTGCCGCGACCGAGCGTCAGGAGATGTTGCATCTCTGGGAAAGCACCGATCCCCAGTGCTGTTGTGCCTGTAGATAGGGCACAAAGGCACCGTGAAGAGCAGCAACAGCTTTCAGGGCTTGGCCCTTCCCTGTGGGAGGAGCCGGACGTTTGCCTTTTCGGCAAGAGGCTCTGCCGCGGCTGAGCGCCATGAGATGTTGCGACTCTGGGAAAGCACCGATCCCCAGTGCTGTTGTGCCTGTAGATAGGGCACGAAACTTAGGTGAAGAGCAGCAACAGCTTTCAGGGCTGGGCCCTTCCCTCTAGGAGAAGGAGTACAACGTTTGCCTTTCGGCAAGATGCTCTGCCGTGGCCGAGCGCCATGAGATGTTGCATCTCTGGGAAAGCACCGATCCCCAGTGCTGTTGTGCCTGTAGATAGGGCACCAAGGTTAGGTGAAGAGCAGCAACAGCTTTCAGGGCTGGGCCCTTCCCTGTGGGAGAAAGAGCCGGACGTTTGACTTTTCGGCAAGAGGCTCTGCCGCAACCGAGCTTCATGAGATGTTGCGTCTCTGAGAAAGCCCATATCCCCAGTGCTGTTGTGCCTGTAGATAGGGCGCCAAGGCATCGTGAAGAGCAGCAACAGTTTTCAGGGCTGGGCCCTTCCCTGTGGGAGAAGGAGCTGGACGTTTGCCTTTTCGGCAAGAGGCTCTGCCGCTGCCGAGCGCCATGAGATGTTGCGTCTCTGGGAAAGCACCGATCCCCAGTGCTGTTGTGCCTGTAGATAGGGCACCAAGGTTAGGTGAAGAGCAGCAACAGCTTTCAGGGCTGGGCCCTTCCCTTTGGGAGAAGGAGCCGGACGTTTGACTTTTCGGCAAGAGACTCTGCCGCGGCCGAGCGCCATGAGATATTGCGTCTCTGGGAAAGCACCGATCCGCAGTGCTGTTGTGCCTGTAGATAGAGTGCCAAGGCACCGTGAAGAGCAGCAAAAGCTTTCAGAGCTGGGCCCTTCCCTGTGGGAGAAGGAGTCAGACTTTTGCCTTTTCGGCAAGAGGCTCTGCCGCGGCCGAGCGCCATGAGATATTGCGTCTCTGGGAAAGCACAGATCCCCAGTGCTGTTGTGCCTGTAGATAGGGCGACAAGGGACCGTGAAGAGCAGCAACAGCTTTCAGGGCTGGGCCCTTCCCTGTGGGAGAAGGAGCCGGACGTTTGCCTTTTCAGCAAGAGGCTCTTCTTCGGGCCGAGCGCAATGAGATGTTGCATCTCTGGGTACGCCCATATCCCCAGTGCTGTTGTGCCTGTAGATAGGGCGCCAAGGGACCGTAAAGAGCAGCAACAGCTTTCAGGGCTGGGCCCTGCCCTGTGGGAGAAGGAGCCGGACGTTTGCCTTTTCGGCAAGAGGCTCTGCCGCAACCGAGCGCCATGAGATGTTGCGTCTCTGGGAAAGCCCAGATCCCCAGTGCTGTTGTGCCTGTAGATAGGGCGCCAAGGCATCGTGAAGAGCAGCAACAGCTTTCAGGGCTGGGCCCTTCCCTGTGGGAGAAGGAGTCCGACGTATGCCTTTTCGGCAAGATGCTCTGCCGCGGCCAGGTGCCGTGAGATGTTGCGTCTCTGCTAAAGCACCGATCCCCAGTGCTGTTGTGCCTGTAGATAGGACACGAAGGTTAGTTGAAGAGCAGCAAAAGCTTTCAGGCCTGGGCACTTCCTTGTGGGAGAAGGAGCAAGACGTTTGCCTTTTCAGCAAGAGGCTCTGCCGCGGCCGAGCGCCATGAGATGTTGCGTCTCTGGGAAAGCACCGATCCCCGGTGCTGTTGTGCCTGTAGATAGGGCACCAAGGCACCGTGAAGAGCAGCAACAGCTTTCAGGGCTTGCCCTTCCCTGTGGGAGAAGGAGCCGGACGTTTGCCTTTTCGGCAAGAGGCTCTGCCGTGGCCGAGTGCCATGAGATGTTGCGTCTCTGGGAAAGCACCGATCCCCAGTGCTGTTGTGCCTGTAGATAGGGCACCAAGGGACCGTGAAGAGCAGCAACAGCTTTCAGGGCTTGGCCCTTCCCTGTGGGAGGAGCCGGACGTTTGCCTTTTCGGCAAGAGTCTCTGCCGCGGCCGAGCGTCATGAGATGTTGCATCTCTGGGAAAGCACCGATCCCCAGTGCTGTTGTGCCTGTAGATAGGGCACAAAGGCACCGTGAAGAGCAGCAACAGCTTTCAGGGCTGGGCCCTTCCCTGTGGGAGGAGCCGGACGTTTGCCTTTTCGGCAAGAGGCTCTGCCGCGGCTGAGCGCCATGAGATGTTGCGACTCTGGGAAAGCACCGATCCCCAGTGCTGTTGTGCCTGTAGATAGGGCACCAAGGTTAGGTGAAGAGCAGCAACAGCTTTCAGGGCTGGGCCCTTCCCTGTGGGAGAAGGAGTCAGACATTTCCCTTTCGGCAAGATGCTCTGCCGCGGCCGAGCGCCATGAGATGTTGCGTCTCTGAGAAAGCCCATATCCCCAGTGCTGTTGTGCCTGTAGATAGGGTGCCAAGGCATCGTGAAGAGCAGCAACAGTTTTCAGGGCTGGGCCCTTCCCTCTAGGAGAAGGAGTACAACGTTTGCCTTTTCGGCAAGAGGCTCTGCCGCGGCTAAGCGCCATGAGATGTTGCGACTCTGGGAAAGCACAGATCCCCAGTGCTGTTGTGCCTGTAGATAGGGCACAAAGGCACCGTGAAGAGCAGCAACAGCTTTCAGGGCTGGGCCCTTCCCTGTGGGAGGAGTCGGACGTTTGCCTTTTCGGCAAGAGGCTCTGCCGCGGCTGAGCGCCATGAGATGTTGCGACTCTGGGAAAGCACCGATCCCCAGTGCTGTTGTTCCTGTAGATAGGGCACCAAGGTTAGGTGAAGAGCAGCAACAGCTTTCAGGGCTGGGCCCTTCCCTGTGGGAGAAGGAGCCGGACGTTTGCCTTTTCGGCAAGAGGCTCTGCTGCGGCCGAGCGCCATGAGATGTTGCGTCTCTGAGAAAGCCCATATCCCCAGTGCTGTTGTGCCTGTAGATAGGGCGCCAAGGGACCGTGAAGAGCAGCAACAGGTTTCAGGGCTGGGCCCTTCCCTGTGGGAGAAGGAGCCGGACGTTTGCCTTTTCGGCAAGAGGCTCTGCCGTGGCCGAGTGCCATGAGATGTTGCGTCTCTGGGAAAGCACCGATCCCCAGTGCTGTTGTGCCTGTAGATAGGGCGCCAAGGCACCGTGAAGAGCAGCAACAGCTTTCAGGGCTTGGCCCTTCCCTGTGGGAGGAGCCGGATGTTTGCCTTTTCGGCAAGAGTCTCTGCCGCGACCGAGCGTCAGGAGATGTTGCATCTCTGGGAAAGCACCGATCCCCAGTGCTGTTGTGCCTGTAGATAGGGCACAAAGGCACCGTGAAGAGCAGCAACAGCTTTCAGGGCTTGGCCCTTCCCTGTGGGAGGAGCCGGACGTTTGCCTTTTCGGCAAGAGGCTCTGCCGCGGCTGAGCGCCATGAGATGTTGCGACTCTGGGAAAGCACCGATCCCCAGTGCTGTTGTGCCTGTAGATAGGGCACGAAACTTAGGTGAAGAGCAGCAACAGCTTTCAGGGCTGGGCCCTTCCCTCTAGGAGAAGGAGTACAACGTTTGCCTTTCGGCAAGATGCTCTGCCGTGGCCGAGCGCCATGAGATGTTGCATCTCTGGGAAAGCACCGATCCCCAGTGCTGTTGTGCCTGTAGATAGGGCACCAAGGTTAGGTGAAGAGCAGCAACAGCTTTCAGGGCTGGGCCCTTCCCTGTGGGAGAAGGAGCCGGACGTTTGACTTTTCGGCAAGAGGCTCTGCCGCAACCGAGCTTCATGAGATGTTGCGTCTCTGAGAAAGCCCATATCCCCAGTGCTGTTGTGCCTGTAGATAGGGCGCCAAGGCATCGTGAAGAGCAGCAACAGTTTTCAGGGCTGGGCCCTTCCCTGTGGGAGAAGGAGCCGGACGTTTGCCTTTTCGGCAAGAGGCTCTGCCGTGGCCGAGTGCCATGAGATGTTGCGTCTCTGGGAAAGCACCGATCCCCAGTGCTGTTGTGCCTGTAGATAGGGCACCAAGGGACCGTGAAGAGCAGCAACAGCTTTCAGGGCTTGGCCCTTCCCTGTGGGAGGAGCCGGACGTTTGCCTTTTCGGCAAGAGTCTCTGCCGAGGCCGAGCGTCATGAGATGTTGCATCTCTGGGAAAGCACCGATCCCCAGTGCTGTTGTGCCTGTAGATAGGGCACAAAGGCACCGTGAAGAGCAGCAACAGCTTTCAGGGCTGGGCCCTTCCCTGTGGGAGGAGCCGGACGTTTGCCTTTTCGGCAAGAGGCTCTGCCGCGGCTGAGCGCCATGAGATGTTGCGACTCTGGGAAAGCACCGATCCCCAGTGCTGTTGTGCCTGTAGATAGGGCACCAAGGTTAGGTGAAGAGCAGCAACAGCTTTCAGGGCTGGGCCCTTCCCTGTGGGAGAAGGAGTCAGACATTTCCCTTTCGGCAAGATGCTCTGCCGCGGCCGAGCGCCATGAGATGTTGCGTCTCTGAGAAAGCCCATATCCCCAGTGCTGTTGTGCCTGTAGATAGGGCGCCAAGGCATCGTGAAGAGCAGCAACATTTTTCAGGGCTGCGCCCTTCCCTCTAGGAGAAGGAGTACAACGTTTGCCTTTCGGCAAGATGCTCTGCCGCGGCCGAGCGCCATGAGATGTTGCGTCTCTGGGAAAGCACCGATCCCCAGTGCTGTTGTGCCTGTAGATAGGGCACCAAGGTTAGGTGAAGAGCAGCAACAGCTTTCAGGGCTGGGCCCTTCCCTGTGGGAGGAGTCGGACGTTTGCCTTTTCGGCAAGAGGCTCTGCCGCGGCTAAGCGCCATGAGATGTTGCGACTCTGGGAAAGCACAGATCCCCAGTGCTGTTGTGCCTGTAGATAGGGCACAAAGGCACCGTGAAGAGCAGCAACAGCTTTCAGGGCTGGGCCCTTCCCTGTGGGAGGAGTCGGACGTTTGCCTTTTCGGCAAGAGGCTCTGCCGCGGCTGAGCGCCATGAGATGTTGCGACTCTGGGAAAGCACCGATCCCCAGTGCTGTTGTTCCTGTAGATAGGGCACCAAGGTTAGGTGAAGAGCAGCAACAGCTTTCAGGGCTGGGCCCTGCCCTGTGGGAGAAGGAGCCGGACGTTTGCCTTTTCGGCAAGAGGCTCTGCTGCGGCCGAGCGCCATGAGATGTTGCGTCTCTGAGAAAGCCCATATCCCCAGTGCTGTTGTGCCTGTAGATAGGGCGCCAAGGGACCGTGAAGAGCAGCAACAGGTTTCAGGGCTGGGCCCTTCCCTGTGGGAGGAGCCGGACGTTTGCCTTTTCGGCAAGAGGCTCTGCCGTGGCCGAGTGCCATGAGATGTTGCGTCTCTGGAAAAGCACCGATCCCCAGTGCTGTTGTGCCTGTAGATAGGGCGCCAAGGCACCGTGAAGAGCAGCAACAGCTTTCAGGGCTTGGCCCTTCCCTGTGGGAGGAGCCGGATGTTTGCCTTTTCGGCAAGAGTCTCTGCCGCGACCGAGCGTCAGGAGATGTTGCATCTCTGGGAAAGCACCGATCCCCAGTGCTGTTGTGCCTGTAGATAGGGCACAAAGGCACCGTGAAGAGCAGCAACAGCTTTCAGGGCTTGGCCCTTCCCTGTGGGAGGAGCCGGACGTTTGCCTTTTCGGCAAGAGGCTCTGCCGCGGCTGAGCGCCATGAGATGTTGCGACTCTGGGAAAGCACCGATCCCCAGTGCTGTTGTGCCTGTAGATAGGGCACGAAACTTAGGTGAAGAGCAGCAACAGCTTTCAGGGCTGGGCCCTTCCCTCTAGGAGAAGGAGTACAACGTTTGCCTTTCGGCAAGATGCTCTGCCGTGGCCCGAGCGCCATGAGATGTTGCATCTCTGGGAAAGCACCGATCCCCAGTGCTGTTGTGCCTGTAGATAGGGCACCAAGGTTAGGTGAAGAGCAGCAACAGCTTTCAGGGCTGGGCCCTTCCCTTTGGGAGAAGGAGCCGGACGTTTGACTTTTCGGCAAGAGGCTCTGCCGCAACCGAGCTTCATGAGATGTTGCGTCTCTGAGAAAGCCCATATCCCCAGTGCTGTTGTGCCTGTAGATAGGGCGCCAAGGCATCGTGAAGAGCAGCAACAGTTTTCAGGGCTGGGCCCTTCCCTGTGGGAGAAGGAGCCGGACGTTTGCCTTTTCGGCAAGAGGCTCTGCCGCTGCCGAGCGCCATGAGATGTTGCGTCTCTGGGAAAGCACCGATCCCCAGTGCTGTTGTGCCTGTAGATAGGGCACCAAGGTTAGGTGAAGAGCAGCAACAGCTTTCAGGGCTGGGCCCTTCCCTTTGGGAGAAGGAGCCGGACGTTTGACTTTTCGGCAAGAGACTCTGCCGCGGCCGAGCGCCATGAGATATTGCGTCTCTGGGAAAGCACCGATCCGCAGTGCTGTTGTGCCTGTAGATAGAGTGCCAAGGCACCGTGAAGAGCAGCAAAAGCTTTCAGAGCTGGGCCCTTCCCTGTGGGAGAAGGAGTCAGACTTTTGCCTTTTCGGCAAGAGGCTCTGCCGCGGCCGAGCGCCATGAGATATTGCGTCTCTGGGAAAGCACAGATCCCCAGTGCTGTTGTGCCTGTAGATAGGGCACCAAGGTTAGGTGAAGAGCAGCAACAGCTTTCAGGGCTGGGCCCTTCCCTGTGGGAGAAGGAGCCGGACGTTTGCCTTTTCGGCAAGAGGCTCTTCTTCGGCCGAGCGCAATGAGATGTTGCGTCTCTGGGTACGCCCATATCCCCAGTGCTGTTGTGCCTGTAGATAGGGCGCCAAGGGACCGTAAAGAGCAGCAACAGCTTTCAGGGCTGGGCCCTGCCCTGTGGGAGAAGGAGCCGGACGTTTGCCTTTTCGGCAAGAGGCTCTGCCGCAACCGAGCGCCATGAGATGTTGCGTCTCTGGGAAAGCCCAGATCCCCAGTGCTGTTGTGCCTGTAGATAGGGCGCCAAGGGACCGTGAAGAGCAGCAACAGCTTTCAGGGCTGGGCCCTTCCCTGTGGGAGGAGCCGGACGTTTGCCTTTTCGGCAAGAGTCTCTGCCGCGGCTGAGCGCCATGAGATGTTGCGTCTCTGGGAAAGCACCGATCCCCAGTGCTGTTGTGCCTGTAGATGGAGTGCCAAGGGACCGTGAAGAGCAGCAACAGCTTTCAGGGCTGGGCCCTTCCCTATGGGAGAAGGAGCCTGACGTTTGCCTTTTCGGCAAGAGTCTCTGCTGCGGCCGAGCGCCATGAGATGTTGCGTCTCTGGGTACGCCCATATGCCCAGTGCTGTTGTGCCTGTAGATAGGGTGCCAAGGCATCGTGAAGAGCAGCAACAGTTTTCAGGGCTGGGCCCTTCCCTGTGGGAGAAGGAGTCCGACGTATGCCTTTTCGGCAAGATGCTCTGCCGCGGCCAGGTGCCGTGAGATGTTGCGTCTCTGCTAAAGCACCGATCCCCAGTGCTGTTGTGCCTGTAGATAGGACACGAAGGGTAGTTGAAGAGCAGCAAAAGCTTTCAGGCCTGGGCACTTCCTTGTGGGAGAAGGAGCAAGACGTTTGCCTTTTCGGCAAGAGGCTCTACCGCGGCCGAGCGCCATGAGATGTTGCGTCTCTGGGAAAGCACCGATCCCCGGTGCTGTTGTGCCTGTAGATAGGGCGCCAAGGCACCGTGAAGAGCAGCAACAGCTTTCAGGGCTTGCCCTTCCCTGTGGGAGAAGGAGCCGGACGTTTGCCTTTTCGGCAAGAGGCTCTGCCGTGGCCGAGTGCCATGAGATGTTGCGTCTCTGGGAAAGCACCGATCCCCAGTGCTGTTGTGCCTGTAGATAGGGCACCAAGGGACCGTGAAGAGCAGCAACAGCTTTCAGGGCTTGGCCCTTCCCTGTGGGAGGAGCCGGACGTTTGCCTTTTCGGCAAGAGTCTCTGCCGCGGCCGAGCGTCATGAGATGTTGCATCTCTGGGAAAGCCCATATCCCCAGTGCTGTTGTGCCTGTAGATAGGGCGCCAAGGCATCGTGAAGAGCAGCAACAGTTTTCAGGGCTGGGCCCTTCCCTGTGGGAGAAGGAGCCGGACGTTTGCCTTTTCGGCAAGAGGCTCTGCCGCGGCCGAGCGCCATGAGATGTTGCGTCTCTGGGAAAGCACAGATCCCCAGTGCTGTTGTGCCTGTAGATAGGGCACCAAGGGACCGTGAAGAGCAGCAACAGCTTTCAGGGCTTGGCCCTTCCCTGTGGGAGGAGCCGGACGTTTGCCTTTTCGGCAAGAGTCTCTGCCGCGGCCGAGCGTCATGAGATGTTGCATCTCTGGGAAAGCACCGATCCCCAGTGCTGTTGTGCCTGTAGATAGGGCACAAAGGCACCGTGAAGAGCAGCAACAGCTTTCAGGGCTGGGCCCTTCCCTGTGGGAGGAGCCGGACGTTTGCCTTTTCGGCAAGAGGCTCTGCCGCGGCTGAGCGCCATGAGATGTTGCGACTCTGGGAAAGCACCGATCCCCAGTGCTGTTGTGCCTGTAGATAGGGCACCAAGGTTAGGTGAAGAGCAGCAACAGCTTTCAGGGCTGGGCCCTTCCCTGTGGGAGAAGGAGTCAGACATTTCCCTTTCGGCAAGATGCTCTGCCGCGGCCGAGCGCCATGAGATGTTGCGTCTCTGAGAAAGCCCATATCCCCAGTGCTGTTGTGCCTGTAGATAGGGCGCCAAGGCATCATGAAGAGCAGCAACATTTTTCAGGGCTGGGCCCTTCCCTCTAGGAGAAGGAGTACAACGTTTGCCTTTCGGCAAGATGCTCTGCCGCGGCCGAGCGCCATGAGATGTTGCGTCTCTGGGAAAGCACCGATCCCCAGTGCTGTTGTGCCTGTAGATAGGGCACCAAGGTTAGGTGAAGAGCAGCAACAGCTTTCAGGGCTGGGCCCTTCCCTGTGGGAGGAGTCGGACGTTTGCCTTTTCGGCAAGAGGCTCTGCCGCGGCTGAGCGCCATGAGATGTTGCGACTCTGGGAAAGCACCGATCCCCAGTGCTGTTGTTCCTGTAGATAGGGCACCAAGGTTAGGTGAAGAGCAGCAACAGCTTTCAGGGCTGGGCCCTTCCCTGTGGGAGAAGGAGCCGGACGTTTGCCTTTTCGGCAAGAGGCTCTGCTGCGGCCGAGCGCCATGAGATGTTGCGTCTCTGAGAAAGCCCATATCCCCAGTGCTGTTGTGCCTGTAGATAGGGCGCCAAGGGACCGTGAAGAGCAGCAACAGGTTTCAGGGCTGGGCCCTTCCCTGTGGGAGAAGGAGCCGGACGTTTGCCTTTTCGGCAAGAGGCTCTGCCGTGGCCGAGTGCCATGAGATGTTGCGTCTCTGGGAAAGCACCGATCCCCAGTGCTGTTGTGCCTGTAGATAGGGCGCCAAGGCACCGTGAAGAGCAGCAACAGCTTTCAGGGCTTGGCCCTTCCCTGTGGGAGGAGCCGGATGTTTGCCTTTTCGGCAAGAGTCTCTGCCGCGACCGAGCGTCAGGAGATGTTGCATCTCTGGGAAAGCACCGATCCCCAGTGCTGTTGTGCCTGTAGATAGGGCACAAAGGCACCGTGAAGAGCAGCAACAGCTTTCAGGGCTTGGCCCTTCCCTGTGGGAGGAGCCGGACGTTTGCCTTTTCGGCAAGAGGCTCTGCCGCGGCTGAGCGCCATGAGATGTTGCGTCTCTGGGAAAGCACCGATCCCCAGTGCTGTTGTGCCTGTAGATAGGGCACGAAACTTAGGTGAAGAGCAGCAACAGCTTTCAGGGCTGGGCCCTTCCCTCTAGGAGAAGGAGTACAACGTTTGCCTTTCGGCAAGATGCTCTGCCGTGGCCGAGCGCCATGAGATGTTGCATCTCTGGGAAAGCACCGATCCCCAGTGCTGTTGTGCCTGTAGATAGGGCACCAAGGTTAGGTGAAGAGCAGCAACAGCTTTCAGGGCTGGGCCCTTCCCTTTGGGAGAAGGAGCCGGACGTTTGACTTTTCGGCAAGAGGCTCTGCCGCAACCGAGCTTCATGAGATGTTGCGTCTCTGAGAAAGCCCATATCCCCAGTGCTGTTGTGCCTGTAGATAGGGCGCCAAGGCATCGTGAAGAGCAGCAACAGTTTTCAGGGCTGGGCCCTTCCCTGTGGGAGAAGGAGCCGGACGTTTGCCTTTTCGGCAAGAGGCTCTGCCGCTGCCGAGCGCCATGAGATGTTGCGTCTCTGGGAAAGCACCGATCCCCAGTGCTGTTGTGCCTGTAGATAGGGCACCAAGGTTAGGTGAAGAGCAGCAACAGCTTTCAGGGCTGGGCCCTTCCCTGTGGGAGAAGGAGCCGGACGTTTGACTTTTCGGCAAGAGACTCTGCCGCGGCCGAGCGCCATGAGATATTGCGTCTCTGGGAAAGCACCGATCCGCAGTGCTGTTGTGCCTGTAGATAGAGTGCCAAGGCACCGTGAAGAGCAGCAAAAGCTTTCAGAGCTGGGCCCTTCCCTGTGGGAGAAGGAGTCAGACTTTTGCCTTTTCGGCAAGAGGCTCTGCCGCGGCCAAGCGCCATGAGATATTGCGTCTCTGGGAAAGCACAGATCCCCAGTGCTGTTGTGCCTGTAGATAGGGCACCAAGGTTAGGTGAAGAGCAGCAACAGCTTTCAGGGCTGGGCCCTTCCCTGTGGGAGAAGGAGCCGGACGTTTGCCTTTTCGGCAAGAGGCTCTTCTTCGGCCGAGCGCAATGAGATGTTGCGTCTCTGGGTACGCCCATATCCCCAGTGCTGTTGTGCCTGTAGATAGGGCGCCAAGGGACCGTAAAGAGCAGCAACAGCTTTCAGGGCTGGGCCCTGCCCTGTGGGAGAAGGAGCCGGACGTTTGCCTTTTCGGCAAGAGGCTCTGCCGCAACCGAGCGCCATGAGATGTTGCGTCTCTGGGAAAGCCCAGATCCCCAGTGCTGTTGTGCCTGTAGATAGGGCGCCAAGGGACCGTGAAGAGCAGCAACAGCTTTCAGGGCTGGGCCCTTCCCCGTGGGAGGAGCCGGACGTTTGCCTTTTCGGCAAGAGTCTCTGCCGCGGCCGAGCGCCATGAGATGTTGCGTCTCTGGGAAAGCACCGATCCCCAGTGCTGTTGTGCCTGTAGATGGAGTGCCAAGGGACCGTAAAGAGCAGCAACAGCTTTCAGGGCTGGGCCCTTCCCTATGGGAGAAGGAGCCTGACGTTTGCCTTTTCGGCAAGAGTCTCTGCTGCGGCCGAGCGCCATGAGATGTTGCGTCTCTGGGTACGCCCATATGCCCAGTGCTGTTGTGCCTGTAGATAGGGTGCCAAGGCATCGTGAAGAGCAGCAACAGTTTTCAGGGCTGGGCCCTTCCCTGTGGGAGAAGGAGTCCGACGTATGCCTTTTCGGCAAGATGCTCTGCCGCGGCCAGGTGCCGTGAGATGTTGCGTCTCTGCTAAAGCACCGATCCCCAGTGCTGTTGTGCCTGTAGATAGGGCACCAAGGTTAGGTGAAGAGCAGCAAAAGCTTTCAGGCCTGGGCACTTCCTTGTGGGAGAAGGAGCAAGACGTTTGCCTTTTCGGCAAGAGGCTCTGCCGCGGCCGAGCGCCATGAGATGTTGCGTCTCTGGGAAAGCACCGATCCCCGGTGATGTTGTGCCTGTAGATAGGGCGCCAAGGCACCGTGAAGAGCAGCAACAGCTTTCAGGGCTTGCCCTTCCCTGTGGGAGAAGGAGCCGGACATTTGCCTTTTCGGCAAGAGGCTCTGCCGTGGCCGAGTGCCATGAGATGTTGCGTCTCTGGGAAAGCACCGATCCCCAGTGCTGTTGTGCCTGTAGATAGGGCGCCAAGGGACCGTGAAGAGCAGCAACAGCTTTCAGGGCTTGGCCCTTCCCTGTGGGAGGAGCCGGACGTTTGCCTTTTCGGCAAGAGTCTCTGCCGCGGCCGAGCGTCATGAGATGTTGCATCTCTGGGAAAGCACCGATCCCCAGTGCTGTTGTGCCTGTAGATAGGGCACAAAGGCACCGTGAAGAGCAGCAACAGCTTTCAGGGCTGGGCCCTTCCCTGTGGGAGGAGCCGGACGTTTGCCTTTTCGGCAAGAGGCTCTGCCGCGGCTGAGCGCCATGAGATGTTGCGACTCTGGGAAAGCACCGATCCCCAGTGCTGTTGTGCCTGTAGATAGGGCACCAAGGTTAGGTGAAGAGCAGCAACAGCTTTCAGGGCTGGGCCCTTCCCTGTGGGAGAAGGAGTCAGACGTTTCCCTTTCGGCAAGATGCTCTGCCGCGGCCGAGCGCCATGAGATGTTGCGTCTCTGAGAAAGCCCATATCCCCAGTGCTGTTGTGCCTGTAGATAGGGCGCCAAGGCATCGTGAAGAGCAGCAACAGTTTTCAGGGCTGGGCCCTTCCCTCTAGGAGAAGGAGTACAACGTTTGCCTTTCGGCAAGATGCTCTGCCGCGGCCGAGCGCCATGAGATGTTGCGTCTCTGGGAAAGCACCGATCCCCAGTGCTGTTGTGCCTGTAGATAGGGCACCAAGGTTAGGTGAAGAGCAGCAACAGCTTTCAGGGCTGGGCCCTTCCCTGTGGGAGGAGTCGGACGTTTGCCTTTTCGGCAAGAGGCTCTGCCGCGGCTAAGCGCCATGAGATGTTGCGACTCTGGGAAAGCACAGATCCCCAGTGCTGTTGTGCCTGTAGATAGGGCACAAAGGCACCGTGAAGAGCAGCAACAGGTTTCAGGGCTGGGCCCTTCCCTGTGGGAGAAGGAGCCGGACGTTTGCCTTTTCGGCAAGAGGCTCTGCTGCGGCCGAGCGCCATGAGATGTTGCGTCTCTGGGTACGCCCATATCCCCAGTGCTGTTGTGCCTGTAGATAGGGCGCCAAGGGACCGTGAAGAGCAGCAACAGGTTTCAGGGCTGGGCCCTTCCCTGTGGGAGAAGGAGCCGGACGTTTGCCTTTTCGGCAAGAGGCTCTGCCGTGGCCGAGTGCCATGAGATGTTGCGTCTCTGGGAAAGCACCGATCCCCAGTGCTGTTGTGCCTGTAGATAGGGCGCCAAGGCACCGTGAAGAGCAGCAACAGCTTTCAGGGCTTGGCCCTTCCCTGTGGGAGGAGCCGGACGTTTGCCTTTTCGGCAAGAGTCTCTGCCGCGACCGAGCGTCAGGAGATGTTGCATCTCTGGGAAAGCACCGATCCCCAGTGCTGTTGTGCCTGTAGATAGGGCACAAAGGCACCGTGAAGAGCAGCAACAGCTTTCAGGGCTTGGCCCTTCCCTGTGGGAGGAGCCGGACGTTTGCCTTTTCGGCAAGAGGCTCTGCCGCGGCTGAGCGCCATGAGATGTTGCGACTCTGGGAAAGCACCGATCCCCAGTGCTGTTGTGCCTGTAGATAGGGCACGAAACTTAGGTGAAGAGCAGCAACAGCTTTCAGGGCTGGGCCCTTCCCTCTAGGAGAAGGAGTACAACGTTTGCCTTTCGGCAAGATGCTCTGCCGTGGCCGAGCGCCATGAGATGTTGCATCTCTGGGAAAGCACCGATCCCCAGTGCTGTTGTGCCTGTAGATAGGGCACCAAGGTTAGGTGAAGAGCAGCAACAGCTTTCAGGGCTGGGCCCTTCCCTTTGGGAGAAGGAGCCGGACGTTTGACTTTTCGGCAAGAGGCTCTGCCGCAACCGAGCTTCATGAGATGTTGCGTCTCTGAGAAAGCCCATATCCCCAGTGCTGTTGTGCCTGTAGATAGGGCGCCAAGGCATCGTGAAGAGCAGCAACAGTTTTCAGGGCTGGGCCCTTCCCTGTGGGAGAAGGAGCCGGACGTTTGACTTTTCGGCAAGAGACTCTGCCGCGGCCGAGCGCCATGAGATATTGCGTCTCTGGGAAAGCACCGATCCGCAGTGCTGTTGTGCCTGTAGATAGAGTGCCAAGGCACCGTGAAGAGCAGCAAAAGCTTTCAGAGCTGGGCCCTTCCCTGTGGGAGAAGGAGTCAGACTTTTGCCTTTTCGGCAAGAGGCTCTGCCGCGGCCGAGCGCCATGAGATATTGCGTCTCTGGGAAAGCACAGATCCCCAGTGCTGTTGTGCCTGTAGATAGGGCGCCAAGGGACCGTGAAGAGCAGCAACAGCTTTCAGGGCTGGGCCCTTCCCTGTGGGAGAAGGAGCCGGACGTTTGCCTTTTCAGCAAGAGGCTCTTCTTCGGCCGAGCGCAATGAGATGTTGCGTCTCTGGGTACGCCCATATCCCCAGTGCTGTTGTGCCTGTAGATAGGGCGCCAAGGGACCGTAAAGAGCAGCAACAGCTTTCAGGGCTGGGCCCTGCCCTGTGGGAGAAGGAGCCGGACGTTTGCCTTTTCGGCAAGAGGCTCTGCCGCAACCGAGCGCCATGAGATGTTGCGTCTCTGGGAAAGCCCAGATCCCCAGTGCTGTTGTGCCTGTAGATAGGGCGCCAAGGGACCGTGAAGAGCAGCAACAGCTTTCAGGGCTGGGCCCTTCCCTGTGGGAGGAGCCGGACGTTTGCCTTTTCGGCAAGAGTCTCTGCCGCGGCCGAGCGCCATGAGATGTTGCGTCTCTGGGAAAGCACCGATCCCCAGTGCTGTTGTGCCTGTAGATGGAGTGCCAAGGGACCGTGAAGAGCAGCAACAGCTTTCAGGGCTGGGCCCTTCCCTATGGGAGAAGGAGCCTGACGTTTGCCTTTTCGGCAAGAGTCTCTGCTGCGGCCGAGCTCCATGAGATGTTGCGTCTCTGGGTACGCCCATATGCCCAGTGCTGTTGTGCCTGTAGATAGGGTGCCAAGGCATCGTGAAGAGCAGCAACAGTTTTCAGGGCTGGGCCCTTCCCTGTGGGAGAAGGAGTCCGACGTATGCCTTTTCGGCAAGATGCTCTGCCGCGGCCAGGTGCCGTGAGATGTTGCGTCTCTGCTAAAGCACCGATCCCCAGTGCTGTTGTGCCTGTAGATAGGACACGAAGGTTAGTTGAAGAGCAGCAAAAGCTTTCAGGCCTGGGCACTTCCTTGTGGGAGAAGGAGCAAGACGTTTGCCTTTTCAGCAAGAGGCTCTGCCGCGGCCGAGCGCCATGAGATGTTGCGTCTCTGGGAAAGCACCGATCCCCGGTGCTGTTGTGCCTGTAGATAGGGCGCCAAGGCACCGTGAAGAGCAGCAACAGCTTTCAGGGCTTGCCCTTCCCTGTGGGAGAAGGAGCCGGACGTTTGCCTTTTCGGCAAGAGGCTCTGCCGTGGCCGAGTGCCATGAGATGTTGCGTCTCTGGGAAAGCACCGATCCCCAGTGCTGTTGTGCCTGTAGATAGGGCACCAAGGGACCGTGAAGAGCAGCAACAGCTTTCAGGGCTTGGCCCTTCCCTGTGGGAGGAGCCGGACGTTTGCCTTTTCGGCAAGAGTCTCTGCCGCGGCCGAGCGTCATGAGATGTTGCATCTCTGGGAAAGCACCGATCCCCAGTGCTGTTGTGCCTGTAGATAGGGCACAAAGGCACCGTGAAGAGCAGCAACAGCTTTCAGGGCTGGGCCCTTCCCTGTGGGAGGAGCCGGACGTTTGCCTTTTCGGCAAGAGGCTCTGCCGCGGCTGAGCGCCATGAGATGTTGCGACTCTGGGAAAGCACCGATCCCCAGTGCTGTTGTGCCTGTAGATAGGGCACCAAGGTTAGGTGAAGAGCAGCAACAGCTTTCAGGGCTGGGCCCTTCCCTGTGGGAGAAGGAGTCAGACATTTCCCTTTCGGCAAGATGCTCTGCCGCGGCCGAGCGCCATGAGATGTTGCGTCTCTGAGAAAGCCCATATCCCCAGTGCTGTTGTGCCTGTAGATAGGGCGCCAAGGCATCGTGAAGAGCAGCAACAGTTTTCAGGGCTGGGCCCTTCCCTCTAGGAGAAGGAGTACAACGTTTGCCTTTCGGCAAGATGCTCTGCCGCGGCCGAGCGCCATGAGATGTTGCGTCTCTGGGAAAGCACCGATCCCCAGTGCTGTTGTGCCTGTAGATAGGGCACCAAGGTTAGGTGAAGAGCAGCAACAGCTTTCAGGGCTGGGCCCTTCCCTGTGGGAGGAGTCGGACGTTTGCCTTTTCGGCAAGAGGCTCTGCCGCGTCTAAGCGCCATGAGATGTTGCGACTCTGGGAAAGCACAGATCCCCAGTGCTGTTGTGCCTGTAGATAGGGCACAAAGGCACCGTGAAGAGCAGCAACAGCTTTCAGGGCTGGGCCCTTCCCTGTGGGAGGAGTCGGACGTTTGCCTTTTCGGCAAGAGGCTCTGCCGCGGCTGAGCGCCATGAGATGTTGCGACTCTGGGAAAGCACCGATCCCCAGTGCTGTTGTTCCTGTAGATAGGGCACCAAGGTTAGGTGAAGAGCAGCAACAGCTTTCAGGGCTGGGCCCTTCCCTGTGGGAGAAGGAGCCGGACGTTTGCCTTTTCGGCAAGAGGCTCTGCTGCGGCCGAGCGCCATGAGATGTTGCGTCTCTGGGTACGCCCATATCCCCAGTGCTGTTGTGCCTGTAGATAGGGCGCCAAGGGACCGTGAAGAGCAGCAACAGGTTTCAGGGCTGGGCCCTTCCCTGTGGGAGAAGGAGCCGGACGTTTGCCTTTTCGGCAAGAGGCTCTGCCGTGGCCGAGTGCCATGAGATGTTGCGTCTCTGGGAAAGCACCGATCCCCAGTGCTGTTGTGCCTGTAGATAGGGCGCCAAGGCACCGTGAAGAGCAGCAACAGCTTTCAGGGCTTGGCCCTTCCCTGTGGGAGGAGCCGGATGTTTGCCTTTTCGGCAAGAGTCTCTGCCGCGACCGAGCGTCAGGAGATGTTGCATCTCTGGGAAAGCACCGATCCCCAGTGCTGTTGTGCCTGTAGATAGGGCACAAAGGCACCGTGAAGAGCAGCAACAGCTTTCAGGGCTTGGCCCTTCCCTGTGGGAGGAGCCGGATGTTTGCCTTTTCGGCAAGAGGCTCTGCCGCGGCTGAGCGCCATGAGATGTTGCGACTCTGGGAAAGCACCGATCCCCAGTGCTGTTGTGCCTGTAGATAGGGCACGAAACTTAGGTGAAGAGCAGCAACAGCTTTCAGGGCTGGGCCCTTCCCTCTAGGAGAAGGAGTACAACGTTTGCCTTTCGGCAAGATGCTCTGCCGTGGCCGAGCGCCATGAGATGTTGCATCTCTGGGAAAGCACCGATCCCCAGTGCTGTTGTGCCTGTAGATAGGGCACCAAGGTTAGGTGAAGAGCAGCAACAGCTTTCAGGGCTGGGCCCTTCCCTTTGGGAGAAGGAGCCGGACGTTTGACTTTTCGGCAAGAGGCTCTGCCGCAACCGAGCTTCATGAGATGTTGCGTCTCTGAGAAAGCCCATATCCCCAGTGCTGTTGTGCCTGTAGATAGGGCGCCAAGGCATCGTGAAGAGCAGCAACAGTTTTCAGGGCTGGGCCCTTCCCTGTGGGAGAAGGAGTCAGACTTTTGCCTTTTCGGCAAGAGGCTCTGCCGCGGCCGAGCGCCATGAGATATTGCGTCTCTGGGAAAGCACAGATCCCCAGTGCTGTTGTGCCTGTAGATAGGGCGCCAAGGGACCGTGAAGAGCAGCAACAGCTTTCAGGGCTGGGCCCTTCCCTGTGGGAGAAGGAGCCGGACGTTTGCCTTTTCAGCAAGAGGCTCTTCTTCGGCCGAGCGCAATGAGATGTTGCGTCTCTGGGTACGCCCATATCCCCAGTGCTGTTGTGCCTGTAGATAGGGCGCCAAGGGACCGTAAAGAGCAGCAACAGCTTTCAGGGCTGGGCCCTGCCCTGTGGGAGAAGGAGCCGGACGTTTGCCTTTTCGGCAAGAGGCTCTGCCGCAACCGAGCGCCATGAGATGTTGCGTCTCTGGGAAAGCCCAGATCCCCAGTGCTGTTGTGCCTGTAGATAGGGCGCCAAGGGACCGTGAAGAGCAGCAACAGCTTTCAGGGCTGGGCCCTTCCCTGTGGGAGGAGCCGGACGTTTGCCTTTTCGGCAAGAGTCTCTGCCGCGGCCGAGCGCCATGAGATGTTGCGTCTCTGGGAAAGCACCGATCCCCAGTGCTGTTGTGCCTGTAGATGGAGTGCCAAGGGACCGTGAAGAGCAGCAACAGCTTTCAGGGCTGGGCCCTTCCCTATGGGAGAAGGAGCCTGACGTTTGCCTTTTCGGCAAGAGTCTCTGCTGCGGCCGAGCTCCATGAGATGTTGCGTCTCTGGGTACGCCCATATGCCCAGTGCTGTTGTGCCTGTAGATAGGGTGCCAAGGCATCGTGAAGAGCAGCAACAGTTTTCAGGGCTGGGCCCTTCCCTGTGGGAGAAGGAGTCCGACGTATGCCTTTTCGGCAAGATGCTCTGCCGCGGCCAGGTGCCGTGAGATGTTGCGTCTCTGCTAAAGCACCGATCCCCAGTGCTGTTGTGCCTGTAGATAGGACACGAAGGTTAGTTGAAGAGCAGCAAAAGCTTTCAGGCCTGGGCACTTCCTTGTGGGAGAAGGAGCAAGACGTTTGCCTTTTCAGCAAGAGGCTCTGCCGCGGCCGAGCGCCATGAGATGTTGCGTCTCTGGGAAAGCACCGATCCCCGGTGCTGTTGTGCCTGTAGATAGGGCGCCAAGGCACCGTGAAGAGCAGCAACAGCTTTCAGGGCTTGCCCTTCCCTGTGGGAGAAGGAGCCGGACGTTTGCCTTTTCGGCAAGAGGCTCTGCCGTGGCCGAGTGCCATGAGATGTTGCGTCTCTGGGAAAGCACCGATCCCCAGTGCTGTTGTGCCTGTAGATAGGGCACCAAGGGACCGTGAAGAGCAGCAACAGCTTTCAGGGCTTGGCCCTTCCCTGTGGGAGGAGCCGGACGTTTGCCTTTTCGGCAAGAGTCTCTGCCGCGGCCGAGCGTCATGAGATGTTGCATCTCTGGGAAAGCACCGATCCCCAGTGCTGTTGTGCCTGTAGATAGGGCACAAAGGCACCGTGAAGAGCAGCAACAGCTTTCAGGGCTGGGCCCTTCCCTGTGGGAGGAGCCGGACGTTTGCCTTTTCGGCAAGAGGCTCTGCCGCGGCTGAGCGCCATGAGATGTTGCGACTCTGGGAAAGCACCGATCCCCAGTGCTGTTGTGCCTGTAGATAGGGCACCAAGGTTAGGTGAAGAGCAGCAACAGCTTTCAGGGCTGGGCCCTTCCCTGTGGGAGAAGGAGTCAGACATTTCCCTTTCGGCAAGATGCTCTGCCGCGGCCGAGCGCCATGAGATGTTGCGTCTCTGAGAAAGCCCATATCCCCAGTGCTGTTGTGCCTGTAGATAGGGCGCCAAGGCATCGTGAAGAGCAGCAACAGTTTTCAGGGCTGGGCCCTTCCCTCTAGGAGAAGGAGTACAACGTTTGCCTTTCGGCAAGATGCTCTGACGCGGCCGAGCGCCATGAGATGTTGCGTCTCTGGGAAAGCACCGATCCCCAGTGCTGTTGTGCCTGTAGATAGGGCACCAAGGTTAGGTGAAGAGCAGCAACAGCTTTCAGGGCTGGGCCCTTCCCTGTGGGAGGAGTCGGACGTTTGCCTTTTCGGCAAGAGGCTCTGCCGCGGCTAAGCGCCATGAGATGTTGCGACTCTGGGAAAGCACAGATCCCCAGTGCTGTTGTGCCTGTAGATAGGGCACAAAGGCACCGTGAAGAGCAGCAACAGCTTTCAGGGCTGGGCCCTTCCCTGTGGGAGGAGTCGGACGTTTGCCTTTTCGGCAAGAGGCTCTGCCGCGGCTGAGCGCCATGAGATGTTGCGACTCTGGGAAAGCACCGATCCCCAGTGCTGTTGTTCCTGTAGATAGGGCACCAAGGTTAGGTGAAGAGCAGCAACAGCTTTCAGGGCTGGGCCCTTCCCTGTGGGAGAAGGAGCTGGACGTTTGCCTTTTCGGCAAGAGGCTCTGCTGCGGCCGAGCGCCATGAGATGTTGCGTCTCTGAGAAAGCCCATATCCCCAGTGCTGTTGTGCCTGTAGATAGGGCGCCAAGGGACCGTGAAGAGCAGCAACAGCTTTCAGGGCTGGGCCCTTCCCTGTGGGAGAAGGAGCCGGACGTTTGCCTTTTCGGCAAGAGGCTCTGCCGTGGCCGAGTGCCATGAGATGTTGCGTCTCTGGGAAAGCACCGATCCCCAGTGCTGTTGTGCCTGTAGATAGGGCGCCAAGGCACCGTGAAGAGCAGCAACAGCTTTCAGGGCTTGGCCCTTCCCTGTGGGAGGAGCCGGATGTTTGCCTTTTCGGCAAGAGTCTCTGCCGCGACCGAGCGTCAGGAGATGTTGCATCTCTGGGAAAGCACCGATCCCCAGTGCTGTTGTGCCTGTAGATAGGGCACAAAGGCACCGTGAAGAGCAGCAACAGCTTTCAGGGCTTGGCCCTTCCCTGTGGGAGGAGCCGGACGTTTGCCTTTTCGGCAAGAGGCTCTGCCGCGGCTGAGCGCCATGAGATGTTGCGACTCTGGGAAAGCACCGATCCCCAGTGCTGTTGTGCCTGTAGATAGGGCACGAAACTTAGGTGAAGAGCAGCAACAGCTTTCAGGGCTGGGCCCTTCCCTCTAGGAGAAGGAGTACAACGTTTGCCTTTCGGCAAGATGCTCTGCCGTGGCCGAGCGCCATGAGATGTTGCATCTCTGGGAAAGCACCGATCCCCAGTGCTGTTGTGCCTGTAGATAGGGCACCAAGGTTAGGTGAAGAGCAGCAACAGCTTTCAGGGCTGGGCCCTTCCCTTTGGGAGAAGGAGCCGGACGTTTGACTTTTCGGCAAGAGGCTCTGCCGCAACCGAGCTTCATGAGATGTTGCGTCTCTGAGAAAGCCCATATCCCCAGTGCTGTTGTGCCTGTAGATAGGGCGCCAAGGCATCGTGAAGAGCAGCAACAGTTTTCAGGGCTGGGCCCTGCCCTGTGGGAGAAGGAGCCGGACGTTTGCCTTTTCGGCAAGAGGCTCTGCCGTGGCCGAGTGCCATGAGATGTTGCGTCTCTGGGAAAGCACCGATCCCCAGTGCTGTTGTGCCTGTAGATAGGGCACCAAGGGACCGTGAAGAGCAGCAACAGCTTTCAGGGCTTGGCCCTTCCCTGTGGGAGGAGCCGGACGTTTGCCTTTTCGGCAAGAGTCTCTGCCGCGGCCGAGCGTCATGAGATGTTGCATCTCTGGGAAAGCACCGATCCCCAGTGCTGTTGTGCCTGTAGATAGGGCACAAAGGCACCGTGAAGAGCAGCAACAGCTTTCAGGGCTGGGCCCTTCCCTGTGGGAGGAGCCGGACGTTTGCCTTTTCGGCAAGAGGCTCTGCCGCGGCTGAGCGCCATGAGATGTTGCGACTCTGGGAAAGCACCGATCCCCAGTGCTGTTGTGCCTGTAGATAGGGCACCAAGGTTAGGTGAAGAGCAGCAACAGCTTTCAGGGCTTGGCCCTTCCCTGTGGGAGAAGGAGTCAGACATTTCCCTTTCGGCAAGATGCTCTGCCGCGGCCGAGCGCCATGAGATGTTGCGTCTCTGAGAAAGCCCATATCCCCAGTGCTGTTGTGCCTGTAGATAGGGCGCCAAGGCATCGTGAAGAGCAGCAACAGTTTTCAGGGCTGGGCCCTTCCCTCTAGGAGAAGGAGTACAACGTTTGCCTTTCGGCAAGATGCTCTGCCGCGGCCGAGCGCCATGAGATGTTGCGTCTCTGGGAAAGCACCGATCCCCAGTGCTGTTGTGCCTGTAGATAGGGCACCAAGGTTAGGTGAAGAGCAGCAACAGCTTTCAGGGCTGGGCCCTTCCCTGTGGGAGGAGTCGGACGTTTGCCTTTTCGGCAAGAGGCTCTGCCGCGGCTAAGCGCCATGAGATGTTGCGACTCTGGGAAAGCACAGATCCCCAGTGCTGTTGTGCCTGTAGATAGGGCACAAAGGCACCGTGAAGAGCAGCAACAGCTTTCAGGGCTGGGCCCTTCCCTATGGGAGAAGGAGTCGGACGTTTGCCTTTTCGGCAAGAGGCTCTGCCGCGGCTGAGCGCCATGAGATGTTGCGACTCTGGGAAAGCACCGATCCCCAGTGCTGTTGTTCCTGTAGATAGGGCACCAAGGTTAGGTGAAGAGCAGCAACAGCTTTCAGGGCTGGGCCCTTCCCTGTGGGAGAAGGAGCCGGACGTTTGCCTTTTCGGCAAGAGGCTCTGCTGCGGCCCGAGCGCCATGAGATGTTGCGTCTCTGAGAAAGCCCATATCCCCAGTGCTGTTGTGCCTGTAGATAGGGCGCCAAGGGACCGTGAAGAGCAGCAACAGGTTTCAGGGCTGGGCCCTTCCCTGTGGGAGAAGGAGCCGGACGTTTGCCTTTTCGGCAAGAGGCTCTGCCGTGGCCGAGTGCCATGAGATGTTGCGTCTCTGGGAAAGCACCGATCCCCAGTGCTGTTGTGCCTGTAGATAGGGCGCCAAGGCACCGTGAAGAGCAGCAACAGCTTTCAGGGCTTGGCCCTTCCCTGTGGGAGGAGCCGGATGTTTGCCTTTTCGGCAAGAGTCTCTGCCGCGACCGAGCGTCAGGAGATGTTGCATCTCTGGGAAAGCACCGATCCCCAGTGCTGTTGTGCCTGTAGATAGGGCACAAAGGCACCGTGAAGAGCAGCAACAGCTTTCAGGGCTTGGCCCTTCCCTGTGGGAGGAGCCGGACGTTTGCCTTTTCGGCAAGAGGCTCTGCCGCGGCTGAGCGCCATGAGATGTTGCGACTCTGGGAAAGCACCGATCCCCAGTGCTGTTGTGCCTGTAGATAGGGCACGAAACTTAGGTGAAGAGCAGCAACAGCTTTCAGGGCTGGGCCCTTCCCTCTAGGAGAAGGAGTACAACGTTTGCCTTTCGGCAAGATGCTCTGCCGTGGCCGAGCGCCATGAGATGTTGCATCTCTGGGAAAGCACCGATCCCCAGTGCTGTTGTGCCTGTAGATAGGGCACCAAGGTTAGGTGAAGAGCAGCAACAGCTTTCAGGGCTGGGCCCTTCCCTGTGGGAGAAGGAGCCGGACGTTTGCCTTTTCAGCAAGAGGCTCTTCTTCGGCCGAGCGCAATGAGATGTTGCGTCTCTGGGTACGCCCATATCCCCAGTGCTGTTGTGCCTGTAGATAGGGCGCCAAGGCATCGTGAAGAGCAGCAACAGTTTTCAGGGCTGGGCCCTTCCCTGTGGGAGAAGGAGCCGGACGTTTGCCTTTTCGGCAAGAGGCTCTGCCGCTGCCGAGCGCCATGAGATGTTGCGTCTCTGGGAAAGCACCGATCCCCAGTGCTGTTGTGCCTGTAGATAGGGCACCAAGGTTAGGTGAAGAGCAGCAACAGCTTTCAGGGCTGGGCCCTTCCCTTTGGGAGAAGGAGCCGGACGTTTGACTTTTCGGCAAGAGACTCTGCCGCGGCCGAGCGCCATGAGATATTGCGTCTCTGGGAAAGCACCGATCCGCAGTGCTGTTGTGCCTGTAGATAGAGTGCCAAGGCACCGTGAACAGCAGCAAAAGCTTTCAGAGCTGGGCCCTTCCCTGTGGGAGAAGGAGTCAGACTTTTGCCTTTTCGGCAAGAGGCTCTGCCGCGGCCGAGCGCCATGAGATATTGCGTCTCTGGGAAAGCACAGATCCCCAGTGCTGTTGTGCCTGTAGATAGGGCACCAAGGTTAGGTGAAGAGCAGCAACAGCTTTCAGTCTGGGCCCTTCCCTGTGGGAGAAGGAGCCGGACGTTTGCCTTTTCGGCAAGAGGCTCTTCTTCGGCCGAGCGCAATGAGATGTTGCGTCTCTGGGTACGCCCATATCCCCAGTGCTGTTGTGCCTGTAGATAGGGCGCCAAGGGACCGTAAAGAGCAGCAACAGCTTTCAGGGCTGGGCCCTGCCCTGTGGGAGAAGTAGCCGGACGTTTGCCTTTTCGGCAAGAGGCTCTGCCGCAACCGAGCGCCATGAGATGTTGCGTCTCTGAGAAAGCCCAGATCCCCAGTGCTGTTGTGCCTGTAGATAGGGCGCCAAGGGACCGTGAAGAGCAGCAACAGCTTTCAGGGCTGGGCCCTTCCCTGTGGGAGGAGCCGGACGTTTGCCTTTTCGGCAAGAGTCTCTGCCGCGGCCGAGCGCCATGAGATGTTGCGTCTCTGGGAAAGCACCGATCCCCAGTGCTGTTGTGCCTGTAGATGGAGTGCCAAGGGACCGTGAAGAGCAGCAACAGCTTTCAGGGCTGGGCCCTTCCCTATGGGAGAAGGAGCCTGACGTTTGCCTTTTCGGCAAGAGTCTCTGCTGCGGCCGAGCGCCATGAGATGTTGCGTCTCTGGGTACGCCCATATCCCCAGTGCTGTTGTGCCTGTAGATAGGGTGCCAAGGCATCGTGAAGAGCAGCAACAGTTTTCAGGGCTGGGCCCTTCCCTGTGGGAGAAGGAGTCCGACGTATGCCTTTTCGGCAAGATGCTCTGCCGCGGCCAGGTGCCGTGAGATGTTGCGTCTCTGCTAAAGCACCGATCCCCAGTGCTGTTGTGCCTGTAGATAGGACACGAAGGTTAGTTGAAGAGCAGCAAAAGCTTTCAGGCCTGGGCACTTCCTTGTGGGAGAAGGAGCCGGACGTTTGCCTTTTCGGCAAGAGGCTCTGCCGCGGCCGAGCGCCATGAGATGTTGCGTCTCTGGGAAAGCACCGATCCGCAGTGCTGTTGTGCCTGTAGATAGGGCACCAAGGTTAGATGAAGAGCAGCAACAGCTTTCAGGGCTGGGCCCTTCCATCTGGGAGAAGGAGTCAGATGTTGGCCTTTCGGCAAGATGCTCTGCCGCGGCACAGCGCCATGAGATGTTGCGTCTCTGGGAAAGCACCGATCCCCAGTGCTGTTGTGCCTGTAGATAGGGCACCAAGGGACCGTGAAGAGCAGCAACAGCTTTCAGGGCTTGGCCCTTCCCTGTGGGAGGAGCCGGACGTTTGCCTTTTCGGCAAGAGTCTCTGCCGCGGCCGAGCGCCATGAGATGTTGCATCTCTGGGAAAGCACCGATCCCCAGTGCTGTTGTGCCTGTAGATAGGGCACAAAGGCACCGTGAAGAGCAGCAACAGCTTTCAGGGCTGGGCCCTTCCCTGTGGGAGGAGCCGGACGTTTGCCTTTTCGGCAAGAGGCTCTGCCGCGGCTGAGCGCCATGAGATGTTGCGACTCTGGGAAAGCACCGATCCCCAGTGCTGTTGTGCCTGTAGATAGGGCACCAAGGTTAGGTGAAGAGCAGCAACAGCTTTCAGGGCTGGGCCCTTCCCTGTGGGAGAAGGAGTCAGACGTTTCCCTTTCGGCAAGATGCTCTGCCGCGGCCGAGCGCCATGAGATGTTGCGTCTCTGAGAAAGCCCATATCCCCAGTGCTGTTGTGCCTGTAGATAGGGCGCCAAGGCATCGTGAAGAGCAGCAACAGTTTTCAGGGCTGGGCCCTTCCCTGTGGGAGAAGGAGCCGGACGTTTGCCTTTCGGCAAGAGGCTCTGCCGCGGCTGAGCGCCATGAGATGTTGCGTCTCTGGGAAAGCACCGATCCCCAGTGCTGTTGTGCCTGTAGATAGGGCACCAAGGTTAGGTGAAGAGCAGCAACAGCTTTCAGGGCTGGGCCCTTCCCTGTGGGAGGAGCCGGACGTTTGCCTTTTCGGCAAGAGGCTCTGCCGCGGCTGAGCGCCATGAGATATTGCGTCTCTGGGAAAGCACAGATCCCCAGTGCTGTTGTGCCTGTAGATAGGGCACCAAGGTTAGGTGAAGAGCAGCAACAGCTTTCAGTCTGGGCCCTTCCCTGTGGGAGAAGGAGCCGGACGTTTGCCTTTTCGGCAAGAGGCTCTTCTTCGGCCGAGCGCAATGAGATGTTGCGTCTCTGGGTACGCCCATATCCCCAGTGCTGTTGTGCCTGTAGATAGGGCGCCAAGGGACCGTAAAGAGCAGCAACAGCTTTCAGGGCTGGGCCCTGCCCTGTGGGAGAAGTAGCCGGACGTTTGCCTTTTCGGCAAGAGGCTCTGCCGCAACCGAGCGCCATGAGATGTTGCGTCTCTGGGAAAGCCCAGATCCCCAGTGCTGTTGTGCCTGTAGATAGGGCGCCAAGGGACCGTGAAGAGCAGCAACAGCTTTCAGGGCTGGGCCCTTCCCTGTGGGAGGAGCCGGACGTTTGCCTTTTCAGCAAGAGTCTCTGCCGCGGCCGAGCGCCATGAGATGTTGCGTCTCTGGGAAAGCACCGATCCCCAGTGCTGTTGTGCCTGTAGATGGAGTGCCAAGGGACCGTGAAGAGCAGCAACAGCTTTCAGGGCTGGGCCCTTCCCTATGGGAGAAGGAGCCTGACGTTTGCCTTTTCGGCAAGAGTCTCTGCTGCGGCCGAGCGCCATGACATGTTGCGTCTCTGGGTACGCCCATATCCCCAGTGCTGTTGTGCCTGTAGATAGGGTGCCAAGGCATCGTGAAGAGCAGCAACAGTTTTCAGGGCTGGGCCCTTCCCTGTGGGAGAAGGAGTCCGACGTATGCCTTTTCGGCAAGATGCTCTGCCGCGGCCAGGTGCCGTGAGATGTTGCGTCTCTGCTAAAGCACCGATCCCCAGTGCTGTTGTGCCTGTAGATAGGGCACGAAACTTAGGTGAAGAGAAGCAACAGCTTTCAGGGCTGGGCCCTTCCCTGTGGGAGAAGGAGCCGGACGTTTGCCTTTTTGGCAAGAGGGTCTGCCGCGGCCGAGTGCCATGAGATGTTGCGTCTCTGGGAAAACACCGATCCGCAGTGCTGTTGTGCCTGTAGATAGGGCACCAAGGTTAGATGAAGAGCAGCAACAGCTTTCAGGGCTGGGCCCTTCCCTCTGGGAGAAGGAGTCAGATGTTGGCCTTTCGGCAAGATGCTCTGCCGCGGCACAGCGCCATGAGATGTTGCGTCTCTGGGAAAGCACCGATCCCCAGTGCTGTTGTGCCTGTAGATAGGGCACCAAGGGACCGTGAAGAGCAGCAACAGCTTTCAGGGCTTGGCCCTTCCCTGTGGGAGGAGCCGGACGTTTGCCTTTTCGGCAAGAGTCTCTGCCGCGGCCGAGTGCCATGAGATGTTGCGTCTCTGGGAAAGCACCGATCCCCAGTGCTGTTGTGCCTGTAGATAGGGCACCAAGGTTAGGTGAAGAGCAGCAACAGTTTTCAGGGCCGGGCCCTTCCCTGTGGGAGAAGGAGCCGGATGTTTGACTTTTCGGCAAGAGACTCTGCCGCGGCCGAGTGCCATGAGATGTTGCGTCTCTGGGAAAGCACCGATCCCCGGTGCTCTTGTGCCTGTAGATAGGGCGCCTGGGCATAGTGAAGAGCAGCAACAGCTTTCAGGGCTTGCACTTCCCTGTGGGAGAATGAGCCGGACGTTTGTCTTTTCATCAAGAGTCTCTGTCGCGAACTAGCGCCATGAGATGTTGCATCTCTGGGAAAGCACCGATCCCCAGTGCTGTTGTGCCTGTAGATAGGGCACGAAACTTAGGTGAAGAGCAGCAACACCTCTCAGGGCTGGGCCCTTCCCTGTGGGAGAAGGAGCCGGACGTTTGCCTTTTCGGCAAGAGGCTCTGCTGCGGCCGAGCGCCATGAGATGTTGCGTCTCTCGGTACGCCCATATCCCCAGTGCTGTTGTGCCTGTAGATAGGGCGCCAAGGGACCGTGAAGAGCAGCAACAGGTTTCAGGGCTGGGCCCTTCCCTGTGGGAGAAGGAGCCGGACGTTTGCCTTTTCGGCAAGAGGCTCTGCCGTGGCCGAGTGCCATGAGGTGTTGCGTCTCTGGGAAAGCACAGATACCCAGTGCTGTTGTGCCTGTAGATAGGGCGCCAAGGCACCGTGAAGAGCAGCAACATCTTTCAGAGCTTGGCCCTTCCCTGTGGGAGGAGCCGGACGTTTGCCTTTTCGGCAAGAGGCTCTGCCGCGGCTGAGCGCCATGAGATGTTGCGACTCTGGGAAAGCACCGATCCCCAGTGCTGTTGTGCCTGTAGATAGGGCACCAAGGTTAGATGAAGAGCAGCAACAGCTTTCAGGGCTGGGCCCTTCCCTGTGGGAGAAGGAGTCAGACGTTTGCCTTTCGGCAAGATGCTCTGCCGCGGCCGAGCGCCATGAGATGTTGCGTCTCTGAGAAAGCCCATATCCCCAGTGCTGTTGTGCCTGTAGATAGGGCGCCAAGGCATCGTGAAGAGCAGCAACAGTTTTCAGGGCTGGGCCCTTCCCTGTGGGAGAAGGAGCCGGACGTTTGCCTTTTCGGCAAGATGCTCTGCCGCGGTGGAGCGCCATGAGATGTTGCGTCTCTGGGAAAGCACCGATCCCCAGTGCTGTTGTGCCTGTAGATTAGGCACCAAGGTTAGGTGAAGAGCAGCAACAGCTTTCAGGGCTGGGCCCTTCCCTTTGGGAGAAGGAGCCGGACGTTTGACTTTTCGGCAAGAGGCTCTGCCGCAACCGAGCTTCATGAGATGTTGCATCTCTGGGAAAGCACCGATCCCCAGTGCTGTTGTGCCTGTAGATAGGGCACAAAGGCACCGTGAAGAGCAGCAACAGCTTTCAGGGCTGGGCCCTTCCCTGTGGGAGGAGTCGGACGTTTGCCTTTTCGGCAAGAGGCTCTGCCGCGGCTGAGCGCCATGAGATGTTGCGACTCTGGGAAAGCACCGATCCCCAGTGCTGTTGTTCCTGTAGATAGGGCACCAAGGTTAGGTGAAGAGCAGCAACAGCTTTCAGGGCTGGGCCCTTCCCTGTGGGAGAAGGAGCCGGACGTTTGCCTTTTCGGCAAGAGGCTCTGCCGCGGCCGAGAGCAATGAGATGTTGCGTCTCTGGGTACGCCCATATCCCCAGTGCTGTTGTGCCTGTAGATAGGGCGCCAAGGCACCGTGAAGAGCAGCAACAGGTTTCAGGGCTGGGCCCTTCCCTGTGGGAGAAGGAGCCGGACGTTTGACTTTTCGGCAAGAGGCTCTGCCGCGACCGAGCGTCATGAGATGTTGCATCTCTGGGAAAGCACCGATCCCCAGTGCTGTTGTGCCTGTAGATAGGGCACAAAGGCACCGTGAAGAGCAGCAACAGCTTTCAGGGCTGGGCCCTTCCCTGTGGGAGAAGGAGCCGGACGTTTGCCTTTTCGGCAAGAGGCTCTGCCGCGGCTGAGCGCCATGAGATGTTGCGACTCTGGGAAAGCACCGATCCCCAGTGCTGTTGTGCCTGTAGATAGGGCACGAAACTTAGGTGAAGAGCAGCAACAGCTTTCAGGGCTGGGCCCTTCCCTGTGGGAGAAGGAGCCGGACGTTTGCCTTTTCGGCAAGAGGCTCTGCCGCGGCCGAACGCCATGAGATGTTGCGTCTCTGGGAAAACACCGATCCGCAGTGCTGTTGTGCCTGTAGATAGGGCACCAAGGTTAGATGAAGAGCAGCAACAGCTTTCAGGGCTGGCCCCTTCCATCTGGGAGAAGGAGTCAGATGTTGGCCTTTCGGCAAGATGCTCTGCCGCGGCACAGCGCCATGAGATGTTGCGTCTCTGGGAAAGCACCGATCCCCAGTGCTGTTGTGCCTGTAGATAGGGCACAAAGGCACCGTGAAGAGCAGCAACAGCTTTCAGGGCTGGGCCCTTCCATCTGGGAGAAGGAGTCAGATGTTGGCCTTTCGGCAAGATGCTCTGCCGCGGCCGAGTGCCATGAGATGTTGCGTCTCTGAGAAAGCCCATATCCCCAGTGCTGTTGTGCCTGTAGATAGGGCGCCAAGGCATCGTGAAGAGCAGCAACAGTTTTCAGGGCTGGGCTCTTCCCTGTGGGAGAAGGAGCCGGACGTTTGCCTTTTCGGCAAGAGGCTCTGCCGCGGCTGAGCGCCATGAGATGTTGCGTCTCTGGGAAAGCACCGATCCCCAGTGCTGTTGTGCCTGTAGATAGGGCACCAAGGTTAGGTGAAGAGCAGCAAGAGCTTTCAGGGCTGGGCCCTTCCCTGTGGGAGAAGGAGCCGGACGTTTGCCTTTTCGGCAAGAGACTCTGCCGCGGCCGAGCGCCATGAGATATTGCATCTATGGGAAAGCACCGATCCGCAGTGCTGTTGTGCCTGTAGATAGAGTGCCAAGGCACCGTGAACAGCAGCAAAAGCTTTCAGGGCTGGGCCCTTCCCTATGGGAGAATGAGCCGGACGTTTGCCTTTTCGGCAAGAGTCCCTGCTGCGGCCGAGCGCCATGAGATGTTGCGTCTCTGGGTACGCCCATATCCCCAGTGCTGTTGTGCCTGTAGATAGGGTGCCAAGGCATCGTGAAGAGCAGCAACAGTTTTCAGGGCTGGGCCCTTCCCTGTGGGAGAAGGAGTCCGACGTATGCCTTTTCGGCAAGATGCTCTGCCGCGGCCGGGTGCCGTGAGATGTTGCGTCTCTGCTAAAGCACCGATCCCCAGTGCTGTTGTGCCTGTAGATAGGACACGAAGGTTAGTTGAAGAGCAGCAAAAGCTTTCAGGCCTGGGCACTTCCTTGTGGGAGAAGGAGCAAGACATTTGCCTTTTCGGCAATAGGCTCTGCCGCGGCCGAGTGCCATGAGATGTTGCGTCTCTGGGAAAGCACCGATCCCCGGTGCTGTTGTGCCTGTAGATAGGGCGCCAAGGCACCGTGAAGAGCAACAACAGCTTTCAGGGCTTGGCCCTTCCCTGTGGGAGGAGCCGGACGTTTGCCTTTTCGGCAAGAGTCTCTGCCGCGGCCGAGCGCCATGAGATGTTGCATCTCTGGGAAAGCACCGATCCCCAGTGCTGTTGTGCCTGTAGATAGGGCACAAAGGCACCGTGAAGAGCAGCAACAGCTTTCAGGGCTGGGCCCTTCCATCTGGGAGAAGGAGTCAGATGTTGGCCTTTCGGCAAGATGCTCTGCCGCGGCCGAGCGCCATGAGATGTTGCGTCTCTGGGAAAGCACCGATCCCCAGTGCTGTTGTGCCTGTAGATAGGGCACCAAGGCACCGTGAAGAGCAGCAACAGCTTTCAGGGCTTGGCCCTTCCCTGTGGGAGGAGCCGGACGTTTGCCTTTTCGGCAAGATTCTCTGCCGCGGCCGAGCGCCATGAGATGTTGCATCTCTGGGAAAGCACCGATCCCCAGTGCTGTTGTGCCTGTAGATAGGGCACAAAGGCACCGTGAAGAGCAGCAACAGCTTTCAGGGCTGGGCCCTTCCCTGTTGGAGGAGCCGGACGTTTGCCTTTTCGGCAAGAGGCTCTGCCGCGGCTGAGCGCCATGAGATGTTGCGACTCTGGGAAAGCACCGATCCCCAGTGCTGTTGTGCCTGTAGATAGGGCACCAAGGTTAGGTGAAGAGCAGCAACAGCTTTCAGGGCTGGGCCCTTCCCTGTGGGAGAAGGAGTCAGACGTTTCCCTTTCGGCAAGATGCTCTGCCGTGGCCGAGCGCCATGAGATGTTGCGTCTCTGAGAAAGCCCATATCCCCAGTGCTGTTGTGCCTGTAGATAGGGCACGAAACTTAGGTGAAGAGCAGCAACAGTTTTCAGGGCTGGGCCCTTCCCTGTGGGAGAAGGAGCCGGACGTTTGCCTTTCGGCAAGAGGCTCTGCCGCGGCTGAGCGCCATGAGATGTTGCGTCTCTGGGAAAGCACCGATCCCCAGTGCTGTTGTGCCTGTAGATAGGGCACCAAGGTTAGGTGAAGAGCAGCAACAGCTTTCAGGGCTGGGCCCTTCCCTGTGGGAGGAGCCGGACGTTTGCCTTTTCGGCAAGAGGCTCTGCCGCGGCTGAGCGCCATGAGATGTTGCGACTCTGGGAAAGCACCGATCCGCAGTGCTGTTGTGCCTGTAGATAGGGCACGAAACTTAGGTGAAGAGAAGCAACAGCTTTCAGGGCTGGGCCCTTCCCTGTGGGAGAAGGAGCCGGACGTTTGCCTTTTTGGCAAGAGGGTCTGCCGCGGCCGAGCGCCATGAGATGTTGCGTCTCTGGGAAAACACCGATCCCCGGTGCTGTTGTGCCTGTAGATAGGGCGCCAAGGCACCGTGAAGAGCAGCAACAGCTTTCAGGGCTTGCCCTTCCCTGTGGGAGAAGGAGCCGGACGTTTGCCTTTTCGGCAAGAGGCTCTGCCGTGGCCGAGTGCCATGAGATGTTGCGTCTCTGGGAAAGCACCGATCCCCAGTGCTGTTGTGCCTGTAGATAGGGCACCAAGGGACCGTGAAGAGCAGCAACAGCTTTCAGGGCTTGGCCCTTCCCTGTGGGAGGAGCCGGACGTTTGCCTTTTCGGCAAGAGTCTCTGCCGCGGCCGAGCGTCATGAGATGTTGCATCTCTGGGAAAGCACCGATCCCCAGTGCTGTTGTGCCTGTAGATAGGGCACAAAGGCACCGTGAAGAGCAGCAACAGCTTTCAGGGCTGGGCCCTTCCCTGTGGGAGGAGCCGGACGTTTGCCTTTTCGGCAAGAGGCTCTGCCGCGGCTGAGCGCCATGAGATGTTGCGTCTCTGGGAAAGCACCGATCCCCAGTGCTGTTGTGCCTGTAGATAGGGCACCAAGGTTAGGTGAAGAGCAGCAACAGCTTTCAGGGCTGGGCCCTTCCCTGTGGGAGAAGGAGTCAGACGTTTCCCTTTCGGCAAGATGCTCTGCCGCGGCCGAGCGCCATGAGATGTTGCGTCTCTGAGAAAGCCCATATCCCCAGTGCTGTTGTGCCTGTAGATAGGGCGCCAAGGCATCGTGAAGAGCAGCAACAGTTTTCAGGGCTGGGCCCTTCCCTGTGGGAGAAGGAGCCGGACGTTTGCCTTTCGGCAAGAGGCTCTGCCAAGGCTGAGCGCCATGAGATGTTGCGTCTCTGGGAAAGCACCGATCCCCAGTGCTGTTGTGCCTGTAGATAGGGCACCAAGGTTAGGTGAAGAGCAGCAACAGCTTTCAGGGCTGGGCCCTTCCCGGTGGGAGGAGTCGTACGTTTGCCTTTTCGGCAAGAGGCTCTGCCGCGGCCGAGCGCCATGAGATGTTGCGACTCTGGGAAAGCACCGATCCCCAGTGCTGTTGTGCCTGTAGATAGGGCACCAAGGTTAGATGAAGAGCAGCAACAGCTTTCAGGGCTGGGCCCTTCCCTGTGGGAGAAGGAGTCAGACGTTTGCCTTTCGGCAAGATGCTCTGCCGCGGCCGAGCGCCATGAGATGTTGCGTCTCTGAGAAAGCCCATATCCCCAGTGCTGTTGTGCCTGTAGATAGGGCGCCAAGGCATCGTGAAGAGCAGCAACAGTTTTCAGGGCTGGGCCCATCCCTGTGGGAGAAGGAGCCGGACGTTTGCCTTTTCGGCAAGATGCTCTGCCGCGGCGGAGCGCCATGAGATGTTGCGTCTCTGGGAAAGCACCGATCCCCAGTGCTGTTGTGCCTGTAGATAGGGCACAAAGGCACCGTGAAGAGCAGCAACAGCTTTCAGGGCTGGGCCCTTCCCTGTGGGAGAAGGAGCCGGACGTTTGCCTTTTCGGCAAGAGGCTCTGCCGCGGCTGAGCGCCATGAGATGTTGCGACTCTGGGAAAGCACCGATCCCCAGTGCTGTTGTGCCTGTAGATAGGGCACGAAACTTAGGTGAAGAGCAGCAACAGCTTTCAGGGCTGGGCCCTTCCCTGTGGGAGAAGGAGCCGGACGTTTGCCTTTTCGGCAAGAGGCTCTGTCGCGGCCGAGCGCCATGAGATGTTGCGTCTCTGGGAAAGCACCGATCCGCAGTGCTGTTGTGCCTGTAGATAGGGCACCAAGGTTAGATGAAGAGCAGCAACAGCTTTCAGGGCTGGGCCCTTCCATCTGGGAGAAGGAGTCAGATGTTGGCCTTTCGGCAAGATGCTCTGCCGCGGCACAGCGCCATGAGATGTTGCGTCTCTGGGAAAGCACCGATCCGCAGTGCTGTTGTGCCTGTAGATAGGGCACCAAGGTTAGGTGAAGAGCAGCAACAGCTTTCAGGGCTGGGCCCTTCCCTGTGGGAGAAGGAGCCGGACGTTTGCCTTTTCGGCAAGAGGCTCTGCCGCGGCCGAGTGCCATGAGATGTTGCGTCTCTGAGAAAGCCCATATCCCCAGTGCTGTTGTGCCTGTAGATAGGGCGCCAAGGCATCGTGAAGAGCAGCAACAGTTTTCAGGGCTGGGCCCTTCCCTGTGGGAGAAGGAGCCGGACGTTTGCCTTTTCGGCAAGAGGCTCTGCCGCGGCCGAGCGCCATGAGATGTTGCGTCTCTGGGAAAGCACCGATCCCCAGTGCTGTTGTGCCTGTAGATAGGGCACCAAGGTTAGGTGAAGAGCAGCAAGAGCTTTCAGGGCTGGGCCCTTCCCTGTGGGAGAAGGAGCCGGACGTTTGCCTTTTCGGCAAGAGACTCTGCCGCGGCCGAGCGCCATGAGATATTGCATCTATGGGAAAGCACCGATCCGCAGTGCTGTTGTGCCTGTAGATAGAGTGCCAAGGCACCGTGAACAGCAGCAAAAGCTTTCAGGGCTGGGCCCTTCCCTATGGGAGAATGAGCCGGACGTTTGCCTTTTCGGCAAGAGTCTCTGCTGCGGCCGAGCGCCATGACATGTTGCGTCTCTGGGTACGCCCATATCCCCAGTGCTGTTGTGCCTGTAGATAGGGTGCCAAGGCATCGTGAAGAGCAGCAACAGTTTTCAGGGCTGGGCCCTTCCCTGTGGGAGAAGGAGTCCGACGTATGCCTTTTCGGCAAGATGCTCTGCCGCGGCCGGGTGCCGTGAGATGTTGCGTCTCTGCTAAAGCACCGATCCCCAGTGCTGTTGAGCCTGTAGATAGGACACGAAGGTTAGTTGAAGAGCAGCAAAAGCTTTCAGGCCTGGGCACTTCCTTGTGGGAGAAGGAGCAAGACATTTGCCTTTTCGGCAATAGGCTCTGCCGCGGCCGAGTGCCATGAGATGTTGCGTCTCTGGGAAAGCACCGATCCCCGGTGCTGTTGTGCCTGTAGATAGGGCGCCAAGGCACCGTGAAGAGCAACAACAGCTTTCAGGGCTTGGCCCTTCCCTGTGGGAGGAGCTGGACGTTTGCCTTTTCAGCAAGAGTCTCTGCCGCGGCCGAGCGCCATGAGATGTTGCATCTCTGGGAAAGCACCGATCCCCAGTGCTGTTGTGCCTGTAGATAGGGCACAAAGGCACCGTGAAGAGCAGCAACAGCTTTCAGGGCTGGGCCCTTCCCTGTGGGAGGAGTCGTACGTTTGCCTTTTCGGCAAGAGGCTCTGCCGCGGCTGAGCGCCATGAGATGTTGCGACTCTGGGAAAGCACCGATCCCCAGTACTGTTGTGCCTGTAGATAGGGCACCAAGGTTAGGTGAAGAGCAGCAACAGCTTTCAGGGCTGGGCCCTTCCCTGTGGGAGAAGGAGTCAGACGTTTCCCTTTCGGCAAGATGCTCTGCCGCGGCCGAGCGCTATGAGATGTTGCGTCTCTGGGAAAGCCCATATCCCCAGTGCTGTTGTGCCTGTAGATAGGGCACCAAGGTTAGGTGAAGAGCAGCAACAGCTTTCAGGGCTGGGCCCTTCCCTGTGGGAGAAGGAGCCGGACGTTTGCCTTTTCGGCAAGAGGCTCTGCCGCGGCTGAGCGCCATGAGATGTTGCGACTCTGGAAAAGCACCGATCCCCAGTGCTGTTGTGCCTGTAGATAGGGCACGAAACTTAGGTGAAGAGAAGCAACAGCTTTCAGGGCTGGGCCCTTCCCTGTGGGAGAAGGAGCCGGACGTTTGCCTTTTCGGCAAGAGGCTCTGCCGCGGCCGAGCGCCATGAGATGTTGCGACTCTGGGAAAACACCGATCCGCAGTGCTGTTGTGCCTGTAGATAGGGCGCCAAGGCACCGTGAAGAGCAGCAACAGCTTTCAGGGCTGGGCCCTTCCCTCTGGGAGAAGGAATCAGATGTTTGCCTTTCGGCAAGATGCTCTGCCGCGGTACAGCGCCATGAGATGTTGCGTCTCTGGGAAAGCACCGATCCCCAGTGCTGTTGTGCCTGTAGATAGGGCACCAAGGTTAGGTGAAGAGCAGCAACAGGTTTCAGGGCTGGGCCCTTCCCTGTGGGAGAAGGAGCCGGACGTTTGCCTTTTCGGCAAGAGTCTCTGCCGCGGCCTAGTGGAATGAGATGTTGCGTCTCTGAGAAAGCCCATATCCCCAGTGCTGTTGTGCCTGTAGATAGGGCGCCAAGGCATCGTGAAGAGCAGCAACAGTTTTCAGGGCCGGGCCCTTCCCTGTGGGAGAAGGAGCCAGACGTTTGCCTTTTCGGTAAGATGCTCTGCCGCGGCAGAGCGCCATGAGATGTTGCATCCCTGGGAAAGCACCGATCCCCAGTGCTGTTGTGCCTGTAGATAGGGCGCCAAGGGACCGTGAAGAGCAGCAACAGCTTTCAGGGATGACCCTTCCCTTTGGGAGAAGGAGCCGGACGTTTGCCTTTTAGGCAAGAGGCTCTGCTGCGGCCGAGTTCCATGAGATGTTGCGTCTCTGAGAAAGCCCATATCCCCAGTGCTGTTGTGCCTGTAGATAGGGTGCCAAGGCACCGTGAAGAGCAGCAACAGGTTTCAGGGCTGGGCCCTTCCCTGTGGGAGAAGGAGCCGGACGTTTGACTTTTCGGCAAGAGGCTCTGCCGCGGCCGAGCGCCATGAGATGTTGCGTCTCTGGGAAAGCACCGATCCCCAGTGCTGTTGTGCCTGTAGATAGGGTGCCAAGGGACCGTGAAGAGCAGCAACAGGTTTCAGGGCTGGGCCCTTCCCTATGGGAGAAGGAGCCGGACGTTTGCCTTTTCGGCAAGGGGCTCTGCTGCGGCCGAGCGCCATGAGATGTTGCGTCTCTGGGTACGCCCATATCCCCAGTGCTGTTGTGCCTGTAGATAGGGTGCCAAGGCATCGTGAAGAGCAGCAACAGCTTTCAGGGCTGGGCCCTTCCCTGTGGGAGAAGGAGTCCGACGTTTGCCTTTTCGGCAAGATGCTCTGCCGCGGCCGAGCGCCATGAGATGTTGCGTCTCTGGGAAAGCACCGATCCGCAGTGCTGTTGTGCCTGTAGATAGGACACGAAGGTTAGTTGAAGAGCAGCAAAAGCTTTCAGGCCTGGGCCCTTCCTTGTGGGAGAAGGAGCCAGACGTTTGCCTTTTCGGCAAGAGGCTCTGCCGCGGCCGAGCGCCATGAGATGTTGCGTCTCTGGGAAAGCACAGATCCCCGGTGCTGTTGTGCCTGTAGATAGGGCGCCAAGGCACCGTGAAGAGCAGCAACAGCTTTCAGGGCTTGGCCCTTCCCTGTGGGAGGAGCCGGACGTTTGCCTTTTCGGCAAGAGTCTCTGCCGCGGCCGAGCGTCATGAGATGTTGCATCTCAGGGAAAGCACCGATCCCCAGTGCTGTTGTGCCTGTAGATAGGGCACAAAGGCACCGTGAAGAGCAGCAACAGCTTTCAGGGCTGGGCCCTTCCCTGTGGGAGGAGTCGGACGTTTGCCTTTTCGGCAAGAGGCTCTGCCGCGGCTGAGCGCCATGAGATGTTGCGTCTCTGGGAAAGCACCGATCCCCAGTGCTGTTGTGCCTGTAGATAGGGCACCAAGGTTAGGTGAAGAGCAGCAACAGCTTTCAGGGCTGGGCCCTTCCCTCTGGGAGAAGGAGTCAGACGTTTGCCTTTCGGCAAGATGCTCTGCCGCGGCCGAGCGCCATGAGATGTTGCGTCTCTGGGAAAGCACCGATCCCCAGTGCTGTTGTGCCTGTAGATAGGGCACCAAGGCGCTGTGAAGAGCAGCAACAGCTTTCAGGGCTGGGCCCTTCCCTGTGGGAGAAGGAGCCGGACGTTTGACTTTTCGGCAATAGGCTCTTCTGCGGCCGAGCGCCATGAGATGTTGCGTCTCTGAGAAAGCCCATATCCCCAGTGCTGTTGTGCCTGTAGATAGGGCGCCAAGGCATTGTGAAGAGCAGCAACAGTTTTCAGGGCTGGGCCCTTCCCTGTGGGAGAAGGAGCCGGACGTTTGCCTTTCGGCAAGAGGCTCTGCCGCGGCTGAGCGCGATGAGATGTTGCGTCTCTGGGAAAGCACCGATCCCCAGTGCTGTTGTGCCTGTAGATAGGGCACCAAGGTTAGGTGAAGAGCAGCAACAGCTTTCAGGGCTGGGCCCTTCCCTGTGGGAGGAGTCGTACGTTTGCCTTTTCGGCAAGAGGCTCTGCCGCGGCTGAGCGCCATGAGATGTTGCGACTCTGGGAAAGCACCGATCCCCAGTGCTGTTGTGCCTGTAGATAGGGCACGAAACTTAGGTGAAGAGAAGCAACAGCTTTCAGGGCTGGGCCCTTCCCTGTGGGAGAAGGAGCCGGACGTTTGCCTTTTTGGCAAGAGGCTCTGCCGCGGCCGAGCGCCATGAGATGTTGCGTCTCTGGGAAAACACCGATCCGCAGTGCTGTTGTGCCTGTAGATAGGGCACCAAGGTTAGATGAAGAGCAGCAACAGCTTTCAGGGCTGGGCCCTTCCCTCTGGGAGAACGAATCAGACGTTTGCCTTTCGGCAAGATGCTCTGCCGCGGCACAGCGCCATGAGATGTTGCGTCTCTGGGAAAGCACCGATCCCCAGTGCTGTTGTGCCTGTAGATAGGGCACCAAGGTTAGGTGAAGAGCAGCAACAGTTTTCAGGGCCGGGCCCTTCCCTGTGGGAGAAGGAGCCGGATGTTTGACTTTTCGGCAAGAGACTCTGCCGCGGCCGAGCGCCATGAGATGTTGCGTCTCTGGGAAAGCACCGATCCCCGGTGCTCTTGTGCCTGTAGATAGGGCGCCTGGGCACCGTGAAGAGCAGCAACAGCTTTCAGGGCTTGCACTTCCCTGTGGGAGAATGAGCCAGACGTTTGTCTTTTCATCAAGAGTCTCTGTCGCGAACTAGCGCCATGAGATGTTGCATCTCTGGGAAAGCACCGATCCCCAGTGCTGTTGTGCCTGTAGATAGGGCACGAAACTTAGGTGAAGAGCAGCAACACCTCTCAGGGCTGGGCCCTTCCCTGTGGGAGAAGGAGCCGGACGTTTGCCTTTTCGGCAAGAGGCTCTGCTGCGGCCGAGCGCCATGAGATGTTGCGTCTCTCGGTACGCCCATATCCCCAGAGCTGTTGTGCCTGTAGATAGGGCGCCAAGGGACCGTGAAGAGCAGCAACAGGTTTCAGGGCTGGGCCCTTCCCTGTGGGAGAAGGAGCCGGACGTTTGCCTTTTCGGCAAGAGGCTCTGCCGTGGCCGAGTGCCATGAGGTGTTGCGTCTCTGGGAAAGCACAGATCCCCAGTGCTGTTGTGCCTGTAGATAGGGCGCCAAGGCACCGTGAAGAGCAGCAACATCTTTCAGAGCTTGGCCCTTCCCTGTGGGAGGAGCCGGACGTTTGCCTTTTCGGCAAGAGGCTCTGCCGCGGCTGAGCGCCATGAGATGTTGCGACTCTGGGAAAGCACCGATCCCCAGTGCTGTTGTGCCTGTAGATAGGGCACCAAGGTTAGATGAAGAGCAGCAACAGCTTTCAGGGCTGGGCCCTTCCATCTGGGAGAAGGAGTCAGATGTTGGCCTTTCGGCAAGATGCTCTGCCGCGGCACAGCGCCATGAGATGTTGCGTCTCTGGGAAAGCACCGATCCCCAGTGCTGTTGTGCCTGTAGATAGGGCACCAAGGTTAGGTGAAGAGCAGCAACAGCTTTCAGGGCTGGGCCCTTCCCTGTGGGAGAAGGAGCCGGACGTTTGCCTTTTCGGCAAGAGTCTCTGCCGCGGCCGAGTGCCATGAGATGTTGCGTCTCTGAGAAAGCCCATATCCCCAGTGCTGTTGTGCCTGTAGATAGGGCGCCAAGGCATCGTGAAGAGCAGCAACAGTTTTCAGGGCTGGGCCCTTCCCTGTGGGAGAAGGAGCCGGACGTTTGCCTTTTCGGCAAGAGGCTCTGCCGCGGCCGAGCGCCATGAGATGTTGCGTCTCTGGGAAAGCACCGATCCCCAGTGCTGTTGTGCCTGTAGATAGGGCACCAAGGTTAGGTGAAGAGCAGCAACAGCTTTCAGGGCTGGGCCCTTCCCTGTGGGAGAAGGAGCCGGACGTTTGCCTTTTCGGCAAGAGTCTCTGCCGCGGCCGAGTGCCATGAGATGTTGCGTCTCTGAGAAAGCCCATATCCCCAGTGCTGTTCTGCCTGTAGATAGGGCGCCAAGGCATCGTGAAGAGCAGCAACAGTTTTCAGGGCTGGGCCCTTCCCTGTGGGAGAAGGAGCCGGACGTTTGCCTTTTCGGCAAGAGGCTCTGCCGCTGCCGAGCGCCATGAGATGTTGCGTCTCTGGGAAAGCACCGATCCCCAGTGCTGTTGTGCCTGTAGATAGGGCACCAAGGTTAGGTGAAGAGCAGCAACAGCTTTCAGGGCTGGGCCCTTCCCTTTGGGAGAAGGAGCCGGACGTTTGCCTTTTCGGCAAGATGCTCTGCCGCGGCCGGGTGCCGTGAGATGTTGCGTCTCTGCTAAAGCACCGATCCCCAGTGCTGTTGTGCCTGTAGATAGGACACGAAGGTTAGTTGAAGAGCAGCAAAAGCTTTCAGGCCTGGGCACTTCCTTGTGGGAGAAGGAGCAAGACATTTGCCTTTTCGGCAAGAGGCTCTGCCGCGGCCCAGCGCCATGAGATGCTGCGTCTCTGGGAAAGCCCATATCCCCAGTGCTGTTGTGCCTGTAGATAGGGCGCCAAGGCATCGTGAAGAGCAGCAACAGTTTTCAGGGCTGGGCCCTTCCCTCTAGGAGAAGGAGTACAACGTTTGCCTTTCGGCAAGAGGCTCTGCCGCGGCCGAGCGCCATGAGATGTTGCGTCTCTGGGAAAGCACCGATCCCCAGTGCTGTTGTGCCTGTAGATAGGGCACCAAGGTTAGGTGAAGAGCAGCAAGAGCTTTCAGGGCTGGGCCCTTCCCTGTGGGAGAAGGAGCCGGACGTTTGCCTTTTCGGCAAGAGGCTCTGCCGCGGCTGAGCGCCATGAGATGTTGCGACTCTGGGAAAGCACCGATCCCCAGTGCTGTTGTGCCTGTAGATAGGGCACGAAACTTAGGTGAAGAGAAGCAACAGCTTTCAGGGCTGGGCCCTTCCCTGTGGGATAAGGAGCCGGACGTTTGCCTTTTCGGCAAGAGGCTCTGCCGCGGCCGAGCGCCATGAGATGTTGCGTCTCTGGGAAAGCACCGATCCCCAGTGCTGTTGTGCCTGTAGATAGGGTGCCAAGGCACCGTGAAGAGCAGCAACAGGTTTCAGGGCTGGGCCCTTCCCTGTGGGAGAAGGAGCCGGACGTTTGACTTTTCGGCAAGAGGCTCTGCCGCGGCCGAGCGCCATGAGATGTTGCGTCTCTGGGAAAGCACCGATCCCCAGTGCTGTTGTGCCTGTAGATAGGGTGCCAAGGGACCGTGAAGAGCAGCAACAGGTTTCAGGGCTGGGCCCTTCCCTGTGGGAGAAGGAGCCAGACGTTTGCCTTTTCGGCAAGGGGCTCTGCTGCGGCCGAGCGCCATGAGATGTTGCGTCTCTGGGTACGCCCATATCCCCAGTGCTGTTGTGCTTATAGATAGGGTGCCAAGGCATCGTGAAGAGCAGCAACAGGTTTCAGGGCTGGGCCCTTCCCTGTGGGAGAAGGAGTCCGACGTTTGCCTTTTCGGCAAGATGCTCTGCCGCGGCCGAGCGCCATGAGATGTTGCGTCTCTGGGAAAGCACCGATCCGCAGTGCTGTTGTGCCTGTAGATAGGACACGAAGGTTAGTTGAAGAGCAGCAAAAGCTTTCAGGCCTGGGCCCTTCCTTGTGGGAGAAGGAGCCAGACGTTTGCCTTTTCGGCAAGAGGCTCTGCCGCGGCCGAGCGCCATGAGATGTTGCGTCTCTGGGAAAGCACAGATCCCCAGTGCTGTTGTGCCTGTAGATAGGGCGCCAAGGCACCGTGAAGAGCAGCAACAGCTTTCAGGGCTTGGCCCTTCCCTGTGGGAGGAGCCGGACGTTTGCCTTTTCGGCAAGAGTCTCTGCCGCGGCCGAGCGTCATGAGATGTTGCATCTCAGGGAAAGCACCGATCCCCAGTGCTGTTGTGCCTGTAGATAGGGCACAAAGGCACCGTGAAGAGCAGCAACAGCTTTCAGGGCTGGGCCCTTCCCTGTGGGAGAAGGAGCCGGACGTTTGCCTTTCGGCAAGAGGCTCTGCCGCGGCTGAGCGCCATGAGATGTTGCGTCTCTGGGAAAGCACCGATCCCCAGTGCTGTTGTGCCTGTAGATAGGGCACCAAGGTTAGGTGAAGAGCAGCAACAGCTTTCAGGGCTGGGCCCTTCCCTGTGGGAGGAGTCGTACGTTTGCCTTTTCGGCAAGAGGCTCTGCCGCGGCTGAGCGCCATGAGATGTTGCGACTCTGGGAAAGCACCGATCCCCAGTGCTGTTGTGCCTGTAGATAGGGCACGAAACTTAGGTGAAGAGAAGCAACAGCTTTCAGGGCTGGGCCCTTCCCTGTGGGAGAAGGAGCCGGACGTTTGCCTTTTTGGCAAGAGGGTCTGCCGCGGCCGAGCGCCATGAGATGTTGCGTCTCTGGGAAAACACCGATCCGCAGTGCTGTTGTGCCTGTAGATAGGGCACCAAGGTTAGATGAAGAGCAGCAACAGCTTTCAGGGCTGGGCCCTTCCCTCTGGGAGAACGAATCAGACGTTTGCCTTTCGGCAAGATGCTCTGCCGCGGCACAGCGCCATGAGATGTTGCGTCTCTGGGAAAGCACCGATCCCCAGTGCTGTTGTGCCTGTAGATAGGGCACCAAGGTTAGGTGAAGAGCAGCAACAGTTTTCAGGGCCGGGCCCTTCCCTGTGGGAGAAGGAGCCGGATGTTTGACTTTTCGGCAAGAGACTCTGCCGCGGCCGAGCGCCATGAGATGTTGCGTCTCTGGGAAAGCACCGATCCCCGGTGCTCTTGTGCCTGTAGATAGGGCGCCTGGGCACCGTGAAGAGCAGCAACAGCTTTCAGGGCTTGCACTTCCCTGTGGGAGAATGAGCCAGACGTTTGTCTTTTCATCAAGAGTCTCTGTCGCGAACTAGCGCCATGAGATGTTGCATCTCTGGGAAAGCACCGATCCCCAGTGCTGTTGTGCCTGTAGATAGGGCACGAAACTTAGGTGAAGAGCAGCAACACCTCTCAGGGCTGGGCCCTTCCCTGTGGGAGAAGGAGCCGGACGTTTGCCTTTTCGGCAAGAGGCTCTGCTGCGGCCGAGCGCCATGAGATGTTGCGTCTCTCGGTACGCCCATATCCCCAGAGCTGTTGTGCCTGTAGATAGGGCGCCAAGGGACCGTGAAGAGCAGCAACAGGTTTCAGGGCTGGGCCCTTCCCTGTGGGAGAAGGAGCCGGACGTTTGCCTTTTCGGCAAGAGGCTCTGCCGTGGCCGAGTGCCATGAGGTGTTGCGTCTCTGGGAAAGCACAGATCCCCAGTGCTGTTGTGCCTGTAGATAGGGCGCCAAGGCACCGTGAAGAGCAGCAACATCTTTCAGAGCTTGGCCCTTCCCTGTGGGAGGAGCCGGACGTTTGCCTTTTCGGCAAGAGGCTCTGCCGCGGCTGAGCGCCATGAGATGTTGCGACTCTGGGAAAGCACCGATCCCCAGTGCTGTTGTGCCTGTAGATAGGGCACCAAGGTTAGATGAAGAGCAGCAACAGCTTTCAGGGCTGGGCCCTTCCCTGTGGGAGAAGGAGTCAGACGTTTGCCTTTCGGCAAGATGCTCTGCCGCGGCCGAGAGCCATGAGATGTTGCGTCTCTGGGTACGCCCATATCCCCAGTGCTGTTGTGCCTGTAGATAGGGCGCCAAGGGACCGTGAAGAGCAGCAACAGGTTTCAGGGCTGGGCCCTTCCCTGTGGGAGAAGGAGCCGGACGTTTGCCTTTTCAGCAAGAGGCTCTGCCGTGGCCGAGTGCCATGAGATGTTGCGTCTCTGGGAAAGCACCGATCCCCAGTGCTGTTGTGCCTGTAGATAGGGCGCCAAGGCACCGTGAAGAGCAGCAACAGCTTTCAGGGCTTGGCCCTTCCCTGTGGGAGGAGCCGGACGTTTGCCTTTTCGGCAAGAGTCTCTGCCGCGACCGAGCGTCATGAGATGTTGCATCTCTGGGAAAGCACCGATCCCCAGTGCTGTTGTGCCTGTAGATAGGGCACAAAGGCACCGTGAAGAGCAGCAACAGTTTTCAGGGCTGGGCCCTTCCCTGTGGGAGAAGGAGCCGGACGTTTGCCTTTTCGGCAAGAGGCTCTGCCGCGGCTGAGCGCCATGAGATGTTGCGACTCTGGGAAAGCACCGATCCCCAGTGCTGTTGTGCCTGTAGATAGGGCACCAAGGTTAGGTGAAGAGCAGCAACAGCTTTCAGGGCTGGGCCCTTCCCTGTGGGAGAAGGAGCCGGACGTTTTCCTTTTCGGCAAGAGGCTCTGCCGCGGCCGAGCGCCATGAGATGTTGCGTCTCTGGGAAAGCACCGATCCGCAGTGCTGTTGTGCCTGTAGATAGGGCACCAAGGTTAGATGAAGAGCAGCAACAGCTTTCAGGGCTGGGCCGTTCCATCTGGGAGAAGGAGTCAGATGTTGGCCTTTCGGCAAGATGCTCTGCCGCGGCACAGCGCCATGAGATGTTGCGTCTCTGGGAAAGCACCGATCCCCAGTGCTGTTGTGCCTGTAGATAGGGCACCAAGGTTAGGTGAAGAGCAGCAACAGCTTTCAGGGCTGGGCCCTTCCCTGTGGGAGAAGGAGCCGGACGTTTGCCTTTTCGGCAAGAGTCTCTGCCGCGGCCGAGTGCCATGAGATGTTGCGTCTCTGAGAAAGCCCATATCCCCAGTGCTGTTGTGCCTGTAGATAGGGCGCCAAGGCATCGTGAAGAGCAGCAACAGTTTTCAGGGCTGGGCCCTTCCCTGTGGGAGAAGGAGCCGGACGTTTGCCTTTTCGGCAAGAGGCTCTGCCGCGGCCGAGCGCCATGAGATGTTGCGTCTCTGGGAAAGCACCGATCCCCAGTGCTGTTGTGCCTGTAGATAGGGCACCAAGGTTAGGTGAAGAGCAGCAACAGCTTTCAGGGCTGGGCCCTTCCCTGTGGGAGAAGGAGCCGGACGTTTGCCTTTTCGGCAAGAGTCTCTGCCGCGGCCGAGCGCCATGAGATGTTGCGTCTCTGAGAAAGCCCATATCCCCAGTGCTGTTCTGCCTGTAGATAGGGCGCCAAGGCATCGTGAAGAGCAGCAACAGTTTTCAGGGCTGGGCCCTTCCCTGTGGGAGAAGGAGCCGGACGTTTGCCTTTTCGGCAAGAGGCTCTGCCGCTGCCGAGCGCCATGAGATGTTGCGTCTCTGGGAAAGCACCGATCCCCAGTGCTGTTGTGCCTGTAGATAGGGCACCAAGGTTAGGTGAAGAGCAGCAACAGTTTTCAGGGCTGGGCCCTTCCTTGTGGGAGAAGGAGCAAGACATTTGCCTTTTCGGCAAGAGGCTCTGCCGCGGCCCAGCGCCATGAGATGCTGCGTCTCTGGGAAAGCCCATATCCCCAGTGCTGTTGTGCCTGTAGATAGGGCGCCAAGGCATCGTGAAGAGCAGCAACAGTTTTCAGGGCTGGGCCCTTCCCTCTAGGAGAAGGAGTACAACGTTTGCCTTTCGGCAAGAGGCTCTGCCGCGGCCGAGCGCCATGAGATGTTGCGTCTCTGGGAAAGCACCGATCCCCAGTGCTGTTGTGCCTGTAGATAGGGCACCAAGGTTAGGTGAAGAGCAGCAAGAGCTTTCAGGGCTGGGCCCTTCCCTGTGGGAGAAGGAGCCGGACGTTTGCCTTTTCGGCAAGAGGCTCTGCCGCGGCTGAGCGCCATGAGATGTTGCGACTCTGGGAAAGCACCGATCCCCAGTGCTGTTGTGCCTGTAGATAGGGCACGAAACTTAGGTGAAGAGAAGCAACAGCTTTCAGGGCTGGGCCCTTCCCTGTGGGAGAAGGAGCCGGACGTTTGCCTTTTCGGCAAGAGGCTCTGCCGCGGCCGAGCGCCATGAGATGTTGCGTCTCTGGGAAAGCACCGATCCCCAGTGCTGTTGTGCCTGTAGATAGGGTGCCAAGGCACCGTGAAGAGCAGCAACAGGTTTCAGGGCTGGGCCCTTCCCTGTGGGAGAAGGAGCTGGACGTTTGACTTTTCGGCAAGAGGCTCTGCCGCGGCCGAGCGCCATGAGATGTTGCGTCTCTGGGAAAGCACCGATCCCCAGTGCTGTTGTGCCTGTAGATAGGGTGCCAAGGGACCGTGAAGAGCAGCAACAGGTTTCAGGGCTGGGCCCTTCCCTGTGGGAGAAGGAGCCAGACGTTTGCCTTTTCGGCAAGGGGCTCTGCTGCGGCCGAGCGCCATGAGATGTTGCGTCTCTGGGTACGCCCATATCCCCAGTGCTGTTGTGCTTATAGATAGGGTGCCAAGGCATCGTGAAGAGCAGCAACAGGTTTCAGGGCTGGGCCCTTCCCTGTGGGAGAAGGAGTCCGACGTTTGCCTTTTCGGCAAGATGCTCTGCCGCGGCCGAGCGCCATGAGATGTTGCGTCTCTGGGAAAGCACCGATCCGCAGTGCTGTTGTGCCTGTAGATAGGACACGAAGGTTAGTTGAAGAGCAGCAAAAGCTTTCAGGCCTGGGCCCTTCCTTGTGGGAGAAGGAGCCAGACGTTTGCCTTTTCGGCAAGAGGCTCTGCCGCGGCCGAGCACCATGAGATGTTGCGTCTCTGGGAAAGCACCGATCCCCAGTGCTGTTGTGCCTGTAGATAGGGCACCAAGGTTAGGTGAAGAGCAGCAACAGGTTTCAGGGCTGGGCCCTTCCCTGTGGGAGAAGGAGCCGGACGTCTGCCTTTTCGGCAAGAGGCTCTGCTGCGGCCGAGCGCCATGAGATGTTGCGTCTCTCGGTACGCCCATATCCCCAGTGCTGTTGTGCCTGTAGATAGGGCGCCAAGGGACCGTGAAGAGCAGCAACAGGTTTCAGGGCTGGGCCCTTCCCTGTGGGAGAAGGAGCCAGACGTTTGCCTTTTCGGCAAGAGGCTCTGCCGCGGCCGAGTGCCATGAGATGTTGCATCTCTGGGAAAGCACCGATCCCCAGTGCTGTTGTGCCTGTAGATAGGGCGCCAAGGCACCGTGAAGAGCAGCAACACCTTTCAGGGATTGGCCCTTCCCTGTGGGAGGAGCCGGACGTTTGCCTTTTCGGCAAGAGGCTCTGCCGCGGCCGAGCGTCATGAGATGTTGCATCTCTGGGAAAGCACCGATCCCCAGTGCTGTTGTGCCTGTAGATAGGGCACAAAGGCACCGTGAAGAGCAGCAACAGCTTTCAGGGCTGGGCCCTTCCCTGTGGGAGGAGTCGTACGTTTGCCTTTTCGGCAAGAGGCTCTGCCGCGGCTGAGCGCCATGAGATGTTGCGACTCTGGGAAAGCACCGATCCCCAGTGCTGTTGTGCCTGTAGATAGGGCACCAAGGTTAGATGAAGAGCAGCAACAGCTTTCAGGGCTGGGCCCTTCCCTCTGGGAGAAGGAGTCAGACGTTTGCCTTTCGGCAAGATGCTCTGCCGCGGCAGAGCACCATGAGATGTTGCGTCTCTGGGAAAGCACCGATCCCCAGTGCTGTTGTGCCTGTAGATAGGGCACCAAGGTTAGGTGAAGAGCAGCAAGAGCTTTCAGGGCTGGGCCCTTCCCTGTGGGAGAAGGAGCCGGACGTTTGCCTTTTCGGCAAGAGTCTCTGCCGCGGCCGAGTGCCATGAGATGTTGCGTCTCTGAGAAAGTCCATATCCCCAGTGCTGTTGTGCCTGTAGATAGGGCGCCAAGGCATCGTGAAGAGCAGCAACAGTTTTCAGGGCTGGGCCATTCCCTCTAGGAGAAGGAGTACAACGTTTGCCTTTGCAAGATCCTCTGCCGCGAACTAGCGCCATGAGATGTTGCGTCTCTGGGAAAGCACCGATCCCCAGTGCTGTTGTGCCTGTAGATAGGGCACCAAGGTTAGGTGAAGAGCAGCAACAGCTTTCAGGGCTGGGCCCTTCCCTTTGGGAGAAGGAGCCGGACGTTTGACTTTTCGGCAAGAGGCTCTGCCGCGACCGAGCGTCATGAGATGTTGCATCTCTGGGAAAGCACCGATCCCCAGTGCTGTTGTGCCTGTAGATAGGGCACAAAGGCACCGTGAAGAGCAGCAACAGCTTTCAGGGCTGGGCCCTTCCCTTTGGGAGAAGGAGCCGGACTTTTGACTTTTCGGCAAGAGACTCTGCCGCGGCCGAGCGCCATGAGATATTGCGTCTCTGGGAAAGCACCGATCCGCAGTGCTGTTGTGCCTGTAGATAGAGTGCCAAGGCACCGTGAACAGCAGCAAAAGCTTTCAGGGCTGGGCCCTTCCCTGTGGGAGAAGGAGCCAGACGTTTGCCTTTTCGGCAAGAGGCTCTGCCGCGGCCGAGCGCCATGAGATGCTGCGTCTCTGGGAAAGCACAGATCCCCAGTGCTGTTGAGCCTGTAGATAGGGCACGAAACTTAGGTGAAGAGCAGCAACAGCTTTCAGGGCTGGGCCCTTCCCTTTGGGAGAAGGAGCCGGACGTTTGACTTTTCGGCAAGAGACTCTGCCGCGGCCGAGCACCATGAGATATTGCGTCTCTGGGAAAGCACCGATCCGCAGTGCTGTTGTGCCTGTAGATAGAGTGCCAAGGCACTGTGAAGAGCAGCAAAAGCTTTCAGGGCTGGGCCCTTCCCTGTGGGAGAAGGAGCCGGACGTTTGCCTTTCCGGCAAGAGGCTCTGCCGCGGCCGAGCGCCATGAGATATTGCGTCTCTGGGAAAGCACCAATCCCCAGTGCTGTTGTGCCTGTAGATAGGGCACAAAGGCACCGTGAAGAGCAGCAACAGGTTTCAGGGCTGGGCCCTTCCCTGTGGGAGAAGGAGCCGGACGTTTGCCTTTTCGGCAAGAGGCTCTTCTGCGGCCGAGCGCCATGAGATGTTGCGTCTCTGGAAAAGCACCGATCCCCAGTGCTGTTGTGCCTGTAGATAGGGCACAAAGGGACTGTTAAGAGCAGCAACAGCTTTCAGGGCTGGGTCCTTCCCTGTTGGAGAAGGAGCCGGACGTTTGCCTTTTCGGCAAGAGGCTCTGCCGCGACTGAGCGCCATGAGATGTTGCGACTCTGGTAAAGCACAGATCCCCAGTGCTGTTGTGCCTGTAGATAGAGTGCCAAGGCACGGTGAAGAGCAGCAAAAGCTTTCAGGGCTGGGCCCTTCCCTGTGGGAGAAGGAGCCAGACGTTTGCCTTTTCGGCAAGAGGCTATGCAGCGGCCGAGCGCCATGAGATATTGCGTCTCTGGGAAAGCACCGATCCCCAGTGCTGTTGTGCCTGTAGATAGGGCACCAAGGTTAGGTGAAGAGCAGCAACAACTTTCAGGGTTGGGCCCTTCCCTGTGGGAGAAGGAGCCGGACGTTTGCCTTTTCGGCAAGAGGCTCTGCTGCGGCCGAGCGCCATGAGATGTTGCGTCTCTCGGTAGGCCCATATCCCCAGTGCTGTTGTGCCTGTAGATAGGGTGCCAAGGGACCGTGAAGAGCAGCAACAGCTTTCAGGGCTGGGCCCTTCCCTGTTGGAGAAGGAGCCGGACGTTTGCCTTTTCGGCAAGAGGCTCTGCCGCGGCCGAGTGCCATGAGATGTTGCGTCTCTGGGAAAGCACTGATCCCCAGTGCTGTTGTGCCTGTAGATAGGGTGCCAAGGCACCGTGAAGAGCAGCAACAGCTTTCAGGGCAGGGCCCTTCCCTGTGGGAGGAGCCGGACGTTTGCCTTTTCGGCAAGAAGCTCTGCCGCGGCTGAGCGCCATGAGATGTTGCGACTCTGGGAAAGCACCGATCCCCAGTGCTGTTGTGCCTGTAGATAGGGCACGAAACTTAGGTGAAGAGCAGCAACAGCTTTCAGGGCTGGGCCCTTCCCTGTGGGAGAAGGAGCCGGACGTTTGCCTTTTAGGCAAGAGGCTCTGCCGCGGCCGAGCGCCATGAGATGTTGCGTCTCTGGGAAAACACCGATCCGCAGTGCTGTTGTGCCTGTAGATAGGGCACCAAGGTTAGATGAAGAGCAGCAACAGCTTTCAGGGCTGGGCCCTTCCCTGTGGGAGAAGGACCCGGACGTTTGCCTTTCGGCAACATGCTCTGCCGCGGCAGAGCATCATGAGATGTTGCGTCTCTGGGAAAGCACCGATCCCCAGTGCTGTTGTGCCTGTAGATAGGGCACCAAGGTTAGGTGAAGAGCAGCAACAGCTTTCAGGGCTGGGCCCTTCCCTGTGGGAGAAGGAGCCGGACGTTTGCCTTTTCGGCAAGAGACTCTGCTGCGGCCGAGCGCCATGAGATGTTGCGTCTCTGGAAGAGCACAGATCCCCAGTGCTGTTGTGCCTGTAGATAGGGCGCCAAGGGACCGTGAAGAGCAGCAACAGGTTTCAGGGCTGGGCCCTTCCCTGTGGGAGAAGGAGCCGGACGTTTGCCTTTTAGGCAAGAGGCTCTGCTGCGGCCGAGTTCCATGAGATGTTGCGTCTCTGAGAAAGCCCATATCCCCAGTGCTGTTGTGCCTGTAGATAGGGTGCCAAGGCACCGTGAAGAGCAGCAACAGGTTTCAGGGCTGGGCCCTTCCCTGTTGGAGAAGGAGCCGGACGTTTGCCTTTTCGGCAAGAGGCTCTGCCGCGGCCGAGTGCCATGAGATGTTGCGTCTCTGGGAAAGCACCGATCCCCAGTGCTGTTGTGCCTGTAGATAGGGTGCCAAGGCACCGTGAAGAGCAGCAACAGCTTTCAGGGTTGGGCCCTTCCCTGTGGGAGAAGGAGCCGGACGTTTGCCTTTTCGGCAAGAGGCTCTGCTGCGGCCGAGCGCCATGAGATGTTGCGTCTCTCGGTACGCCCATATCCCCAGTGCTGTTGTGCCTGTAGATAGGGTGCCAAGGGACCGTGAAGAGCAGCAACAGGTTTCAGGGCTGGGCCCTTCCCTGTTGGAGAAGGAGCTGGACGTTTGCCTTTTCGGCAAGAGGCTCTGCCGCGGCCGAGCGCCTTGAGATGTTGCGTCTCTGGGAAAGCACCGATCCCCAGTGCTGTTGTGCCTGTAGATAGGGCACGAAACTTAGGTGAAGAGCAGCAACAGCTTTCAGGGCTGGGCCCTTCCCTGTGGGAGAAGGAGCCGGACGTTTGCCTTTTAGGCAAGAGGCTCTGCCGCGGCCGAACGCCATGAGATGTTGCGTCTCTGGGAAAACACCGATCCGCAGTGCTGTTGTGCCTGTAGATAGGGCACCAAGGTTAGATGAAGAGCAGCAACAGCTTTCAGGGCTGGGCCCTTCCCTGTGGGAGAAGGACCCGGACGTTTGCCTTTCGGCAACATGCTCTGCCGCGGCAGAGCATCATGAGATGTTGCGTCTCTGGGAAAGCACCGATCCCCAGTGCTGTTGTGCCTGTAGATAGGGCACCAAGGTTAGGTGAAGAGCAGCAACAGCTTTCAGGGCTGGGCCCTTCCCTGTGGGAGAAGGAGCCGGACGTTTGACTTTTCGGCAAGAGACTCTGCCGCGGCCGAGCGCCATGAGATATTTCGTCTCTGGGAAAGCACCGATCCCCAGTGCTGTTGTGCCTGTAGATAGAGTGCCAAGGCACCGTGAACAGCAGCAACAGCTTTCAGGGCTGGGCCCTTCCCTGTGGGAGAAGGAGCCAGATGTTTGCCTTTTCGGCAAGAGGCTCTGCCGCGGCTGAGCACCATGAGATATTGCGTCTCTGGGAAAGCACCGATCCCCAGTGCTGTTGTGCCTGTAGATAGGGCATGAAACTTAGGTGAAGAGCAGCAACACCTCTCAGGGCTGGGCCCTTCCCTGTGGGAGAAGGAGCCGGACGTTTGCCTTTTCGGCAAGAGGCTCTGCCGCGGCTGAGCGCCATGAGATGTTGCGTCTCTGGAAGAGCACAGATCCCCAGTGCTGTTGTGCCTGTAGATAGGGCGCCAAGGGACCGTGAAGAGCAGCAACAGGTTTCAGGGCTGGGCCCTGCCCTGTGGGAGAAGGACCCGGACGTTTGCCTTTTAGGCAAGAGGCTCTGCTGCGGCCGAGTTCCATGAGATGTTGCGTCTCTGAGAAAGCCCATATCCCCAGTGCTGTTGTGCCTGTAGATAGGGTGCCAAGGCACCGTGAAGAGCAGCAACAGGTTTCAGGGCTGGGCCCTTCCCTGTGGGAGAAGGAGCCGGACGTTTGCCTTTTCGGCAAGAGGCTCTGCCGCAGCCGAGCGCCATGAGATATTGCGTCTCTGGGAAAGCACCGATCCCCAGTGCTGTTGTGCCTGTAGATAGGGCACCAAGGTTAGGTGAAGAGCAGCAACAACTTTCAGGGTTGGGCCCTTCCCTGTGGGAGAAGGAGCCGGACGTTTGCCTTTTCGGCAAGAGGCTCTGCTGCGGCCGAGCGCCATGAGATGTTGCGTCTCTCGGTACGCCCATATCCCCAGTGCTGTTGTGCCTGTAGATAGGGTGCCAAGGCACCGTGAAGAGCAGCAACAGCTTTCAGGGCAGGGCCCTTCCCTGTGGGAGGAGCCGGACGTTTGCCTTTTCGGCAAGATGCTGTGCCACGGCTGAGCGCCATGAGATGTTGCGACTCTGGGAAAGCACCGATCCCCAGTGCTGTTGTGCCTGTAGATAGGGCACGAAACTTAGGTGAAGAGCAGCAACAGCTTTCAGGGCTGGGCCCTTCCCTGTGGGAGAAGGAGCCGGACGTTTGCCTTTTAGGCAAGAGGCTCTGCCGCGGCCGAGCGCCATGAGATGTTGCGTCTCTGGGAAAACACCGATCCCCAGTGCTGTTGTGCCTGTAGATAGGGCACCAAGGTTAGATGAAGAGCAGCAACAGCTTTCAGGGCTGGGCCCTTCCCTGTGGGAGAAGGACCCGGACGTTTGCCTTTCGGCAACATGCTCTGCCGCGGCAGAGCATCATGAGATGTTGCGTCTCTGGGAAAGCACCGATCCCCAGTGCTGTTGTGCCTGTAGATAGGGCACCAAGGTTAGGTGAAGAGCAGCAACAGCTTTCAGGGCTGGGCCCTTCCCTGTGGGAGAAGGAGCCGGGCGTTTGACTTTTCGGCAAGAGACTCTGCCGCGGCCGAGCGCCATGAGATATTTCGTCTCTGGGAAAGCACCGATCCCCAGTGCTGTTGTGCCTGTAGATAGAGTGCCAAGGCACCGTGAACAGCAGCAACAGCTTTCAGGGCTGGGCCCTTCCCTGTGGGAGAAGGAGCCAGACGTTTGCCTTTTCGGCAAGAGGCTCTGCCGCGGCCGAGCACCATGAGATATTGCGTCTCTGGGAAAGCACCAATCCCCAGTGCTGTTGTGCCTGTAGATAGGGCACAAAGGCACCGTGAAGAGCAGCAACAGGTTTCAGGGCTGGGCCCTTCCCTGTGGGAGAAGGAGCCGGACGTTTGCCTTTTCGGCAAGAGGCTCTGCCGCGGCCGAGCGCCATGAGATGTTGCGTCTCTGGAAAAGCACCGATCCCCAGTGCTGTTGTGCCTGTAGATAGGGCACAAAGGGACTGTGAAGAGCAGCAACAGCTTTCAGGGCTGGGTCCTTCCCTGTTGGAGAAGGAGCCGGACGTTTGCCTTTTCGGCAAGAGGCTCTGCCGCGACTGAGCGCCATGAGATGTTGCGACTCTGGTAAAGCACAGATCCCCAGTGCTGTTGTGCCTGTAGATAGAGTGCCAAGGCACGGTGAAGAGCAGCAAAAGCTTTCAGGGCTGGGCCCTTCCCTGTGGGAGAAGGAGCCAGACGTTTGCCTTTTCGGCAAGAGGCTCTGCTGCGGCCGAACGCCATGAGATGTTGCGTCTCTGGAAGAGCACAGATCCCCAGTGCTGTTGTGCCTGTAGATAGGGCGCCAAGGGACCTTGAAGAGCAGCAACAGGTTTCAGGGCTGGGCCCTGCCCTGTGGGAGAAGGAGCCGGACGTTTGCCTTTTAGGCAAGAGGCTCTGAAGCGGCCGAGTTCCATGAGATGTTGCGTCTCTGAGAAAGCCCATATCCCCAGTGCTGTTGTGCCTGTAGATAGGGTGCCAAGGCACCGTGAAGAGCAGCAACAGGTTTCAGGGCTGGGCCCTTCCCTGTTGGAGAAGGAGCCGGACGTTTGCCTTTTCGGCAAGATGCTCTGCCGCGGCCGAGTGCCATGAGATGTTGCGTCTCTGGGAAAGCACCGATCCCCAGTGCTGTTGTGCCTGTAGATAGGGCACGAAACTTAGGTGAAGAGCAGCAACAGCTTTCAGGGCTGGGCCCTTCCCTGTGGGAGAAGGAGCCGGACGTTTGCCTTTTAGGCAAGAGGCTCTGCCGCGGCCGAGCGCCATGAGATGTTGCGTCTCTGGGAAAACACCGATCCCCAGTGCTGTTGTGCCTGTAGATAGGGCACCAAGGTTAGATGAAGAGCAGCAACAGCTTTCAGGGCTGGGCCCTTCCCTGTGGGAGAAGGACCCGGACGTTTGCCTTTCGGCAACATGCTCTGCCGCGGCAGAGCATCATGAGATGTTGCGTCTCTGGGAAAGCACCGATCCCCAGTGCTGTTGTGCCTGTAGATAGGGCACCAAGGTTAGGTGAAGAGCAGCAACAGCTTTCAGGGCTGGGCCCTTCCCTGTGGGAGAAGGAGCCGGGCGTTTGACTTTTCGGCAAGAGACTCTGCCGCGGCCGAGCGCCATGAGATATTTCGTCTCTGGGAAAGCACCGATCCCCAGTGCTGTTGTGCCTGTAGATAGAGTGCCAAGGCACCGTGAACAGCAGCAACAGCTTTCAGGGCTGGGCCCTTCCCTGTGGGAGAAGGAGCCAGACGTTTGCCTTTTCGGCAAGAGGCTCTGCCGCGGCCGAGCACCATGAGATATTGCGTCTCTGGGAAAGCACCAATCCCCAGTGCTGTTGTGCCTGTAGATAGGGCACAAAGGCACCGTGAAGAGCAGCAACAGGTTTCAGGGCTGGGCCCTTCCCTGTGGGAGAAGGAGCCGGACGTTTGCCTTTTCGGCAAGAGGCTCTGCCGCGGCCGAGCGCCATGAGATGTTGCGTCTCTGGGAAAGCACCGATCCCCAGTGCTGTTGTGCCTGTAGATAGGGCACAAAGGGACTGTGAAGAGCAGCAACAGCTTTCAGGGCTGGGTCCTTCCCTGTTGGAGAAGGAGCCGGACGTTTGCCTTTTCGGCAAGAGGCTCTGCCGCGACTGAGCGCCATGAGATGTTGCGACTCTGGTAAAGCACAGATCCCCAGTGCTGTTGTGCCTGTAGATAGAGTGCCAAGGCACGGTGAAGAGCACCAAAAGCTTTCAGGGCTGGGCCCTTCCCTGTGGGAGAAGGAGCCAGACGTTTGCCTTTTCGGCAAGAGGCTCTGCTGCGGCCGAACGCCATGAGATGTTGCGTCTCTGGAAGAGCACAGATCCCCAGTGCTGTTGTGCCTGTAGATAGGGCGCCAAGGGACCTTGAAGAGCAGCAACAGGTTTCAGGGCTGGGCCCTGCCCTGTGGGAGAAGGAGCCGGACGTTTGCCTTTTAGGCAAGAGGCTCTGAAGCGGCCGAGTTCCATGAGATGTTGCGTCTCTGAGAAAGCCCATATCCCCAGTGCTGTTGTGCCTGTAGATAGGGTGCCAAGGCACCGTGAAGAGCAGCAACAGGTTTCAGGGCTGGGCCCTTCCCTGTTGGAGAAGGAGCCGGACGTTTGCCTTTTCGGCAAGATGCTCTGCCGCGGCCGAGTGCCATGAGATGTTGCGTCTCTGGGAAAGCACCGATCCCCAGTGCTGTTGTGCCTGTAGATAGGGTGCCAAGGCACCGTGAAAAGCAGCAACAGCTTTCAGGGCAGGGCCCTTCCCTGTGGGAGGAGCCGGACGTTTGCCTTTTCGGCAAGATGCTCTGCCGCGGCCGAGCGCCATGTGATGTTGCGTCTCTGGGAAAACACCGATCCGCAGTGCTGTTGTGCCTGTAGATAGGGCACCAAGGTTAGATGAAGAGCAGCAACAGCTTTCAGGGCTGGGCCCTTCCCTGTGGGAGAAGGACCCGGAGGTTTGCCTTTCGGCAACATGCTCTGCCGCGGCAGAGCATCATGAGATGTTGCGTCTCTGGGAAAGCACCGATCCCCAGTGCTGTTGTGCCTGTAGATAGGGCACAAAGGCACCGTGAAGAGCAGCAACAGCTTTCAGGGCTGGGCCCTTCCCTGTGGGAGAAGGAGCCGGACGTTTGCCTTTTCGGCAAGAGGCTCTGCCGCGGCCGAGCGCCATGAGATGTTGCATCTCTGGGAAAGCACCGATCCGCAGTGCTGTTGTGCCTGTAGATAGGGCACCAAGATTAGATGAAGAGCAGCAACAGGTTTCAGGGCTGGGCCCTTCCCTCTGGGAGAAGGAGTCAGACGTTTGCCTTTCGGCAAGATGCTCTGCCGCGGCCGAGCGCCATGAGATGTTGCATCTCTGGGAAAGCACCGATCCCCAGTACTGTTGTGCCTGTAGATAGGGCACAAAGGGACCGTGAAGAGCAGCAACAGCTTTCAGGGCTGGGCCCTTCCCTGTGGGAGAAGGAGCCGGACGTTTGCCTTTTTGGCAAGTGTCTCTGCAGCGGCCGAGCGCTATGAGATGTTGCGTCTCTGAGAAAGCCCATATCCCCAGTGCTGTTGTGCCTGTAGATAGGGCGCCAAGGCATCGTGAAGAGCAGCAACAGTTTTCAGGGCTGGGCCCTTCCCTCTGAGAGAAAGAGTCCGACGTTTGCCTTTTCGGCAAGATGCTCTGCCGCGGCGGAGCGCCATGAGATGTTGCGTCTCTGGGAAAACACCGATCCCCAGTGCTGTTGTGCCTGTAGATAGGGCACCAAGGTTAGATGAAGAGCAGCAACAGCTTTCAGGGCTGGGCCCTTCCCTGTGGGAGAAGGACCCGGACGTTTGCCTTTCGGCAACATGCTCTGCCGCGGCAGAGCATCATGAGATGTTGCGTCTCTGGGAAAGCACCGATCCCCAGTGCTGTTGTGCCTGTAGATAGGGCACCAAGGTTAGGTGAAGAGCAGCAACAGCTTTCAGGGCTGGGCCCTTCCCTGTGGGAGAAGGAGCCGGGCGTTTGACTTTTCGGCAAGAGGCTCTGCCGCGGCCGAGCGCCATGAGATATTTCGTCTCTGGGAAAGCACCGATCCCCAGTGCTGTTGTGCCTGTAGATAGAGTGCCAAGGCACCGTGAACAGCAGCAACAGCTTTCAGGGCTGGGCCCTTCCCTGTTGGAGAAGGAGCCGGACGTTTGCCTTTTCGGCAAGAGGCTCTGCCGCGGCCGAGCACCATGAGATATTGCGTCTCTGGGAAAGCACCGATCCCCAGTGCTGTTGTGCCTGTAGATAGGGCGCCAAGGGACCGTGAAGAGCAGCAACAGGTTTCAGGGTTGGGCCCTTCCCTGTGGGAGAAGGAGCCGGACGTTTGCCTTTTAGGCAAGAGGCTCTGCTGCGGCCGAGTTCCATGAGATGTTGCGTCTCTGAGAAAGCCCATATCCCCAGTGCTGTTGTGCCTGTAGATAGGGTGCCAAGGCACCGTGAAGAGCAGCAACAGGTTTCAGGGCTGGGCCCTTCCCTGTGGGAGAAGGAGCCGGACGTTTGCCTTTTCGGCAAGAGGCTCTGCCGCGGCCGAGTGCCATGAGATGTTGCGTCTCTGGGAAAGCACCGATCCCCAGTGCTGTTGTGCCTGTAGATAGGGCACGAAACTTAGGTGAAGAGCAGCAACAGCTTTCAGGGCTGGGCCCTTCCCTGTGGGAGAAGGAGCCGGACGTTTGCCTTTTAGGCAAGAGGCTCTGCCGCGGCCGAACGCCATGAGATGTTGCGTCTCTGGGAAAACACCGATCCGCAGTGCTGTTGTGCCTGTAGATAGGGCACCAAGGTTAGATGAAGAGCAGCAACAGCTTTCAGGGCTGGGCCCTTCCCTGTGGGAGAAGGACCCGGACGTTTGCCTTTCGGCAACATGCTCTGCCGCGGCAGAGCATCATGAGATATTGCGTCTCTGGGAAAGCACCGATCCCCAGTGCTGTTGTGCCTGTAGATAGGGCACCAAGGTTAGGTGAAGAGCAGCAACAGCTTTCAGGGCTGGGCCCTTCCCTGTGGGAGAAGGAGCCGGACGTTTGACTTTTCGGCAAGAGACTCTGCCGCGGCCGAGCGCCATGAGATATTTCGTCTCTGGGAAAGCACCGATCCCCAGTGCTGTTGTGCCTGTAGATAGAGTGCCAAGGCACCGTGAACAGCAGCAACAGCTTTCAGGGCTGGGCCCTTCCCTGTGGGAGAAGGAGCCAGATGTTTGCCTTTTCGGCAAGAGGCTCTGCCGCGGCTGAGCACCATGAGATATTGCGTCTCTGGGAAAGCACCGATCCCCAGTGCTGTTGTGCCTGTAGATAGGGCATGAAACTTAGGTGAAGAGCAGCAACACCTCTCAGGGCTGGGCCCTTCCCTGTGGGAGAAGGAGCCGGACGTTTGCCTTTTCGGCAAGAGGCTCTGCCGCGGCTGAGCGCCATGAGATGTTGCGTCTCTGGAAGAGCACAGATCCCCAGTGCTGTTGTGCCTGTAGATAGGGCGCCAAGGGACCGTGAAGAGCAGCAACAGGTTTCAGGGCTGGGCCCTGCCCTGTGGGAGAAGGACCCGGACGTTTGCCTTTTAGGCAAGAGGCTCTGCTGCGGCCGAGTTCCATGAGATGTTGCGTCTCTGAGAAAGCCCATATCCCCAGTGCTGTTGTGCCTGTAGATAGGGTGCCAAGGCACCGTGAAGAGCAGCAACAGGTTTCAGGGCTGGGCCCTTCCCTGTGGGAGAAGGAGCCGGACGTTTGCCTTTTCGGCAAGAGGCTCTGCCGCAGCCGAGCGCCATGAGATATTGCGTCTCTGGGAAAGCACCGATCCCCAGTGCTGTTGTGCCTGTAGATAGGGCACCAAGGTTAGGTGAAGAGCAGCAACAACTTTCAGGGTTGGGCCCTTCCCTGTGGGAGAAGGAGCCGGACGTTTGCCTTTTCGGCAAGAGGCTCTGCTGCGGCCGAGCGCCATGAGATGTTGCGTCTCTCGGTACGCCCATATCCCCAGTGCTGTTGTGCCTGTAGATAGGGTGCCAAGGGACCGTGAAGAGCAGCAACAGGTTTCAGGGCTGGGCCCTTCCCTGTTGGAGAAGGAGCCGGACGTTTGCCTTTTCGGCAAGAGGCTCTGCCGCGGCCGAGTGCCATGAGATGTTGCGTCTCTGGGAAAGCACCGGTCCCCAGTGCTGTTGTGCCTGTAGATAGGGTGCCAAGGCACCGTGAAGAGCAGCAACAGCTTTCAGGGCAGGGCCCTTCCCTGTGGGAGGAGCCGGACGTTTGCCTTTTCGGCAAGATGCTCTGCCACGGCTGAGCGCCATGAGATGTTGCGACTCTGGGAAAGCACCGATCCCCAGTGCTGTTGTGCCTGTAGATAGGGCACGAAACTTAGGTGAAGAGCAGCAACAGCTTTCAGGGCTGGGCCCTTCCCCGTGGGAGAAGGAGCCGGACGTTTGCCTTTTAGGCAAGAGGCTCTGCCGCGGCCGAGCGCCATGAGATGTTGCGTCTCTGGGAAAACACCGATCCGCAGTGCTGTTGTGCCTGTAGATAGGGCACCAAGGTTAGATGAAGAGCAGCAACAGCTTTCAGGGCTGGGCCCTTCCCTGTGGGAGAAGGACCCGGACGTTTGCCTTTCGGCAACATGCTCTGCCGCGGCAGAGCATCATGAGATGTTGCGTCTCTGGGAAAGCACCGATCCCCAGTGCTGTTGTGCCTGTAGATAGGGCACCAAGGTTAGGTGAAGAGCAGCAACAGCTTTCAGGGCTGGGCCCTTCCCTGTGGGAGAAGGAGCCGGGCGTTTGACTTTTCGGCAAGAGACTCTGCCGCGGCCGAGCGCCATGAGATATTTCGTCTCTGGGAAAGCACCGATCCCCAGTGCTGTTGTGCCTGTAGATAGAGTGCCAAGGCACCGTGAACAGCAGCAACAGCTTTCAGGGCTGGGCCCTTCCCTGTGGGAGAAGGAGCCAGACGTTTGCCTTTTCGGCAAGAGGCTCTGCCGCGGCCGAGCACCATGAGATATTGCGTCTCTGGGAAAGCACCAATCCCCAGTGCTGTTGTGCCTGTAGATAGGGCACAAAGGCACCGTGAAGAGCAGCAACAGGTTTCAGGGCTGGGCCCTTCCCTGTGGGAGAAGGAGCCGGACGTTTGCCTTTTCGGCAAGAGGCTCTGCCGCGGCCGAGCGCCATGAGATGTTGCGTCTCTGGAAAAGCACCGATCCCCAGTGCTGTTGTGCCTGTAGATAGGGCACAAAGGGACTGTGAAGAGCAGCAACAGCTTTCAGGGCTGGGTCCTTCCCTGTTGGAGAAGGAGCCGGACGTTTGCCTTTTCGGCAAGAGGCTCTGCCGCGACTGAGCGCCATGAGATGTTGCGACTCTGGTAAAGCACAGATCCCCAGTGCTGTTGTGCCTGTAGATAGAGTGCCAAGGCACGGTGAAGAGCACCAAAAGCTTTCAGGGCTGGGCCCTTCCCTGTGGGAGAAGGAGCCAGACGTTTGCCTTTTCGGCAAGAGGCTCTGCTGCGGCCGAACGCCATGAGATGTTGCGTCTCTGGAAGAGCACAGATCCCCAGTGCTGTTGTGCCTGTAGATAGGGCGCCAAGGGACCTTGAAGAGCAGCAACAGGTTTCAGGGCTGGGCCCTGCCCTGTGGGAGAAGGAGCCGGACGTTTGCCTTTTAGGCAAGAGGCTCTGAAGCGGCCGAGTTCCATGAGATGTTGCGTCTCTGAGAAAGCCCATATCCCCAGTGCTGTTGTGCCTGTAGATAGGGTGCCAAGGCACCGTGAAGAGCAGCAACAGGTTTCAGGGCTGGGCCCTTCCCTGTTGGAGAAGGAGCCGGACGTTTGCCTTTTCGGCAAGATGCTCTGCCGCGGCCGAGTGCCATGAGATGTTGCGTCTCTGGGAAAGCACCGATCCCCAGTGCTGTTGTGCCTGTAGATAGGGTGCCAAGGCACCGTGAAAAGCAGCAACAGCTTTCAGGGCAGGGCCCTTCCCTGTGGGAGGAGCCGGACGTTTGCCTTTTCGGCAAGATGCTCTGCCGCGGCCGAGCGCCATGTGATGTTGCGTCTCTGGGAAAACACCGATCCGCAGTGCTGTTGTGCCTGTAGATAGGGCACCAAGGTTAGATGAAGAGCAGCAACAGCTTTCAGGGCTGGGCCCTTCCCTGTGGGAGAAGGACCCGGAGGTTTGCCTTTCGGCAACATGCTCTGCCGCGGCAGAGCATCATGAGATGTTGCGTCTCTGGGAAAGCACCGATCCCCAGTGCTGTTGTGCCTGTAGATAGGGCACAAAGGCACCGTGAAGAGCAGCAACAGCTTTCAGGGCTGGGCCCTTCCCTGTGGGAGAAGGAGCCGGACGTTTGCCTTTTCGGCAAGAGGCTCTGCCGCGGCCGAGCGCCATGAGATGTTGCATCTCTGGGAAAGCACCGATCCGCAGTGCTGTTGTGCCTGTAGATAGGGCACCAAGATTAGATGAAGAGCAGCAACAGGTTTCAGGGCTGGGCCCTTCCCTCTGGGAGAAGGAGTCAGACGTTTGCCTTTCGGCAAGATGCTCTGCCGCGGCCGAGCGCCATGAGATGTTGCATCTCTGGGAAAGCACCGATCCCCAGTACTGTTGTGCCTGTAGATAGGGCACAAAGGGACCGTGAAGAGCAGCAACAGCTTTCAGGGCTGGGCCCTTCCCTGTGGGAGAAGGAGCCGGACGTTTGCCTTTTTGGCAAGTGTCTCTGCAGCGGCCGAGCGCTATGAGATGTTGCGTCTCTGAGAAAGCCCATATCCCCAGTGCTGTTGTGCCTGTAGATAGGGCGCCAAGGCATCGTGAAGAGCAGCAACAGTTTTCAGGGCTGGGCCCTTCCCTCTGAGAGAAAGAGTCCGACGTTTGCCTTTTCGGCAAGATGCTCTGCCGCGGCGGAGCGCCATGAGATGTTGCGTCTCTGGGAAAACACCGATCCCCAGTGCTGTTGTGCCTGTAGATAGGGCACCAAGGTTAGATGAAGAGCAGCAACAGCTTTCAGGGCTGGGCCCTTCCCTGTGGGAGAAGGACCCGGACGTTTGCCTTTCGGCAACATGCTCTGCCGCGGCAGAGCATCATGAGATGTTGCGTCTCTGGGAAAGCACCGATCCCCAGTGCTGTTGTGCCTGTAGATAGGGCACCAAGGTTAGGTGAAGAGCAGCAACAGCTTTCAGGGCTGGGCCCTTCCCTGTGGGAGAAGGAGCCGGGCGTTTGACTTTTCGGCAAGAGGCTCTGCCGCGGCCGAGCGCCATGAGATATTTCGTCTCTGGGAAAGCACCGATCCCCAGTGCTGTTGTGCCTGTAGATAGAGTGCCAAGGCACCGTGAACAGCAGCAACAGCTTTCAGGGCTGGGCCCTTCCCTGTTGGAGAAGGAGCCGGACGTTTGCCTTTTCGGCAAGAGGCTCTGCCGCGGCCGAGCACCATGAGATATTGCGTCTCTGGGAAAGCACCGATCCCCAGTGCTGTTGTGCCTGTAGATAGGGCGCCAAGGGACCGTGAAGAGCAGCAACAGGTTTCAGGGTTGGGCCCTTCCCTGTGGGAGAAGGAGCCGGACGTTTGCCTTTTAGGCAAGAGGCTCTGCTGCGGCCGAGTTCCATGAGATGTTGCGTCTCTGAGAAAGCCCATATCCCCAGTGCTGTTGTGCCTGTAGATAGGGTGCCAAGGCACCGTGAAGAGCAGCAACAGGTTTCAGGGCTGGGCCCTTCCCTGTGGGAGAAGGAGCCGGACGTTTGCCTTTTCGGCAAGAGGCTCTGCCGCGGCCGAGTGCCATGAGATGTTGCGTCTCTGGGAAAGCACCGATCCCCAGTGCTGTTGTGCCTGTAGATAGGGCACGAAACTTAGGTGAAGAGCAGCAACAGCTTTCAGGGCTGGGCCCTTCCCTGTGGGAGAAGGAGCCGGACGTTTGCCTTTTAGGCAAGAGGCTCTGCCGCGGCCGAACGCCATGAGATGTTGCGTCTCTGGGAAAACACCGATCCGCAGTGCTGTTGTGCCTGTAGATAGGGCACCAAGGTTAGATGAAGAGCAGCAACAGCTTTCAGGGCTGGGCCCTTCCCTGTGGGAGAAGGACCCGGACGTTTGCCTTTCGGCAACATGCTCTGCCGCGGCAGAGCATCATGAGATATTGCGTCTCTGGGAAAGCACCGATCCCCAGTGCTGTTGTGCCTGTAGATAGGGCACCAAGGTTAGGTGAAGAGCAGCAACAGCTTTCAGGGCTGGGCCCTTCCCTGTGGGAGAAGGAGCCGGACGTTTGACTTTTCGGCAAGAGACTCTGCCGCGGCCGAGCGCCATGAGATATTTCGTCTCTGGGAAAGCACCGATCCCCAGTGCTGTTGTGCCTGTAGATAGAGTGCCAAGGCACCGTGAACAGCAGCAACAGCTTTCAGGGCTGGGCCCTTCCCTGTGGGAGAAGGAGCCAGATGTTTGCCTTTTCGGCAAGAGGCTCTGCCGCGGCTGAGCACCATGAGATATTGCGTCTCTGGGAAAGCACCGATCCCCAGTGCTGTTGTGCCTGTAGATAGGGCATGAAACTTAGGTGAAGAGCAGCAACACCTCTCAGGGCTGGGCCCTTCCCTGTGGGAGAAGGAGCCGGACGTTTGCCTTTTCGGCAAGAGGCTCTGCCGCGGCTGAGCGCCATGAGATGTTGCGTCTCTGGAAGAGCACAGATCCCCAGTGCTGTTGTGCCTGTAGATAGGGCGCCAAGGGACCGTGAAGAGCAGCAACAGGTTTCAGGGCTGGGCCCTGCCCTGTGGGAGAAGGACCCGGACGTTTGCCTTTTAGGCAAGAGGCTCTGCTGCGGCCGAGTTCCATGAGATGTTGCGTCTCTGAGAAAGCCCATATCCCCAGTGCTGTTGTGCCTGTAGATAGGGTGCCAAGGCACCGTGAAGAGCAGCAACAGGTTTCAGGGCTGGGCCCTTCCCTGTGGGAGAAGGAGCCGGACGTTTGCCTTTTCGGCAAGAGGCTCTGCCGCAGCCGAGCGCCATGAGATATTGCGTCTCTGGGAAAGCACCGATCCCCAGTGCTGTTGTGCCTGTAGATAGGGCACCAAGGTTAGGTGAAGAGCAGCAACAACTTTCAGGGTTGGGCCCTTCCCTGTGGGAGAAGGAGCCGGACGTTTGCCTTTTCGGCAAGAGGCTCTGCTGCGGCCGAGCGCCATGAGATGTTGCGTCTCTCGGTACGCCCATATCCCCAGTGCTGTTGTGCCTGTAGATAGGGTGCCAAGGGACCGTGAAGAGCAGCAACAGGTTTCAGGGCTGGGCCCTTCCCTGTTGGAGAAGGAGCCGGACGTTTGCCTTTTCGGCAAGAGGCTCTGCCGCGGCCGAGTGCCATGAGATGTTGCGTCTCTGGGAAAGCACCGGTCCCCAGTGCTGTTGTGCCTGTAGATAGGGTGCCAAGGCACCGTGAAGAGCAGCAACAGCTTTCAGGGCAGGGCCCTTCCCTGTGGGAGGAGCCGGACGTTTGCCTTTTCGGCAAGATGCTCTGCCACGGCTGAGCGCCATGAGATGTTGCGACTCTGGGAAAGCACCGATCCCCAGTGCTGTTGTGCCTGTAGATAGGGCACGAAACTTAGGTGAAGAGCAGCAACAGCTTTCAGGGCTGGGCCCTTCCCCGTGGGAGAAGGAGCCGGACGTTTGCCTTTTAGGCAAGAGGCTCTGCCGCGGCCGAGCGCCATGAGATGTTGCGTCTCTGGGAAAACACCGATCCGCAGTGCTGTTGTGCCTGTAGATAGGGCACCAAGGTTAGATGAAGAGCAGCAACAGCTTTCAGGGCTGGGCCCTTCCCTGTGGGAGAAGGACCCGGACGTTTGCCTTTCGGCAACATGCTCTGCCGCGGCAGAGCATCATGAGATGTTGCGTCTCTGGGAAAGCACCGATCCCCAGTGCTGTTGTGCCTGTAGATAGGGCACCAAGGTTAGGTGAAGAGCAGCAACAGCTTTCAGGGCTGGGCCCTTCCCTGTGGGAGAAGGAGCCGGGCGTTTGACTTTTCGGCAAGAGACTCTGCCGCGGCCGAGCGCCATGAGATATTTCGTCTCTGGGAAAGCACCGATCCCCAGTGCTGTTGTGCCTGTAGATAGAGTGCCAAGGCACCGTGAACAGCAGCAACAGCTTTCAGGGCTGGGCCCTTCCCTGTGGGAGAAGGAGCCAGACGTTTGCCTTTTCGGCAAGAGGCTCTGCCGCGGCCGAGCACCATGAGATATTGCGTCTCTGGGATAGCACCGATCCCCAGTGCTGTTGTGCCTGTAGATAGGGCACCAAGGTTAGGTGAAGAGCAGCAACAGCTTTCAGGGCTGGGCCCTTCCCTGTGGGAGAAGGAGCCGGACGTTTGCCTTTTCGGCAAGAGGCTCTGCTGCGGCCGAGCGCCATGAGATGTTGCGTCTCTGGAAGAGCACAGATCCCCAGTGCTGTTGTGCCTGTAGATAGGGCGCCAAGGGACCGTGAAGAGCAGCAACAGCTTTCAGGGCTGGGCCCTGCCCTGTGGGAGAAGGAGCCGGACGTTTGCCTTTTAGGCAAGAGGCTCTGCTGCGGCCGAGTTCCATGAGATGTTGCGTCTCTGAGAAAACCCATATCCCCAGTGCTGTTGTGCCTGTAGATAGGGTGCCAAGGCACCGTGAAGAGCAGCAACAGGTTTCAGGGCTGGGCCCTTCCCTGTGGGAGAAGGAGCCGGACGTTTGCCTTTTCGGCAAGAGACTCTGCCGCGGCCGAGCGCCATGAGATATTGCGTCTCTGGGAAAGCACCGATCCCCAGTGCTGTTGTGCCTGTAGATAGGGCACCAAGGTTAGGTGAAGAGCAGCAACAACTTTCAGGGTTGGGCCCTTCCCTGTGGGAGAAGGAGCCGGACGTTTGCCTTTTCGGCAAGAGGATCTGCTGCGGCCGAGCGCCATGAGATGTTGCGTCTCTCGGTACGCCCATATCCCCAGTGCTGTTGTGCCTGTAGATAGGGTGCCAAGGGACCGTGAAGAGCAGCAACAGCTTTCAGGGCTGGGCCCTTCCCTGTTGGAGAAGGAGCCGGACGTTTGCCTTTTAGGCAAGAGGCTCTGCCGCGGCCGAGCGCCATGAGATGTTGCGTCTCTGGGAAAACACCGATCCGCAGTGCTGTTGTGCCTGTAGATAGGGCAGCAAGGTTAGATGAAGAGCAGCAACAGCTTTCAGGGCTGGGCCCTTCCCTGTGGGAGACGGACCCGGACGTTTGCCTTTCGGCAACATGCTCTGCCGCGGCAGAGCATCATGAGATGTTGCGTCTCTGGGAAAGCACCGATCCCCAGTGCTGTTGTGCCTGTAGATAGGGCACCAAGGTTAGGTGAAGAGCAGCAACAGCTTTCAGGGCTGGGCCCTTCCCTGTGGGAGAAGGAGCCGGGCGTTTGACTTTTCGGCAAGAGACTCTGCCGCGGCCGAGCGCCATGAGATGTTGCGTCTCTGGAAGAGCACAGATCCCCAGTGCTGTTGTGCCTGTAGATAGGGCGCCAAGGGACCGTGAAGAGCAGCAACAGGTTTCAGGGCTGGGCCCTGCCCTGTGGGAGAAGGAGCCGGACGTTTGCCTTTTAGGCAAGAGGCTTTGCTGCGGCCGAGTTCCATGAGATGTTGCGTCTCTGAGAAAGCCCATATCCCCAGTGCTGTTGTGCCTGTAGATAGGGTGCCAAGGCACCGTGAAGAGCAGCAACAGGTTTCAGGGCTGGGCCCTTCCCTGTGGGAGAAGGAGCCGGACGTTTGCCTTTTCGGCAAGAGACTCTGCCGCGGCCGAGCGCCATGAGATATTGCGTCTCTGGGAAAGCACCGATCCCCAGTGCTGTTGTGCCTGTAGATAGAGTGCCAAGGCACCGTGAACAGCAGCAAAAGCTTTCAGGGCTGGGCCCTTCCCTGTGGGAGAAGGAGCCAGACATTTGCCATTTCGGCAAGAGGCTCTGCCGCGGCCGAGCGCCATGAGATGCTGCGTCTCTGGGAAAGCACAGATCCCCAGTGCTGTTGAGCCTGTAGATAGGGCACCAAGGTTAGGTGAAGAGCAGCAACAGCTTTCAGGGCTGGGCCCTTCCCTTTGGGACAAGGAGCCGGACGTTTGACTTTTCGGCAAGAGACTCTGCCGCAGCCGAGCACCATGAGATGTTGCGTCTCTGGGAAAGCGCCGATCGCCAGTGCTGTTGTGCCTGTAGATAGGGCACCAAGGTTAGGTGAAGAGCAGCAACAACTTTCAGGGTTGGGCCCTTCCCTGTGGGAGAAGGAGCCGGACGTTTGCCTTTTCGGCAAGTGTCTCTGCTGCGGCCGAGCACCATGAGATGTTGCGTCTCTCGGTACGCCCATATCCCCAGTGCTGTTGTGCCTGTAGATAGAGTGCCAAGGGACCGTGAAGAGCAGCAACAGGTTTCAGGGCTGGGCCCTTCCCTGTGGGAGAAGGAGCCGGACGTTTGCCTTTTCGGCAAGATGCTCTGCCGCGGCCGAGTGCCATGAGATGTTGCGTCTCTGGGAAAGCACCGATCCCCAGTGCTGTTGTGCCTGTAGATAGGGTGCCAAGGCACCGTGAAAAGCAGCAACAGCTTTCAGGGCAGGGCCCTTCCCTGTGGGAGGAGCCGGACGTTTGCCTTTTCGGCAAGATGCTCTGCCGCGGCCGAGCGCCATGTGATGTTGCGTCTCTGGGAAAACACCGATCCGCAGTGCTGTTGTGCCTGTAGATAGGGCACCAAGGTTAGATGAAGAGCAGCAACAGCTTTCAGGGCTGGGCCCTTCCCTGTGGGAGAAGGACCCGGAGGTTTGCCTTTCGGCAACATGCTCTGCCGCGGCAGAGCATCATGAGATGTTGCGTCTCTGGGAAAGCACCGATCCCCAGTGCTGTTGTGCCTGTAGATAGGGCACAAAGGCACCGTGAAGAGCAGCAACAGCTTTCAGGGCTGGGCCCTTCCCTGTGGGAGAAGGAGCCGGACGTTTGCCTTTTCGGCAAGAGGCTCTGCTGCGGCCGAGCGCCATGAGATGTTGCATCTCTGGGAAAGCACCGATCCGCAGTGCTGTTGTGCCTGTAGATAGGGCACCAAGGTTAGATGAAGAGCAGCAACAGGTTTCAGGGCTGGGCCCTTCCCTCTGGGAGAAGGAGTCAGACGTTTGCCTTTCGGCAAGATGCTCTGCCGCGGCCGAGCGCCATGAGATGTTGCATCTCTGGGAAAGCACCGATCCCCAGTACTGTTGTGCCTGTAGATAGGGCACAAAGGGACCGTGAAGAGCAGCAACAGCTTTCAGGGCTGGGCCCTTCCCTGTGGGAGAAGGAGCCGGACGTTTGCCTTTTTGGCAAGTGTCTCTGCAGCGGCCGAGCGCTATGAGATGTTGCGTCTCTGAGAAAGCCCATATCCCCAGTGCTGTTGTGCCTGTAGATAGGGCGCCAAGGCATCGTGAAGAGCAGCAACAGTTTTCAGGGCTGGGCCCTTCCCTCTGAGAGAAAGAGTCCGACGTTTGCCTTTTCGGCAAGATGCTCTGCCGCGGCCGAGCGCCATGAGATGTTGCGTCTCTGGGAAAACACCGATCCCCAGTGCTGTTGTGCCTGTAGATAGGGCACCAAGGTTAGGTGAAGAGCAGCAACAGCTTTCAGGGCTGGGCCCTTCCCTTTGGGAGAAGGAGCCGGACGTTTTACTTTTCGGCAAGAGACTCTACTGCGGCCGAGCGCCATGAGATATTGCGTCTCTGGGAAAGCACCGATCCCCAGTGCTGTTGTGCCTGTAAATAGAGTGCCAAGGCACCGTGAAGAGCAGCAACAGGTTTCAGGGCTGGGCCCTTCCCTGTGGGAGAAGGAGCCGGACGTTTGCCTTTTCGGCAAGAGACTCTGCCGCGGCCGAGCGCCATGAGATATTGCGTCTCTGGGAAAGCACCGATCCCCAGTGCTGTTGTGCCTGTAGATAGGGCACCAAGGTTAGGTGAAGAGCAGCAACAACTTTCAGGGTTGGGCCCTTCCCTGTGGGAGAAGGAGCCGGACGTTTGCCTTTTCGGCAAGAGGCTCTGCTGCGGCCGAGCGCCATGAGATGTTGCGTCTCTCGGTACGCCCATATCCCCAGTGCTGTTGTGCCTGTAGATAGGGTGCCAAGGGACCGTGAAGAGCAGCAACAGCTTTCAGGGCTGGGCCCTTCCCTGTTGGAGAAGGAGCCGGACGTTTGCCTTTTAGGCAAGAGGCTCTGCCGCGGCCGAGCGCCATGAGATGTTGCGTCTCTGGGAAAACACCGATCCGCAGTGCTGTTGTGCCTGTAGATAGGGCAGCAAGGTTAGATGAAGAGCAGCAACAGCTTTCAGGGCTGGGCCCTTCCCTGTGGGAGACGGACCCGGACGTTTGCCTTTCGGCAACATGCTCTGCCGCGGCAGAGCATCATGAGATGTTGCGTCTCTGGGAAAGCACCGATCCCCAGTGCTGTTGTGCCTGTAGATAGGGCACCAAGGTTAGGTGAAGAGCAGCAACAGCTTTCAGGGCTGGGCCCTTCCCTGTGGGAGAAGGAGCCGGGCGTTTGACTTTTCGGCAAGAGACTCTGCCGCGGCCGAGCGCCATGAGATGTTGCGTCTCTGGAAGAGCACAGATCCCCAGTGCTGTTGTGCCTGTAGATAGGGCGCCAAGGGACCGTGAAGAGCAGCAACAGGTTTCAGGGCTGGGCCCTGCCCTGTGGGAGAAGGAGCCGGACGTTTGCCTTTTAGGCAAGAGGCTTTGCTGCGGCCGAGTTCCATGAGATGTTGCGTCTCTGAGAAAGCCCATATCCCCAGTGCTGTTGTGCCTGTAGATAGGGTGCCAAGGCACCGTGAAGAGCAGCAACAGGTTTCAGGGCTGGGCCCTTCCCTGTGGGAGAAGGAGCCGGACGTTTGCCTTTTCGGCAAGAGACTCTGCCGCGGCCGAGCGCCATGAGATATTGCGTCTCTGGGAAAGCACCGATCCCCAGTGCTGTTGTGCCTGTAGATAGAGTGCCAAGGCACCGTGAACAGCAGCAAAAGCTTTCAGGGCTGGGCCCTTCCCTGTGGGAGAAGGAGCCAGACATTTGCCATTTCGGCAAGAGGCTCTGCCGCGGCCGAGCGCCATGAGATGCTGCGTCTCTGGGAAAGCACAGATCCCCAGTGCTGTTGAGCCTGTAGATAGGGCACCAAGGTTAGGTGAAGAGCAGCAACAGCTTTCAGGGCTGGGCCCTTCCCTTTGGGACAAGGAGCCGGACGTTTGACTTTTCGGCAAGAGACTCTGCCGCAGCCGAGCACCATGAGATGTTGCGTCTCTGGGAAAGCGCCGATCGCCAGTGCTGTTGTGCCTGTAGATAGGGCACCAAGGTTAGGTGAAGAGCAGCAACAACTTTCAGGGTTGGGCCCTTCCCTGTGGGAGAAGGAGCCGGACGTTTGCCTTTTCGGCAAGAGGCTCTGCTGCGGCCGAGCACCATGAGATGTTGCGTCTCTCGGTACGCCCATATCCCCAGTGCTGTTGTGCCTGTAGATAGAGTGCCAAGGGACCGTGAAGAGCAGCAACAGGTTTCAGGGCTGGGCCCTTCCCTGTGGGAGAAGGAGCCGGACGTTTGCCTTTTCGGCAAGATGCTCTGCCGCGGCCGAGTGCCATGAGATGTTGCGTCTCTGGGAAAGCACCGATCCCCAGTGCTGTTGTGCCTGTAGATAGGGTGCCAAGGCACCGTGAAAAGCAGCAACAGCTTTCAGGGCAGGGCCCTTCCCTGTGGGAGGAGCCGGACGTTTGCCTTTTCGGCAAGATGCTCTGCCGCGGCCGAGCGCCATGTGATGTTGCGTCTCTGGGAAAACACCGATCCGCAGTGCTGTTGTGCCTGTAGATAGGGCACCAAGGTTAGATGAAGAGCAGCAACAGCTTTCAGGGCTGGGCCCTTCCCTGTGGGAGAAGGACCCGGAGGTTTGCCTTTCGGCAACATGCTCTGCCGCGGCAGAGCATCATGAGATGTTGCGTCTCTGGGAAAGCACCGATCCCCAGTGCTGTTGTGCCTGTAGATAGGGCACAAAGGCACCGTGAAGAGCAGCAACAGCTTTCAGGGCTGGGCCCTTCCCTGTGGGAGAAGGATCCGGACGTTTGCCTTTTCGGCAAGAGGCTCTGCTGCGGCCGAGCGCCATGAGATGTTGCATCTCTGGGAAAGCACCGATCCGCAGTGCTGTTGTGCCTGTAGATAGGGCACCAAGGTTAGATGAAGAGCAGCAACAGGTTTCAGGGCTGGGCCCTTCCCTCTGGGAGAAGGAGTCAGACGTTTGCCTTTCGGCAAGATGCTCTGCCGCGGCCGAGCGCCATGAGATGTTGCATCTCTGGGAAAGCACCGATCCCCAGTACTGTTGTGCCTGTAGATAGGGCACAAAGGGACCGTGAAGAGCAGCAACAGCTTTCAGGGCTGGGCCCTTCCCTGTGGGAGAAGGAGCCGGACGTTTGCCTTTTTGGCAAGTGTCTCTGCAGCGGCCGAGCGCTATGAGATGTTGCGTCTCTGAGAAAGCCCATATCCCCAGTGCTGTTGTGCCTGTAGATAGGGCGCCAAGGCATCGTGAAGAGCAGCAACAGTTTTCAGGGCTGGGCCCTTCCCTCTGAGAGAAAGAGTCCGACGTTTGCCTTTTCGGCAAGATGCTCTGCCGCGGCCGAGCGCCATGAGATGTTGCGTCTCTGGGAAAACACCGATCCCCAGTGCTGTTGTGCCTGTAGATAGGGCACCAAGGTTAGGTGAAGAGCAGCAACAGCTTTCAGGGCTGGGCCCTTCCCTTTGGGAGAAGGAGCCGGACGTTTTACTTTTCGGCAAGAGACTCTACTGCGGCCGAGCGCCATGAGATATTGCGTCTCTGGGAAAGCACCGATCCCCAGTGCTGTTGTGCCTGTAAATAGAGTGCCAAGGGACCGTGAAGAGCAGCAACAGGTTTCAGGGCTGGGCCCTTCCCTGTGGGAGAAGGAGCCGGACGTTTGCCTTTTATGCAAGAGGCTCTGCCGCGGCCGAGCGCCATGTGATGTTGCGTCTCTGGGAAGCACCGATCCCCAGTGCTGTTGTGCCTGTAGATAGGGCACAAAGGGACCGTGAACAGCAGCAAAAGCTTTCAGGGCTGGGTCCTTCCCTGTTGGAGAAGGAGCCGGACGTTTGACTTTTCGGCAAGAGGCTCTGCCGCGACTGAGCGCCATGAGATGTTGCGTCTCTGGGAAAGCACCGATCCCCAGTGCTGTTGTGCCTGTAGATTGGGCACCAAGGCACCGTGAAGAGCAGCAAAAGCTTTCAGGGCTGGGCCCTTCCCTGTGGGAGAAGGAGCCGGACGTTTGCCTTTTCGGCAAGAGGCTCTGCCGCGGCCGAGCGCCATGAGATGTTGCGTCTCTGGGAAAACACCGATCCGCAGTGCTGTTGTGCCTGTAGATAGGGCACCAAGGTTAGATGAAGAGCAGCAACAGGTTTCAGGGCTGGGCCCTTCCCTTTGGGAGAAGGAGTCAGACGTTTGCCTTTCGGCAAGATGCTCTGCCGCGGCCGAGCGCCGTCAGATGTTGCGTCTCTGGGAAAGCACCGATCCCCAGTGCTGTTGTGCCTGTAGATAGGGCACCAAGGTACCGTGAAGAGCAGCAACAGCTTTCAGGGCTGGGCCCTTCCCTGTGGGAGAAGGAGCCGCACGTTTGCCTTTTAGGCAAGAGGCTCTGCTGCGGCCGAGTTCCATGAGATGTTGCGTCTGTGAGAAAGCCCATATCCCCAGTGCTGTTGTGCCTGTAGATAGGGCGCCAAGGCACCGTGAAGAGCAGCAACAGGTTTCAGGGCTTGGCCCTTCCCTGTGGGAGGAGCCGGACGTTTGCCTTTTAGGCAAGAGGCTCTGCCGCGGCCGAGCGCCATGAGATGTTGCATCTCTGGGAAAGCACCGATCCCCAGTGCTGTTGTGCCTGTAGATAGGGCACAAAGGCACCGTGAAGAGCAGCAACAACTTTCAGGGCTGGGCCCTTCCCTGTGGGAGGAGTCGGACGTTTGCCTTTTCGGCAAGAGGCTCTGCCAACGCTGAGCGCCATGAGATGTTGAGACTCTGGGAAAGCACCGATCCCCAGCGCTGTTGTGCCTGTAGATAGGGCACGAAACTTAGGTGAAGAGCAGCAAAAGCTTTCAGGGCTGGGCCCTTCCCTGTGGGAGAAGGACCCGGACGTTTGCCTTTTCGGCAAGAGGCTCTGCTGCGGCCGAGCGCCATGAGATGTTGCGTCTCTGGGAAAGCACCGATCCCCAGTGCTGTTGTGCCTGTAGATAGGGCACCAAGGTTAGATGAAGAGCAGCAACAGCTTTCAGGGCTGGGCCCTTCCCTCTGGGAGAAGGAGTCAGACGTTTGCCTTTCGGCAAGATGCTCTGCCGCGGCCGAGCACCATGAGATGTTGCGTCTCTGGGAAAGCACCGATCCCCAGTGCTGTTGTGCCTGTAGATAGGGCACAAAGGGACCGTGAAGAGCAGCAACAGCTTTCAGGGCTGGGCCCTTCCCAGTGGGAGAAGGAGCCGGACGTTTGACTTTTCGGCAAGAGGTTCTGCCGCGGCCGAGCGCCATGAGATGTTGCGTCTCTGAGAAAGCACCGATCCCCAGTGCTGTTGTGCCTGTAGATAGGGCACCAAGGTTAGGTGAACAGCAGCAAAAGCTTTCAGGGCTGGGCCCTTCCCTGTGGGAGAAGGAGCCGGACGTTTGCCTTTTATGCAAGAGGCTCTGCCGCGGCCGAGCGCCATGTGATGTTGCGTCTCTGGGAAAGCACCGATCCCCAGTGCTGTTGTGCCTGTAGATAGGGCACAAAGGGACCGTGAACAGCAGCAAAAGCTTTCAGGGCTGGGTCCTTCCCTGTTGGAGAAGGAGCCGGACATTTGACTTTTCGGCAAGAGGCTCTGCCGCGACTGAGCGCCATGAGATGTTGCGTCTCTGGGAAAGCACCGATCCCCAGTGCTGTTGTGCCTGTAGATAGGGCACCAAGGCACCGTGAAGAGCAGCAAAAGATTTCAGGGCTGGGCCCTTCCCTGTGGGAGAAGGAGCCGCACGTTTGCCTTTTAGGCAAGAGGCTCTGCTGCGGCCGAGTTCCATGAGATGTTGCGTCTGTGAGAAAGCCCATATCCCCAGTGCTGTTGTGCCTGTAGATAGGGCGCCAAGGCACCGTGAAGAGCAGCAACAGATTTCAGGGCTGGGCCCTTCCCTGTGGGAGAAGGAGCCGGACGTTTGCCTTTTCGGCAAGAGGCTCTGCTGCGGCCGAGCGCCATGAGATGTTGCATCTCTGGGAAAGCACCGATCCGCAGTGCTGTTGTGCCTGTAGATAGGGCACCAAGGTTAGATGAAGAGCAGCAACAGGTTTCAGGGCTGGGCCCTTCCCTCTGGGAGAAGGAGTCAGACGTTTGCCTTTCGGCAAGATGCTCTGCCGCGGCCGAGCGCCATGAGATGTTGCATCTCTGGGAAAGCACCGATCCCCAGTACTGTTGTGCCTGTAGATAGGGCACAAAGGGACCGTGAAGAGCAGCAACAGCTTTCAGGGCTGGGCCCTTCCCTGTGGGAGAAGGAGCCGGACGTTTGCCTTTTTGGCAAGTGTCTCTGCAGCGGCCGAGCGCTATGAGATGTTGCGTCTCTGAGAAAGCCCATATCCCCAGTGCTGTTGTGCCTGTAGATAGGGCGCCAAGGCATCGTGAAGAGCAGCAACAGTTTTCAGGGCTGGGCCCTTCCCTCTGAGAGAAAGAGTCCGACGTTTGCCTTTTCGGCAAGATGCTCTGCCGCGGCCGAGCGCCATGAGATGTTGCGTCTCTGGGAAAACACCGATCCCCAGTGCTGTTGTGCCTGTAGATAGGGCACAAAGGGACCGTGAAGAGCAGCAACAGCTTTCAGGGCTGGGTCCTTCCCTGTGGGAGAAGGAGCCGGACGTTTGACTTTTCGGCAAGAGGCTCTGCCGCGGCCGAGCGCCATGAGATGTTGCATCTCTGGGAAAGCACCGATCCCCAGTGCTGTTGTGCCTGTAGATAGGGCACAAAGGGACCGTGAAGAGCAGCAACAGCTTTCAGGGCTGGGTCCTTCCCTGTGGGAGAAGGAGCCGGACGTTTGACTTTTCGGCAAGAGGCTCTGCCGCGACTGAGCGCCATGAGATGTTGCGTCTCTGGGAAACCACCGATCCCCAGTGCTGTTGTGCCTGTAGATAGAGTGCCAAGGCACCGTGAACAGCAGCAACAGCTTTCAGGGCTGGGCCCTTCCCTGTGGGAGGAGCCGGACGTTTGACTTTTCGGCAAGAGGCTCTGCCGCGACTGAGCGCCATGAGATGTTGCGTCTCTGGGAAAGCACCGATCCCCAGTGCTGTTGTGCCTGTAGATAGGGCGCCAAGGCACCGTGAAGAGCAGCAAAAGCTTTCAGGGCTGGGCCCTTCCCTGTGGGAGAAGGAGCCGGACGTTTGACTTTTCGGCAAGAGGCTCTGCCGCGGCCGAGCGCCATGAGATGTTGCGTCTCTGGGAAAGCACCGATCCGCAGTGCTGTTGTGCCTGTAGATAGGGCACCAAGGTTAGATGAAGAGCAGCAACAGCTTTCAGGGCTGGGCCCTTCCCTCTGGGAGAAGGAGTCAGAAGTTTGCCTTTCGGCAAGATGCTCTGCCGTGGCCGAGCGCCATGAGATGTTGCGTCTCTGGGAAAGCACCGATCCCCAGTGCTGTTGTGCCTGTAGATAGGGCACAAAGGGACCGTGAAGAGCAGCAACAGCTTTCAGGGCTGGGCCCTTCCCTGTGGGAGAAGGAGCCGGACGTTTGCCTTTTCGGCAAGAGGCTCTGCCGCGGCCGAGCACCATGAGATGTTGCGTCTCTGAGAAAGCCCATATCCCCAGTGCTGTTGTGCCTGTAGATAGGGCGACAAGGCATCGTGAAGAGCAGCAACAGTTTTCAGGGCTGGGCCCTTCCCTGTGGGATAAGGAGCCGGACGTTTGCCTTTTCAGCAAGATGCTCTGCCGCGGCGGAGCGCCATGAGATGTTGCGTCTCTGGGAAAGCACCGATCCCCAGTGCTGTTGTGCCTGTAGATAGGGCACCAAGGTTAGGTGAAGAGCAGCAACAGCTTTCAGGGCTGGGCCCTTCCCTTTGGGAGAAGGAGCCGGACGTTTGACTTTTCGGCAAGAGGCTCTGCCGCGGCCGAGCGCCATGAGATATTGCGTCTCTGGG